>NC_136895.1:6347801-6455301 GCF_949152265.1 Phoxinus phoxinus
ACACACTTCACAATGTTGAATTTGAATTCATTTGAATTTAATTTGCCACTCATTCCAAAAAATGTTTAACTGAAATTTCAATCAATTTAGATTCGCTTTTTTGAACTTGCCACCAACTCTACAGAACGTTGGACTGAAATTTGAATGGATTTGGATTGAAATTGAATTCAAATCATGTCATATCCATAGGATTTTGAAATGAAATTACTCTAAATTGAATTTATAGTAATTTAGATTCAAATTACTATAAATTTGGGAAACCCCAAAAAATTATGCCATCAAAACAAAATGATACATTTGCAATACAGCACCACTTTATTACATATAATACATACAAATTAAATACTTTAAAAAGTTGAGATTTCAAACATTTTAAATTGACTACGTTTTTACATTTTTGTTTCTTCTTCCTTAAATTAAAATTTAAATTATGCATCAAATTAGTCGCTTCATTTCAAATCCAGTAGTTAACTCAGGCATTTACAGCTTTTATTTATCCGTTGCTCTACTTTGTTTGGCTATTTATAAGTCGAGCGTTGTCCCTCCAGACCAGGGGTGGGCAATTAATTTGCCCAAGGGGCCACATGAGAAACTGGGGTGGTTATAGAGGGCCGGACCAATACACTTAACTCAGTTCTGCCCAATATATTACATCTCTCTCAAAAAAGAAAAACAGTAAATGAAATTAATTAAATTAACACAACACACAATTATATAACTATTTAATTAACATTCACAAAAACTTTCTTTTTTTAGATGACATATTTAAGGGCTAACGGTAAACTCGCATTTCTTGAACGCTGTCCTGCATGAGCACGAATACAGTTGAGTGAAGGTGCAGGTCACACACACTGTGACTGACGTAAATAAAATAAACAAAATCAGTTGCCTTGACAGCAGTCCATATCTTTTGGCACTCTAGCGGTTATTAAACAGAACTGCATGTGTATTGCGGAAGAACATTGCAGCCGGAACTACTTCTCTCATGTCTATGACGAGTCACTCAGGGACAGTGTTACTCTGCAGCGGTGCCGACTCGACCGGCCTAAAATAGTCCGAATATAAACACTGATTATAGGTGTACCATAGTGATTCAGAATAAGACACAAACACGGTTTGGAACATTGATTCATGATGTACACACTCAATATCTAATTTTTTATATATTGAGGAAAAAAAAAAAAAATTACGGACTCCAGCTTTTATTTACCAATTACATTACGTGGGCCGGTCAAGGATAGCCAGAGGGCCTGATGTGGCCCGGGGGCCGTACAATGCCCAGGTCTGCTCCAGACGATGGTGACTCCTCTGACGCAGAAGTACTTTAACTTCGGCGAGCTGGAGAACAGCATCATGTACTGCATCTGCGGCGTGGAGGTGATCGCTGGGTTCGTGTTCGTGCGCTGGCTGAGCAAGCGTGTGGCGGAGCGAGTGGTGCTGGCGGTCGGCCTCATCCTCTGCAACATCTCCTGCGTCTGGTGCCTGATCTTCCTGGCCAACCCTCAGGGTAAGACGTCTCGCGTGCTGTGCTTAGACGCTGGAAAACCCCACACGGCTCACACGCGTCTTTCTTCGGTTTAGGTGGATTCGCGTGGCAGCTGGCGGAGTTCATCATTGGTGTTTTCCTTCAGGTCCTGGGCCTTCCTTTTGTGGCGGTTGCCCAGGTGTCGCTCTTCTCCAAAATCACGTCACAGAAGACGCAAGGTCAGTCAGTAGTAAAAAATAAAGTAAAAGTAAATGATCACTATTAGTGGCCTCCATCTTCTGCTAGTGGAGCTCTCTGGCTTTTTTTTAAAGGGGCGGGTGATTTTATACAATTTTAACATATAAAAAATATCTGTGGGGTATTTTGAGCTAAAACTTCACACACACACACTGGGGACATCAGAGACTTATTTTACATCTTGTGAAAAGGGCATTATACCCCCCCTTTAAACTTTTAGGCAAGGCTTTGTCAAGCAAAGTTCACCTAGACAAACTTTTCTAGTTTTTCTGGTTCTCTAGTCAATGTTTGCTTGGGTGAAGAGCTTGTTTGTTTGTTCTCAGGATTCAGTCAGGGGATCCGCCGCTCTGTCGGAGGACTGGCCACCATCCTCGGTCCTCTCTGGGCCGGCGGGCTGACCTCTGACCTTTATGTGATGATGGGCGTGATGATGGGTCTGCTTGTCCTGCTTACCGTGAGTCTTGTTTGGAGCATCTAGTGCACACATGAGTGTTAGGACACAACGTTGAAGACATTTGAACAGCTCTGTGGTTAAACTCTATCTTCTTGTGAATGATTGACAGATCATGATGATGGTGTCGTATGAGCGTCTGGTGGAGCCTGTGACGGTGGACAGTCCAACGGGCGCTGAATCTGAAGACTGACACAGGTACTCCACACATTGTGCTTTCTACTGCCCGCGTCTCGCATTTTTTTGATGCAAAGACACGTTGCGTATGAATGACCCCAAAATGGGAGAACAAAACCAAAGGTCCGTCTAGCGCACGTTTCCATAGAAAACAATAGAAACGCAGTGCAGTGGAATGCAAAACCGCGTTCTGTGGAAATGCTCTCATGTTGTTTCTCCTGTTTTGTTGTTGCATGGAGTATGAAGGCACAGCCCACTTCTAGAAAAGGGGAGGGGAGCAGGAGCTAATTTGCATTTAAAGATACAGACACGAAAACAGCGTGTTTTTGCTTCCACCCAAACACAAGACTTATATTACATTGTGTAACACTCACTCACATGAATTAATCATGTTTTTCATCGAGTTTCATGCAGTTAGGATGTTTAGTATTCCTTCCCTCCCCCTAATTTTATATAGAAACATAACTTTTCCCTTTCATGTCAAAAATTATCAAGAAATAGATTTAAAAAATCATAGATTTATCACAAAGGAAATGTAAGGTCTAATTGAGCATATTGCATAGTGGGGTATTGTATGAGTTTATTCAAAATAAAAATGTATTCATTGACTTAACATCTCTTCTAAAAGGAACGTGAAGAACATCAGATCTAGGCAGGTGGAGCTGGGGAGGTGGAGGGGTTCAATCCTGTATCAGATCTAGGCAGGTGGAGCTGGGGAGGTGGAGGGGTTCAATCCTGTATCAGATCTAGACAGGTGGAGCTGAGGAGGTGGAGGGGTTCAATCCTGTGACAGATCTAGGCAGGTGGAGCTGGGGAGGTGGAGGTGTTCAATCCTGTGACAGATCTAGGCAGGTGGAGCTGGGGAGGTGGAGGGATTCAATCCTGTGACAGATCTAGGCAGGTGGAGCTGGGGAGGTGGAGGGGTTCAATCCTGTGACAGATCTAGGCAGGTGGAGCTGAGGAGGTGGAGGGGTTCAATCCTGTATCAGATCTAGGCAGGTGGAGCTGGGGAGGTGGAGGGGTTCAATCCTGTGACAGATCTAGACAGGTGGAGCTGGGGAGGTGGAGGGGTTCAATCCTGTGACAGATCTAGGCAGGTGGTGCTGAGGAGGTGGAGGTGTTCAATCCTGTATCAGATCTAGGCAGGTGGAGCTGGGGAGGTGGAGGGGTTCAATCCTGTATCAGATCTAGGCAGGTGGAGCTGAGGAGGTGGAGGGGTTCAATCCTGTGACAGATCTAGGCAGGTGGAGCTGGGGAGGTGGAGGGATTCAATCCTGTGTCAGATCTAGGCAGGTGGAGCTGAGGAGGTGGAGGGGTTCAATCCTGTATCAGATCTAGGCAGGTGGAGCTGGGGAGATGGAGGGGTTCAATCCTGTATCAGATCTAGGCAGGTGGAGCTGGGGAGGTGGAGGGGTTCAATCCTGTATCAGATCTAGGCAGGTGGAGCTGGGGAGGTGGAGGAGTTAAATCCTGTATCAGATCTAGGCAGGTGGAGCTGGGGAGGTGGAGGGGTTCAATCCTGTATCAGATCTAGGCAGGTGGAGCTGGGGAGATGGAGGGGTTCAATCCTGTATCAGATCTAGGCAGGTGGAGCTGGGGAGGTGGAGGAGTTAAATCCTGTATCAGATCTAGGCAGGTGGAGCTGGGGAGGTGGAGGGGTTCAATCCTGTGACAGATCTAGGCAGGTGGAGCTGGGAAGGTGGAGGGGTTCAATCCTGTATCAGATCTAGGCAGGTGGAGCTGGGGAGGTGGAGGGGTTCAATCCTGTATCAGATCTAGGCAGGTGGAGCTGGGGAGGTGGAGGGGTTCAATCCTGTATCAGATCTAGGCAGGTGGAGCTGGGGAGGTGGAGGAGTTAAATCCTGTATCAGGTCTAGGCAGGTGGAGCTGGGGAGATGGAGGGGTTCAATCCTGTATCAGATCTAGGCAGGTGGAGCTGGGGAGGTGGAGGAGTTAAATCCTGTATCAGATCTAGGCAGGTGGAGCTGGGGAGGTGGAGGGGTTCAATCCTGTGACAGATCTAGGCAGGTGGAGCTGGGAAGGTGGAGGGGTTCAATCCTGTATCAGATCTAGGCAGGTGGAGCTGGGGAGGTGGAGGAGTTAAATCCTGTGACAGATCTAGGCAGGTGGAGCTGGGGAGGTGGAGGAGTTAAATCCTGTGACAGATCTAGGCAGGTGGAGCTGGGGAGGTGGAGGGGTTCAATCCTGTATCAGATCTAGGCAGGTGGAGCTGGGGAGGTGGAGGAGTTCAGAGGAACTGCAGGACTAGCTCACAGCAAACACTGAACCAGACTATTTAAATGTTCAGCAAGCAACCTCATTGGCTGAAGGGTTGGCAGAGGCCAATCAGCTTGTGCCATACAGAAATGATGTTATTGGTTGGAGATGCATCAGCCTTGAATAAATAAATAATTGATTTGTTTGTTTCTAGGTTTGTGCCGTTGTTGGTGAGCAAGCTGTTTACTGAAACATTGAAGTCCAATAAATCTTTTGGAAGTGGTGTAGGGTTGCTTCACCGGTGACGACGAGAGCATTTACTGCAGGAACAGAAACTAGTGTCAGTGAGTGGAGGCTTCAGGAGTGGGGTAAGAACAAATGACCAAAGGAAACGAGGAGGGTCTTCATCTCTGCCCTGTGCCGAGGTCTGATCAAGGCAAAGACTCTTTATAAATCTACATCTCTACTATATTTCCTATGGAAATTGCAGTAGATCAAATGTTTTATGATTAAGAACGAACAGCCACATTCCGAGGGAAAATCCGTTTATGTGTGTCATGATGTTTTTATAGTAATAAAGAGATTAATGCATTAAGTTTAGGACAATATATTTTGGAGCTGCTGATTGATGATGGGAAAATATATATTTTTGAAATGATGAACTTCACATGGGTCATTTAAAGCTGCAGGATTTATTTCTGATGTATTCATTTCCTTTTTTCACCACTTGATGAGACTTCTGCTACTTTCAAAATTCATATTTTACCTCCTCAGGCCTAAAGAACCATGTAGATTATAATTGAAGAAAAATGAATAACCCCATTACATTTCTTTCTCAAAAATATTTAGTAAACCCTGTTACATCTGAAATGTTTTGGGGTCGAATGTTACAATATTAGAATATTTATCATGTAGGCATACATTTCTTATACCAAGAACAATATTTGTTACTAAAGTTAATCAAACAAGATGACTTGATCTCGACAAAACCTAATATATTTTTGTATGTCATTAAGACTAAACTTATTTTGTAAATGTCAGCATGATGGGGTTGAATAGGAAGTGCAATAATGCGGTGTAAAATCCTGCATTATCAAAATATATCAAAATAAAAATAAAGAAAACAGTGAAAGCACAATTTAATTTCAGAAGAACCAGTTTTTTTTTTTTTTTTTTAAATGCATTGGTGTTTAATAGGGACATACAAATGATTTAAAATAAAAACATTTGATGATGTTTGTGTTGATAGCATTAGATTGGTGTTAATAGCCTGTTCAACTGTAGAATACAGCATTACATCAACTGTCCACTAGAGGACACCCTCAGCCCAGAAACGACTATCAGCCACCTTTAAAAATGAGAAATATTGAGGTTTCTGGATCCATAATTTAATTTCTCTTTTACTCATTTGCATTGGCGGATTGTAAAATGCCAGTATTTGTTAGTGAAATTACAATGATGATCACTACTATGCAATAACACAATACTCTGTCAATTAATATGTTTATAAGAATGACATTATAGTTTTTGATTTTGTTCTTTTTTATAATTAAATATTTTGTCATTCGCAAACGTAGAATGAATGTAATTGTTGTTTTAACATATTGAATATACGTGTCATAATGTGTGTCGTGAATTTGCATAATTTAAATGTGTGGCCAGACATATAGCTTTATGTGGAAGTGGAACCAATATTTATTTATTTTTTATGTTTATTAATTTTTGTTTTTAGTGCAATTATATGTCTTGTGTTTTTAACGTGGTGAATTTAACCTTTCAACCTTTGATTAGTTTACATTGGTCACACTTTATTTTGTCAGATTTTTAGTTGACATTTAGTTTATCTAGTGGGTTCATTCATACAAAATTATGTTTATCATAAACACACAATGCTCTTTAATTAAATAAACAAAAGTTAAATAGCTTCAGTGTCAGTCTATTTAAACAGTTCCATGCGGTGTCAGCCATAAAATGCAATGTTTGACTCATCTCTCCGATGCTCTTTTGACATCTTTTCTTTGCTTTTCTTTTCTTTTTCTCTCATGAAACCTATTTTTACCCCACGCCTCTTAATAAACTGACCTTGGAAAAATGTTGCCTGGCCGGATACATTTGGATGATTTACTTCTGTTACAAATAATTTTTTTTGTTCTCTTTATCTTTATAAAAATAAGAATGTTCCTATTATATAATATCACATTTTGGTTGATAATATTAATTAGCAAAAACTGTATATACTCAGTATCTAAACATGTAATTTTTGTTGTTGTTGCATTTTTCTATTTATTTTCATTATAAATGATATTAAATACAGAATAATTTTAAATGAAAAGTTGAACTGAAAACATAACCAGATGATCATGTTTTCCAGCAAGATTTGGGAAATCTTCTCAGGAAATCTTTATTTTGTCTAAATGTTTGACATTTTTCAGAATCTCGCGATTTGTTATTTCCAGGAATGAATTAAATATTAATCCCAGATTTTGCTGTTCATCACTGGATAAAATGCTAAGTTTCAGTGCACTGCAAAAAAACTGATTTTCTTTCTCAGTATTTTTGTCTTGGTTTCCAGTACAAATATCTAAACATTAAAGATAAAGTTACTTTAGATGCTAAATGACAACAGATATTACGTCGGATTTTCTGGGGAAAAATAATAAATTGAGTGAGTTTATCTGCCAGTGCAGACAAAAAATAACCTTAAAAATTAATTTGAGTATATGATATATTTTTCAAATGTATAAGAATATATGTCTTGGTTTCAAGTGATTCAATACTTTAATGTAACAAAGAATATCCTTTTTGTGATCATCTTAGTATATTACACTTATAATGTCTGTGTTTCTCTATACTGAGTTTTTTTTTTTTTTTTTTTTCTTGCTTTTGGAAAAATAACAAAAAAATAACATAAAAATTAATTCAAAATGTTTTATGTTTTAAGCCTAAAATAAATTTTTATACATTTAATAAGTTTTTAGTAAACAAGACTTGAATCAAGTTTAGTTGATAAGCAAAATGACTCGACATGTATAATGTTTAGGTATTTATTAGAAAATATGACGAAAAAATTACATGTAAGAAAAATGTATTTTGGAGTTGGAGCTAAAATAATAGCATTGATATTTATATTTCTTATTATTAAACTTTTTTCACAATTACAAATTAGTTCTCCTCTTCTAAAACTGAAAAATTGTATATATTATAAAAATTGAAATATAATATGTAAGAATGTGTTCAATAACAAATATTATTATGCATTTTCACATGAGGCTTAAACTGAAGAACACTCAAATGCTGAATTTTAGTTGTTATATGTAAATTACACAGGGCTCTAATGGAAGTATCAGGAAAAAAGTTAAAATTTTAAAAGAAAATGTCATTTTTTTACATGAAAGATTTCTGTTTTTATCAATAAAAGCATGATCAAATATTGAAAAAGTATAATATGGTGCAAAAGTTCATTTATTTCAGTAATTCAACATAAAAGGTGAGACTAATATATTATATAGACTCATTACATTGAAAGTGAGATATTTCAAGCCTTTATTTTATATAATTTTGATGATTATGGCTTAGGTATAGTTTATGAAAACCTTTTCACAATATTCTAATTTTGAATTTGGGGTTTTCATAAACTGTAAGCCATAATCATCAAAATTATAACAAATAAAGGCTTGAAATATCTCACTTTGCATGTAATGAGTCTATATAATATATCAATATATTAGATTCACCTTTTAAGTTGAATTACTGAAATAAATGAACTTTTGCACCATATTCTAATTGTTTGAGTTTTGCCGGCACATGAGTAGTCTGTCATTCTGTAATAATGTAATTATTATTAAAAAAGGAATGCTTTGATTTTCCAGCTCCAAGCAACAGGGGGCGCTGTGTTTCTGTGTGAAGAAACCGCCACGCATCGCGAGTCGCTTAACGATGGGCGGAGCAAAGCAGTCGAGGGCGGGGCCTATCCGCTGGCCTTTCTGTGAACCCTGAATCTAGAGCGAGGGGGGGGGGGGGGCTGGTTATGAGGGAACGAAAATGCGGCATGTTGGCAATGGCGAGGTATTTCGGTTATGTTTTAGTGAACCAGCTCCTGGCCCGCAGGAGGGGTCTGACCGAGCGATGACCCGCCGATCGGGGTCAGAAGTTCAGAAAATGTCACGTCATGGCTGACGTGAAAGTCTGTGATTAGTTTTGAACCTCCCCCCCCCACGAAAAAAAACCCACGAATGAAAAAAAAAATCAGCCTTTACTCTTGCCCATGTACATCTATGATACCAGACGCATGAACTTCAGATGAACCTTGCTTAATTCTGTCATAGGGTCAACGAGGGGTTTGTTTGGGTTTATACTTTGTTAGAGATTCGATGTTTCAAAAACACTGGAGCAATATCGGATCTCGTCAGCTCATCCGAGAACTTGACCGAAGTTTGACCTCGCGCACAAGCGACAAATTCGGCTAGATTTCGTAAGCGTCACTAAGATGCTATTTTGTGTGCTTTGTGTTAACCTCTCAGTTTTCAATTTTACGCACTTTACCATGTCAAAAACGCCACTGTGCCTTAAAAAATATATCACCGAGCGCACGGCACTATAGGGTTTTTAGGCAGACTTTATTAAATATTAAGATTATACAGTAGTGTTGGAAAATGCTTTTAAGAGTTGTAAATCAAGTAAGTGTCACTGCCTTTGAATAAACTATGAGTGGAAGTGCGGTGACGGTGACCGAGGGCTGTTGGCGAATATCCTCCTCGATAATGGATGTGAGATGCATATAAATCTTCAAATCACGGATTATGGGCAGGAAAGATCGAGGGAATGTCGAGTGGGATTAAAATTTTAGAGGGAAAAAGTAATGGGTGTCGTAAAGACGTTTGGATGCAATTATGTTGATTTCGATTTTGAAAAAACAACATTTTGTTGGCATATGGATTTGCATTTGCATATTAATGGATTAGTTTACCTAAACACATTTTTTGTCAGCATTTACTCATGTTTTTCTAAATTTGTGACTTGTTTTTTACGCAAAAGGAGACATTTTGAAGAATGTATTCACGCAAATGTATCATAAAAGTCATAAAAAGAAGCACCGTTAGTCCATACAACTTGTATGCTATATTTTGTCTGCTAAAGCGATATAATAGATTTGTTTGAATTTTTAGCCTATTTGAGTCAGTTTTTAAGTCATTCAGATTTAGTTTTTAACGTAACCTGTTAAATGGTTGTAATTCATGAATGCTTTAGAATAGAAACCTTGAAGAAGACACTTCTTTTTTTAATTTTACTGTAAATGAAATGTACTGAACTAAACATTTTCTATTTGTTTTTAAATGACACAATTATTTAAATGAAAATCAAAGCTATTGCTTCAAATTTGAAGGTGATATCACAAAAATTCAGCCCGCCAAAATGTTTAAAATTATCGCTTCCATTGAAACGCAACGTCCAATTTCAAAACTGTTTTCACAGGATTATTTCTGAGTGGTTGATATAATACATAATTTATAATGATTACTATAATATGTGATGGAATAAAATGCAATTTAAAAAGTCCTACATTGTAGTTATGTCATACCAAATCATACAATTATATGAACTCCTAAAACAATTCTATAAACTCCTAAACCTAACCATGAGTTTTATAGGAAAACAAAACACTAAAAAAAGTTTTTATTATTAAAAAAGTATTTTTTTTTAAATCTGAAGTTTGATCGTTTTTTGCCAGCTCGTACGAACTAATGCAATTTGTCATAAGAAAGTGTAGAAATGAATAAATCCAATTCAAGGAAGAATCAATCAGACTTTCTGTGTGAATTCGATGCGAAAAATTCGTTAAAAAAAACTATTCTTTCGCAATTCGAACATCGCAATAGTCGTCGCAATGGTTCTATCATTCAGATTTTTCTCCTTTTGTGTTTCACAGAAGAAAGAAAATACGTGTTTGTAAGGACAATAGTCTCCGCATTAGTGCTGGCGATGTCCAGCGGGATCTTACAACGTTTCAAAACGGATCGTAACCTCGTCCTCTTCATTATGAGAGAGTCTTTATAACAACTCATTTGTGCTCGTCTACTTTTGTCTAGTTTGATCAGTTTAGTTTGTGTTGAGTAGCACTTTCCCAACAGCGGATATTTTTGAACAAAAACGTCAGGTCGGCTAAACCACGTTCATTAGTCCAGAAAACAAAAGCAGTTTGTGTAAAGTGGAAAGTTCCCTGTGCCGGCGGTGCCTTCGTGTCAGTTTAGTGTCAGTGCCCCCGTCCTGCCCGCGGGGGGGGGCAGGGATTATCGCCCCATCTGTGTGACCAGCGCGGGGTCACGCTGAGCCGCCGGGTCCTGTGCTCCTCAAGCCACCTCCGTTGCTAACCCTGATTAAGTTGATGTGGCGTTCAGTGGAGAAACAGTGTGAAAATCAAAGGCCCGGCGTGACCCACTGCCCTGCCGCTGAACCCGGAGAACATCAGAGCGGGAGACGCCACAACACAGCGCATGTTACTGAGGCCAGGGCTTTACCACGGCACTAGATCACAGCTAATCAACTCTTACTCAATTACTCGGAAGGCATTTTAACTCTGCTTTAACTTTGTACATTTCATACAATACAAATATGTGGCCCAGTCACATGTCGCACGGGTATATCTGTGGCAATAGCCGACAAAATTCAATCAAAAATCTAAATTATCGATTTTTCTTTTATGCCAAAAATCATTAGGATATTAAGTAAAGATCATGTTCCATGAAGATATTTAGTCAATTTCCTACCGTAAATATATAAAACATGTATTTTTGTGAGTGAATGCAGCACAATCGTGAACATAAATGCACAACTTTAAAGGAGATTTTCTCAATGTTTTGATTTTTTTGCTCCCTCAGATTCCAGATTTTCATATAGAACGACCAAATATTGTCCTATCCTAACAAACCACACATCAATGGAAAGCTTATTTATTCAGCTTACGTGTGATGTATAAATCTCAATTGTAAAAAAATGTACCCATGTGACTGGTTTTGTGGTCCAGGGTGACATATATTATGTAAAAGTAGATTTTTAGTTTCTCAAAGTTGTTTTTGGTGTGTTGTCATGTGGTTTGCTTGATGAAAAGCATATGATCACTTAGAAAAGTAATTGAATACTTTTCAACATAATAACCCCCCCCCCCCCCCCCCAAATCACACCAAGTTTAATCCATAATAATACTGTTTTTCGCCTTAGCAAACATTACTTATTACATGTATAAACTGTTGCATTTGACATTGTTTTTTTAGTGTAATGCACAGTATATGAATACATGTATAATCATGATGTGATTAGGCACAGAGGAATGTGCTGTCGATGTCTCTGTTGACCCAGTAATGAAGCTGCGACTCCCAGTCTAACCAGTGACTCTATTATGAGCTTCTGTTGTGCAACTGTGTTCATCCTGTCGTCCTCCCGCTTTCAGGACTCTCGTCAACACAAGCTAGCAATAATTGAACTGTGATTCTGAAATAGTCAAACTAACCTATGTCCATCCATCCATCCATCTTCTTCCGCTTATCCGGGGCCGGGTCGCGGGGGCAGCAGTCTAAGCAGAGATGCCCAGACTTCCCTTTCCCTAGCCACTTCTTCTAGCTCTTCCGGGGGGACACCGAGGCGTTCCCAGGCCAGCCGAGAGACATAGTCTCTCCAGCGTGTCCTAGGTCTTCCCCGGGGTCTCCTCCCGGTGGGACGTGCCCGGAACACCTTCCCAGGAAGGCGTCCAGGAGGCATCCGAAACAGATGCCCGAGCCACCTCAGCTGACCCCTCTCGATGTGGAGGAGCAGCGGCTCTACTCTGAGCTCCTCCCGAGTGACCGAGCTCCTCACCCTATCTCTAAGGGATCGCCCAGCCACCCTGCGGAGAAAGCTCATTTCGGCCGCCTGTATCCGGGATCTTGTCCTTTCGGTCATGACCCAAAGCTCATGACCATAGGTGAGAGTAGGAACGTAGATTGACCGGTAAATCGAGAGCTTCGCCTTGCGGCTCAGCTCTTTCTTCACCACGACAGACCGGTACATCGTCCGCATTACTGTGGAAGCTGCACCGATCCGTCTGTCAATCTCCCGTTCCATCCTTCCCTCACTCGTGAACAAGACCCCAAGATACTTGAACTCCTCCACTTGAGGCAGGAACTCTCCACCAACCTGAAGTAGGCAAGCCACCTTTTTCCGACTGAGGACCATGGCCTCGGATTTGGAGGTGCTGATTTTCATCCCAGCCG
Source organism: Phoxinus phoxinus (assembly GCF_949152265.1). Classification (NCBI taxonomy): domain Eukaryota; kingdom Metazoa; phylum Chordata; class Actinopteri; order Cypriniformes; family Leuciscidae; genus Phoxinus; species Phoxinus phoxinus. Next base: position 6,360,613 of record NC_136895.1, read on the forward strand.
CTTCACACTCGGCTGCAAACCGTCCCAGTGCATGCTGAAGGTCCTGGTCTGATGGGGCCAACACGACAACATCATCCGCAAAAAGCAGAGACGAAATCGTGTTGTTCCCAGACCAGACACCCTCCGGCCCCTGGCTGCGCCTAGAAATTCTGTCCATAAAAATTATGAACAGAACCGGCGACAAAGGGCAGCCCTGCCGGAGTCCAACATGCACCGGGAAGAAGTCTGACTTACTGCCGGCAATGCGAACCAAGCTCCTGCTTCGGTCGTACAGGGACCGGACAGCCCTTAGCAAAGGACCCCGGACCCCATACTCCCGGAGCACCCTCCACAGGCCGCCACGAGGGACACAGTCGAATGCCTTCTCCAAATCCACAAAGCACATGTGGATTGGTTGGGCAAACTCCCATGAACCCTCCAGCACCCTGTAGAGGGTATAGAGCTGGTCCAGTGTTCCACGGCCCGGACGAAAACCGCACTGTTCCTCCTGGATCCGAGGTTCTACTATCGGCCGTATTCTCCTCTCCAGTACCCTGGCATAGACTTTCCCAGGGAGGCTGAGAAGTGTGATCCCCCTATAGTTGGAACACACCCTCCGGTCCCCCTTTTTAAAAAGAGGGACCACCACCCCGGTCTGCCATCCCAGAGGCACTGTCCCCGACCGCCACGCGATGCTGCAGAGGCGTGTCAGCCAAGACAGCCCCGCAACATCCAGAGACTTGAGGTACTCAGGGCGGATCTCATCCACCCCCGGTGCCTTGCCACCGAGGAGTTTTTTGACTACCCCGGTGACTTCAGCTTGGGTGATGGACGAGTCCACCTCTGAGACCTCAGCCTCTGCTTCCTCCATGGAAGACGTGACGGCGGGATTGAGGAGATCCTCGAAGTATTCCTTCCACCGTCCGACAACATCCTCAGTTGAGGTCAACAGCTGCCCACCTCCACTGTAAACAGCGTTGGTAGGGCACTGCTTCCCTCTCCTGAGTCGCCGGACGGTTTGCCAGAATCTCTTCGAGGCCAGCCGATAGTCCTTTTCCATGGCCTCACCGAACTCCTCCCAGGCCCGAGTTTTTGCCTCCACAACCACCCGGGCTGCAGTTCGCTTGGCCTGCCGGTACCCGTCAGCTGCTTCAGGAGTCCCACAAGCCAACCAGGCCCGATAGGACTCCTTCTTCAGCTTGACGGCATCCTTTACTTCCGGTGTCCACCACCGGGTTCGGGGATTGCCGCCTCGACAGGCACCGGAGACCTTACGGCCACAGCTCCGAGCGGCCGCTTCGACAATGGAGGTGGAGAACATGGTCCACTCGGACTCAATATCTCCAGCCTCCCTCGGGATCCGGTCGAAGCTCCGCCGGAGGTGGGAGTTGAAGATCTCTCTGACAGGAGACTCGGCCAAACGTTCCCAGCAGACCCTTACAGTACGCTTGGGTCTGCCGAGTCTGTCCAGCTTCCTCTTCCGCCATCGGATCCAACTCACCACCAGGTGGTGATCAGTTGACAGCTCCGCCCCTCTCTTCACCCGAGTGTCCAAGACATACGGCCGCAGGTCAGATGAAACGACCACAAAGTCGATCATCGACCTACGGCCTAGGGTGTCCTGGTGCCACGTGTACTGATGGACACCCTTATGCTTGAACATGGTGTTCGTTATGGACAAACTGTAACTAGCACAGAAGTCCAATAACTGAACACCGCTCGGGTTCAGATCAGGGGGGCCGTTCATCCCAATCACGCCCCTCCAGGTAACACTGTCGTTGCCCACGTGGGCGTTGAAGTCCCCCAGTAGAACGACGGAGTCTCCAGTCGGAGCACTTTCCAGCACCCCTCCCAGAGACTCCAAGAAGGCCGGGTACTCTGCACTGCCGTTTGGCCCGTAGGCACACACGACAGTGAGAGACCTATCCCCAACCCGTAGGCGCAGGGAAACGACCCTCTCATTCACCGGGGTAAACTCCAACACATGGCGGCTGAGTTGGGGGGCTATGAGCAAACCCACACCAGCCCGCCGCCTCTCACCATGGGCAACTCCAGAGTGGTGAAGAGTCCATCCTCTCTCAAGGAGTGTGGTTCCAGAGCCTAAGCCGTGCGTAGAGGTGATTCCAACTATCTCTAGTTGGAACCTCTCAACCTCACGCACAATCTCAGGCTCCTTCCCCGCCAGCGAGGTGACGTTCCACGTCCCTAGAGCTAGTTTCCGTGTCCAGGGATCGGGTTGTCGAGGCCCCCGCCTTCGACTGCCGCCCGATCCTCTATGCACCGGCCCCTTACGGCCCCTCCTGCAGTAACCTATGTCATATACATTAATATTATACTTATTATATGTAAGTGTTGTTGTACATATGTTATTATTATTAAGTAACTATTTTTTTATTATATCAGATAATAATAAAATAGTTATTTAATAATAATCATCATTCTAATTTCCGGCTTGGACTTTGATTAAAAAAAATATTACAGAACTTTTTAACACAATTTAACAGTGATTTTGAAATAGTCAAACTATATTATATAAAATGTATATTATATTCATTTTATATAAGTGTTGTTATACATATGTTATTATTATTAAATAACTATTTTATTATTATATTATTGTTATTATTAATAATAAGAATAAGAATAATTAAATAGTTATTTAATAATAATAATCATTCTAATTTTTCGGCTTGGGCTTTGATGAAAAAAATTAATGAAAATGTTCTAACACAATTTAACAGTGATTTTGAAATATTCAAACTATAATATGTATAATAATATGTATAAAATGTATATTATAATTATTATTATATAAGTGTTATGTTATTATTATTAAATAACTATTATATATATAGATATATTTTTCCATTTATCAATCATCATATTGTTATTAATATACAAGTTATACATTATTATTACTGTTATGTTATTATTATCCAAAAAATAATCATTGTTATTTTTATTATTTGAATTAATTAAATAAACAATATTATTTAGAATTTAAAATGTGATTTATTTAATTAAATGAAAAATTTAAATGAAATAAAATTTTCATTGTTTATATACCAACAGCAAAAATACAACATTATGAACCAATTCATCGTTATGTAACAATTCATGTATGTGAAATTTGAGAAACATCGAAAGCTCAAAGATAAAAAGTGTGTGTGTGTGTGTGTGTGTGTGTGTGTGTGTGTGTGTGTGTGTGTGTGTGGGCATGTTCACATTAGAGCGCTGACCCGGGAGTAAATGTGCAGGACAGGGGCAGTTTGATGTGATCAGGCTGTGCCATGTTTAATCATTCATTAAATCCAATTAGCTGAGGTGCTTTTAATCGGCCCAGTGCTTACATGCTTACCGTAGTGCGCTACTCTCTTTAAAATACTCACCTTTATTCTTGTTTATGAGGCTAAAGAAATAAGATACCAAATAAAACTCTACAGTATTTCTAGAGCAATTCAATTCATGCACATGTTCTTGTTTGGAAGATTGCCAAACTCGTGTACATTTTTCAATTCAACTTCTCGTACTGTAATGAAAAGTGTTAAATTCGAACAAAAGTGGTCTTGGCCGCTTTATTAGTGAACAGAGCCGTTCCCTCTGACTGGAGATGTGTAGCTTCGCTCAGCCAATGTTTTCATTTTCTGCTTCATATAAGAGTAAAAAGGATCACTCCCCGAGACCCGACCCAGTGTCTGTGCTGATGGGAATCCATTATTCTGCAGGGACGATGTTGTCGTTTTGTGGAATAAAAATCATAATGTACAAACACAAACCTGTTAGGAGCACATACTTTCTGTGGTCCACAAACAACAGAAAGCAGAAAGAAATGACTTCTAAAATGTGCATGTTAAATGTATTTCAAGAGGTGAGAGATGCTGTTACACATAGTGTGAAATGTGGAGATCAATATTTAAAATGTCACGAAATGTGTAAAAAAAAGCAGCACATATTTTGATATGATTTCTGGGTATATTTCCATGTTTCAATTTTAATACTGATAATAATAATTTTAAGGTATTTAATAAGTTTAAGCTTTTAATAATGTTAAGTTGTTTGTTCGATTGCCCTTTTATTTTACATTTAAACTATACTAGCAATTTTTGTAAATATAGACTTATATGAATTAATAAAAGGGAGACATTTTTTTCAAATTATTTTATTTTTTACTGAAATAATTCATAAATCGAACAGGAATGATCTGAAACAATTATTATAAGTATAATTATAAAAAATTATAAGTAATATTTCGAATAGATTTGTGAATTTTCCGTTGAGGTTTACACAATACAGTTTTAAAAGACAGAAAAAAATAAGTCAAAACAAATATTTATAGATATCTATATATATCACTAGAAAAATATTTTTCACAAAAGTCTTTTTTTTAACTCAGCTGAAATATAGAGATACTAGAATCATATTTAAAGAATGCAAACTATAAATATTATGCAAATCTAATGAATGTAGCTGTTTTGTTTTGTTTTATCTTATTTAGTTTAGTTTTAATTTTGATGCAATAACAATCAATACAGAAATCCTTATAAAAATATTGTTTACAATAATGTATCATCAAATTTTACAATAGATTTGTTTGTAAAATATTTTGCAATATCATTTAGTTTTTTTTAACCGTTTAAATGTTATGTTTTGTCACATTAATGTTAAGTAATTCAGTTCAAGATTATTCTTAACTAATCTGTCATTTGATAATTTTATATATATAAAAAAAAACATATTTATAATTGCACTTTAAGCCATTATGTGATGGTTGCATTATTCTGTAGTTAAAAAGGTCACTCAATAAAGTTGCTCACAGATTATTTGAATACATTTAATCAACTATTTTTTACATTAATTAATTATGAATTGTCAACTTTAGTTCTAAAATCTACTACTAACTTGCAACAAATTATCCACATTCTTGTAAATGCACTAAAGAGTTGTGTATTTCAATAAAATAAAAGAGCTTAAATTAAGATGTTAAGTTGCAGTATTTCCATGTTGTTATTCATGTCCCACTTTCAGCATTGCATGGTCTATATCCAAGATGACAGAATATTACACAATCCCCCCCAAAATTGTAGTTTCAGCTTCATGATATTTCATCTTGATTACTGAATTCTACTGTGTCATTCTAGAATCATATGAAAGAAAAACTGACATGTAAACAGCCCACCTTTCTGCTTAAACAGTCAGAAATTATCATTATTTTTTTTTTTGGTAGTTTAGAAGAGTAATTAAAGAGCCAAAAATAGAAAAAACAAAGCACGAAATTGGGCCTAGTACAGAGCCTTGTGGCACCCCTACAATATTTTTGTGACCACAGACCTCTACACTTCATTGAAAATCCTAGCCCTACTGCACATTACCATGAATTCAGGTTTCTAAACTGTGATGTATATGTAGACGTTGCTTCTTACTGAAAACATTACAGCAACGTGCACTTCAAGGGCCACAGAAGTCAAGACTGAACTATTGACCCCCTCCAGTGATCCCGGTTTAAATATAGGAGAACCGAACTGCCGCAGTCGGTGAAATAACAGCAGGAAGAGCTGCCCTGGTGACTCGCGCTTACTTAAGGGCAAGAGCTGGGAAACATACTGTGGATCGGTGCCCTAATTACATCAACATGTGAGTGAGCTCCTCTTGGGTCACTAGGGCAATGCCAGCTGTGAGGCTCGCTCGCTCTTTCCATCTCTCGATCCAGCATATCCGGGCTTTATTGCCTGGGTTTAGGAGTTGTCACTGTCACATCCTTTTTGTGAATGTTATGTATGATCTACAAGCAGATTAACTGCATATTTGGGCCAATGTTTAAGCCATCAAACTTCATAATCTTTTAATGTCCAAACCAAGGTCAGAAATTAACCAGGACTGGGGGGTGAAAAAATGCCACATATGTGACGATAAAAGCTCTAGATATTTGAAATATGCCCGGAGTGAATTCCCTCTGTCTCTGTGTCGTGTGTGTCTGGCACTTTCCACGAATAGGACGCAAAATAAGGCCTGAAGTGCAACAAATGGTCAGTGAGAAGAGGTGCACAAACTTGTGAAAATGTTGATTAAAGAATTTAAATTGCTAAAATAAAGCTTTTTTTTTCTAGGATTAAACATTAAATAAACATCCATGTTAAAAATCTAAATATGGCAATACTTTACAATAAGGAACAATACAGCATTTATTAATCTTAGTTCATAATAATTGCAACATAATGTGTTATTAAAATCAAAAGTTGTATTTGTTAACATTAGTTAATGCACTGTGAACTAACATGAACAAACAATGAACAGCTGTATTTTTTATTAACTAATATTAACAAAGATTAATAAATACTGTAATAAATGTATTGCTCATTGTTAGTTCACATTTATTACATTAATAATATTAACTAATGAACCTTATTGTAAAGTGTTACCCTAAATTCAATTAATTAAATATGTGTATATATATATATATATATATATATATATATATATATATATATATATAAATAAAGTTGCAATAAATAAAAGTTCAATATGTATCCTGAATGAACTTAAATTTCTCATTAATTAATATATTTTTTAATGCAACAGATTATTTTTTAGCATGACAGCTTATTTGCTAATGGCTGATCTAAAATATTTTATACTTCTTAGAATAAAACCACACAGGATTTGTATCCTATTTATGGCATTTAATGTTTAACATTTTATATTAGGGGTGTAACATGTCACAATATATCGTAATACAAAAATGCAACATGTATCGTGGATAGTGACAATATATATTGTGTATAATACACCAGAAATAAAAATTCAAGTTATCAGAGTTTTAGTGTCAGTACTAAATTAAACTACTATATATAATGCTGACTATTATGTATAATAATGCCTTATAACCAAAAAATATGCCAAATTTCTTGTTACCAGTAAAAAGTGGCCTACATTTTTTAAAATATATATCTAGTCAGTGACAGTTAAAGCATATTCGTCTAAAATAATCATGTATTTTCAGCTCCATAATCATGAATATTGTTATTCTGGTGTCTCTATTGTCCTGTGCTTTGGGTTTATTCATTTAGTCCAAGTCTATTCATTTATACTCACAGTGTAACACCAAATTTAGCATTTTAATCAACAGCACATGTTTTGTTAATCTTTTATCATATGTCTTTGAGTATCGCAATAATATTGTATCGTGAGTTCAGTATCGAGATATGTATCGAATCATGACATGAGGGGATCGTTACACATCTATTTTGATATGTTTCAAAATATCTAGTCATGGGTTTTTCCACCATATTTACCGTTTCAGTTGATCAGTTCAATTGAAAAAATTATAGATAGAAAATGAATTGCAGGAGAATTAATAAAAACTGATCGGAAATGAAACCAAGATATGGAATATTTGCATTTTTTTTAAATATATATATATAAAATTTTATATATATTTTATATAGAATTATTTATTTATTTTTCCACTTTTCTGTATGCGCACTACTAAGCATCATCGTCTGCATCTGTCCACATTTATGCTGCAGGTCAGCTGTGTATTTCTGAATGTCATATGTCAATTATAGCACATTTACTTTTAAGATTCAACAAGCATGAGTAATCCAAGCTGTGGGGTAAGTGTGTGCGTGTGTGTGTGTGCGTGTGTGTGTGTGTGTGTGTGTGTGTGTGTGTGTGTGTGTGTGTGTGTGTGTGTGTGTGTGTGTGTGTGTGTGTGTGTGTGTGTTTCTAAAGTACTGCTTGTGTCTCATGTTCTCAAACTTCTCTTCATGTGTGGATTAATGTTTGGTAAAAAGCAAGAATCATGAACGGGGAAACCGAAGGTCATTCATTTAACGGTAAAATATGCAGCAATATGTTGCAAGAGATTTGTGCTGTGACATATACAACACATACAAGCACAGAGTGGCCCATTTAAGTAATAGATAATAATAATAATAATAATACATTTGTGCATTTGCATTGTATTTTCTCTTTCTTTTTAACTCGTAGTTGATTCAAACTTGCTGCATGCAATAATACAAATGTATAATAAATCATATAAAGTAATAATATATCATTAATAAATAAATAATATAAATAAATTGATAATAGTATTAATAAGTATCAAATAAAAGAAAGTATAATGGTATAAAAAAAAAAAATTAAATAAGAACAAGTTGTTAACGTTGTTTAATTGTGCTAGTTATGGGTCTGATTTATAATAAAATGGTTTTTGAATTGTATATATTTTTTAAAAACACATCTAATCTTTTTCGTCTGCATTCCAGCCATCCTCCTGCTTTTAGTCTGCTAGAAACATTGCTTTAGTTATTTTGAGTCGGTCCTCCTGCATTCAGAAAGCGTGGAGATTAAATTCAAAAATATGTAACCTCTCAAGAAAATGCCGGATTCACTCCTGGGAAAATCCAGTGACTGCGCAAACATCAGTCCATGAATATAAAACAGAGGAATATCTATCTATCTATCTATCTATCTATCTATCTATCTATCTATCTATCTATCTATCTATCTATCTATCTATCTATCTATCTATCTATCTATCTATCTATCTATCTGTCTGTCTGTCTGTCTGTCTGTCTGTCTGTCTGTCTGTCTGTCTGTCTGTCTGTATCTACGTACGTACGTAAGAATATATATATAATAATATTTGCAATATTTTTAAATACAACGGGATTAACAATTTTTACTTTGAAATGAAAGATAGTCACAGTGTCAGTGTGGGTCAATTCTCTGAGTGTAATCCTGTAAAAAGCAAGCGGCTGGATTCTCCTGACGATTCAAGCATGACATCGACTGGAGAATCAATCCAGTGTGTCTGAAACATTTCACCTTCTTCTGTCTGAATATCTTCTGTTGAATGTACAGTCTCAGAGCACACACACACACACACACACACACACACACACACACACACACACACACACACACACACACACACACCAGTAACACTGACACACATCCGAAACCAAACTAGAGTCAAAGAAATGTCTGTCATATTTCACAGCCAAATCAAACCTATCGACAAGACACACCAGGCAAAACTTACAGCTTTATTCCTATTTTTTTTCTTCTTCTGGCTATTAACAGTATTTTCTAATTTGTGTGTGTGTGTGTGTGTGTGTGTGTGTGTGTGTAGTGATAAAAAGTGATATAAAAAAATCCCCTAGGTAAAAACCTTCACCTTGTATATTTTAACCAATTTTTTAATATTGTTTTGCAATTTTGATGCAATTACAATGTTCATATTTTTGTTCTGCAAATGTATTTTTCTTTAGATAACGGCTCATTTGCATATTAAGACACAACTTTTGAGATATTTTGTAACGCAAACCAATTGTCTTAATGTACAGCGATTCATCAAGCGTGCGAGATTCTCATTATTCTCAAAGGCAATTTTAGATTTACATTATCGTAATATAAAAAATTCAAATAAACTTAAATTAAAGTCATTGCATTTACCGTTATGCATAAACACTTTACTGTAAATGTAAATAATGTGTATATATAGTCCAAAATCAAAACACATTATTCACATAAATACAGCTCAAGATATATTATTATTATTACAAATCACAGTCTTCAAGATATATTATTGATATAATCTGCTTTTTTTTTTTTTTTCACACGGTTGCCAACTTGTACTTTTAGCAACAATAATTCCGTAATGAAAAATCCTCCTAATGCACTGCAAGTGTGATGTAAAGCACTCCAGCTATATGCAGCCTGTCCACTAGAGAGCAGCGTGTGCCCTGGAAGTCCCGGCGAGGCGTTATTGAGCGGACATGAATGAATGATGACCTCCTGATGAACCGCAGCTCTGGAGAGATCCCAGCTCAAGTGTTCACGCTGATGAAATGCCGTCGCAAACCAGATAATTGAACAAAGAAATTGCAGATTGTCGTGTGTGTGTGTGTGTGTGTGTGGTGGTATGATGATAGATGTGTATAGGCATGTTTTGACAGGGGGTTCATGTCTGTCAAGCACAACCTCTTTGAACCGGACCTTTATGAAGACTGTGTTGAGGAGGCACGGGAACAGTAAATGAGGACCATTTGTGTCCACAACATTTCACCGGGAACACTAAACACAAAAAATCTGCTGTTGCTTTAAGTGTCGTGTCGTGCATTTCATCTCTATTTATGTAGGCTTTTCAGTGGGGTCCAGGTCTGGAGATCGGGCTGAACGTGACTGGGTCTCGATCTGATGTCCTCCATCTACACCCTGACTGGATGAGTGGATTGAATATCCTTTTGGGGGAAAAGATCATCGTCAGAGCAGAAGAAAGCACGTTAAGCTTGTATGCGTCTTGAGTCACGCGTCCTTCACAAAGACAGATCTGCCCGATTCTGATCTTCTCTGACGGGTCCAGTTTGTGGTCCTGGTCCTCTAATGGTTAGACCGAGACCTGGAGAGTCACACACACACACACACACTGTAAAAAAAAAAAATACATCCCCAAGTCAAAATTTTCTAGTGACTGATAACATCTAAATTTTTCAATTAGTCTGACATATTTCAGACTATTGCAACAATTAATTCAATTTATTTTACAGAATTTCACTTGGGCCAATTTACAAATTTAGATGTGACCAGTCACTAGAATATTTTGACTTGGAGAGGTTAATTTTTTTTTTACAGTACACACACACACACACACACACACACACACACACACACACACACACACACACACACACACACACACACACACACACACACACACACACACACACACACACACACACACACATCGTGTAGTTTGGTCTTTGTGAAGGACGCGTGACTCAAGATTATCCTGGAAGAAAACGTGCTTTCTGATTATGTTCCCCGACTCGAAGATGTCGTTTTCTGCAATTATAATCTCTAAATGACAATATTTTGATTTGAAATTTGTAAGAAATGTTGTCAGTAGTTTGTAGAATAAATTAAACATATAAATTTTACTCAAACAGATACATTTAAATAATAAATCTAGAGAAACTGCTAATTATTGGTCTCTTAATTTTTTCCAGAGCCGTATATATATATATAATTCATAAACATCATTTATTAATAATAATCATATATTATACATTTAAAATGATAAATATAAATTTTAGGTTTGGAATAGCATCTTTGCAATCTGATCAGAATTTCTTCATAAATATTGTTAGTATAAAAAAAACAATAAATGAATAAAACAATCTAGGTGTGTGTTTTGCTATCTTATTTAAAGACAGTGGTAAACTTGTTAAAATGTATTTAATTTTTTTTTTGTGACTTATATATTTATTTAATATATATAATATTTTAAAGGAGTTTATGCATATATTAAACCATATCTATCTATCTATCTATCTATCTATCTATCTATCTATCTATCTATCTATATATCTATCTATCTATCTATCTATCTATCTATCTATCTATCTATCTATCTATCTATCTATCTATCTATCTATCTATCTATCTATCTATCTATCTATCTATCTATCTATCTATCTATCTATCTATCTATCTATCTATCTAATAGAGATCTTGGGATTTTTAAGAAACCCAGGCAGAATCACATAGATCTGTTCATCGAGCTTCATTGCTCACACACTCGGGTCACGAGCTGCACTCTTTCTCCAGTTTCTCTTTTTGGAGTCCTGAGTTTGGCGGCGTCATCTTTTATTTTAGTTTGAAATGTTTCACCCTGTCATAATTTAATAATCTGTATTACTTCACCTTGAGATTGGCATTGCATAAGTGCTAATAATTGTCTGATAGAATGCACTTTAAAAGTGAGCAATATATAAAAAAGAATAGGCACCCAATTTCTTAGAAAAAAAACCCCCATAACTAGTCATTTTCATAGCAGATTCAATTAAGACAATTTGAACTTGGCCAGATTGTTTCCAAGAGCAGTCCCATGGCCCTTTACATTTTCTCGTCTTTTCTTCCCCATCTCCTTCATTTCGGTGCATAACGTGGGCCAGGAATTGTAGAGCCATGATTATGAGCCAGCTAATTGGGTACAGATCCGAATTTTGGATCCCGACAGAGCAAGAGTTCCCCGTCCAAGCTTTGCACACTTCCACGTCTCAAGAAAACGCACATCTTTTAACGCTCTACCACCAACATACTCGCTCTAAAAACAAAAGGCTCTAGCCCCCATGCCAAGCCAATATTAGTCTTTTGTCCAAGTTGATTAGACTTTGGTAATTGACCGGCGGTCCATGTGGTTTGTTGAGATTGACGCCGGGCTGGAAGTACGGTTGGGTTGGGATAGTGTGGCAGCAGTTTGATCTTTTCCTAAAGGAAGGTCACTGGGACACAAGAGCCTGCCGGTGGCTTTCAGCGTGTCACGCTTAATGCGTCTTGTCAGCGGGCCTCCTGTTTTGGTATTTCTGAGGGATTCTGATTGGCCCTCAAGTTGGCAGTGTGTTTATTTTGGTATTGCTCGTTTTGACTTATCGCAGGACATAATCTGCCGTATTTCTAGTTTGTAATATCGTGCTAAATGTATGTCTCAGAGCGGAAGGGGGTCTGAAGAAATGAAGGAACACCTGTGCGCTTGTGTAATGTGGAGCTTGGGGTTTTCATTGTGCGCCGCTATCAGATAAGTATTAGCTCCTAAAGGGACATGGTGATGGTGTTGATAAAAATGAAAATTATATTTATATTCTATTGCGTTCTTTTGCAAAACATTTATGATAGACATAATATGAGGTGGGAGGAAAAACCCGGAGTTTCTTGGGGGAACGCAATAGTTTTGCGAGAGAACGTGAATGTTTTGCAAAATTACGCAGAGTTTCTCGGGAGATCGCAATAGTTTTGGGAGAGAACGAGAATGTTTTGCAGGATTACGCAGAGTTTCTCGGGAGAACGCGATAGTTTTGTGAGAGAACGTGAATGTTTTGCAGGATTACGCAGAGTTTCTCGGAGGAACGCGATAGTTTTGCGAGAGAACGTGAATGTTTTGCAGGATTACACAGAGTTTCTCGGGGGAACGCGATAGTTTTGCGAGAGAACGTGAATGTTTTGCAGGATTACACAGAGTTTCTCGGAGGAACGCGATAGTTTTGCGAGAGAACGTGAATGTTTTGCAGGATTACGCAGAGTTTCTCGGAGGAACGCGATAGTTTTGCGAGAGAACGTGAATGTTTTGCAGGATTACACAGAGTTTCTCGGAGGAACGCGATAGTTTTGCGAGAGAACGTGAATGTTTTGCAGGATTACACAGAGTTTCTCGGAGGAACGCGATAGTTTTGCGAGAGAACGTGAATGTTTTGCAGGATTACGCAGAGTTTCTCGGAGGAACGCGATAGTTTTGCGAGAGAACGTGAATGTTTTGCAGGATTACACAGAGTTTCTCGGGGGAACGCGATAGTTTTGCGAGAGAACGTGAATGTTTTGCAGGATTACACAGTTTCTCGGAGGAACGCGATAGTTTTGCGAGAGAACGTGAATGTTTTGCAGGATTACGCAGAGTTTCTCGGGGGAACGCAATAGTTTTGCGAGAGAACGTGAATGTTTTGCAGGATTACGCAGAGTTTCTCGGGGGAACGTAATACTTTTGCAAGAGAAAGCAAATGTTTTGCAGGATTACACAGAGTTTCTCGGAGGAACGCAATAGTTTTGCGAGAGGACGTGAATGTTTTGCAGGATTACACAGAGTTTCTCGGGGGAACGCAATAGTTTTGCGAGAGAACGTGAATGTTTTGCAGGATTACACAGAGTTTCTCGGAGGAACGCAATAGTTTTGCGAGAGAACGCGAATGTTTTGCAGGATTACACAGAGTTTCTCGGAGGAACGCAATAGTTTTGCGAGAGAACGTGAATGTTTTGCAGGATTACGCAGAGTTTCTCGGAGGAACGCGATAGTTTTGCGAGAGAACGCGAATGTTTTGCAGGATTACACAGAGTTTCTCGGGGGAACGCAATAGTTTTGCAAGAGAACGTGAATGTTTTGCAGGATTACGCAGAGTTTCTCGGGGGAACGTAATACTTTTGCAAGAGAAAGCAAATGTTTTGCAGGATTACACAGAGTTTCTCGGAGGAACGCAATAGTTTTGCGAGAGGACGTGAATGTTTTGCAGGATTACACAGAGTTTCTCGGAGGAACGCGATAGTTTTGCGAGAGAACGCGAATGTTTTGCAGGATTACGCAGAGTTTCTCGGAGGAACGCAATACTTTTGCGAGAGAACGTGAATGTTTTGCAGGATTACACAGAGTTTCTCCGGGGAACGCGATAGTTTTGCGAGAGAACGTGAATGTTTTGCAGGATTACACAGAGTTTCTCCGGGGAACGCAATACTTTTGCGAGAGAACGTGAATGTTTTGCAGGATTACGCAGAGTTTCTCCGGGGAACGCAATACTTTTGCGAGAGAACGTGAATGTTTTGCAGGATTACGCAGAGTTTCTTCGGGGAACGCAATACTTTTGCGAGAGAACGTGAATGTTTTGCAGGATTACGCAGAGTTTCTCCGGGGAACGCAATACTTTTGCGAGAGAACGTGAATGTTTTGCAGGATTACACAGAGTTTCTCCGGGGAACGCGATAGTTTTGCGAGAGAACGTGAATGTTTTGCAGGATTACACAGAGTTTCTCCGGGGAACGCAATACTTTTGTGTGAGAACGTGAATGTTTTGCAGGATTACGCAGAGTTTCTCCGGGGAACGCAATACTTTTGCGAGAGAACGTGAATGTTTTGCAGGATTACGCAGAGTTTCTCCGGGGAACGCAATACTTTTGTGTGAGAACGTGAATGTTTTGCAGGATTACGCAGAGTTTCTCCGGGGAACGCAATACTTTTGCGAGAGAACGTGAATGTTTTGCAGGATTACGCAGAGTTTCTCCGGGGAACGCAATACTTTTGCGAGAGAACGTGAATGTTTTGCAGGATTACGCAGAGTTTCTCAGGGGAACGCGATAGTTTTGCGAGAGAATGTGAATGTTTTGCAGGATTACGCAGAGTTTCTCCGGGGAACGCAATACTTTTGCGAGAGAACGTGAATGTTTTGCAGGATTACGCAGAGTTTCTCCGGGGAACGCAATACTTTTGCGAGAGAACGTGAATGTTTTGCAGGATTACGCAGAGTTTCTCAGGGGAACGCGATAGTTTTGCGAGAGAACGCGAATGTTTTGCAGGATTACGCAGAGTTTCTCAGGGGAACGCAATAGTTTTGCGAGAGAACGTGAATGTTTTGCAGGATTACGCAGAGTTTCTCAGGGGAACGCGATAGTTTTGCGAGAGAACGTGAATATTTTGCAGGATTACACAGAGTTTCTCGGGGGAACGCGATAGTTTTGCGAGAGAACGTGAATGTTTTGCAGGATTACACAGAGTTTCTCGGAGGAACGCGATAGTTTTGCGAGAGAACGTGAATGTTTTGCAGGATTACGCAGAGTTTCTCAGGGGAACGCGATAGTTTTGCGAGAGAACGTGAATGTTTTGCAGGATTACACAGAGTTTCTCGGGGGAACGCGATAGTTTTGCGAGAGAACGTGAATGTTTTGCAGGATTACACAGAGTTTCTCGGAGGAACGCGATAGTTTTGCGAGAGAACGTGAGTTTTGCGAGAGAACGTGAATGTTTTGCAGGATTACGCAGAGTTTCTCGGGGGAACACAATAGTTTTGCGAGAGAACGTGAATGTTTTGCAGGATTACGCAGAGTTTCTCAGGGGAACGCGATAGTTTTGCGAGAGAACGTGAATGTTTTGCAGGATTACACAGAGTTTCTCGGAGGAACGCGATAGTTTTGCGAGAGAACGTGAATGTTTTGCAGGATTACGCAGAGTTTCTCGGGGGAACACGATAGTTTTGCGAGAGAACGTGAATGTTTTGCAGGATTACGCAGAGTTTCTCGGGGGAACGCGATAGTTTTGCAAGAGAAAGCAAATGTTTTGCAGGATTACGCAGAGTTTCTCGGGGGAACGCAATAGTTTTGCGAGAGAATGTGAATGTTTCGCAGGATTACGCAGAGTTTCTCGGGGGAACGTAATACTTTTGCAAGAGAAAGCAAATGTTTTGCAGGATTACGCAGAGTTTCTCAGGGGAACGCAATAGTTTTGCGAGAGAATGTGAATGTTTCGCAGGATTACGCAGAGTTTCTCGGGGGAACGTAATACTTTTGCAAGAGAAAGCAAATGTTTTGCAGGATTACGCAGAGTTTCTCGGAGGAACGCGATAGTTTTGCGAGAGAACGCAAATGTTTTGCAGGATTACACAGAGTTTCTCGGAGGAACGCAATAGTTTTGCGAGAGAACGTGAATGTTTTGCAGGATTACACAGAGTTTCTCGGAGGAACGCGATAGTTTTGCGAGAGAACGCGAATGTTTTGCAGGATTACACAGAGTTTCTCGGAGGAACGCAATAGTTTTGCAAGAGAAAGCAAATGTTTTGCAGGATTACGCAGAGTTTCTCGGAGGAACGCGATAGTTTTGCGAGAGGACGTGATTTTTTTGCAGGATTACACAGAGTTTCTCGGAGGAACGCGATAGTTTTGCGAGAGAACGCGAATGTTTTGCAGGATTACGCAGAGTTTCTCAGGGGAACGCAATAGTTTTGCGAGAGAACGTGAATGTTTTGCAGGATTACGCAGAGTTTCTCAGGGGAACGCGATAGTTTTGCGAGAGAACGTGAATATTTTGCAGGATTACACAGAGTTTCTCGGGGGAACGCGATAGTTTTGCGAGAGAACGTGAATGTTTTGCAGGATTACACAGAGTTTCTCGGAGGAACGCGATAGTTTTGCGAGAGAACGTGAATGTTTTGCAGGATTACGCAGAGTTTCTCAGGGGAACGCGATAGTTTTGCGAGAGAACGTGAATGTTTTGCAGGATTACACAGAGTTTCTCGGGGGAACGCGATAGTTTTGCGAGAGAACGTGAATGTTTTGCAGGATTACACAGAGTTTCTCGGAGGAACGCGATAGTTTTGCGAGAGAACGTGAGTTTTGCGAGAGAACGTGAATGTTTTGCAGGATTACGCAGAGTTTCTCGGGGGAACACAATAGTTTTGCGAGAGAACGTGAATGTTTTGCAGGATTACGCAGAGTTTCTCGGAGGAACGCGATAGTTTTGCGAGAGAACGTGAATGTTTTGCAGGATTACGCAGAGTTTCTCGGGGGAACACGATAGTTTTGCGAGAGAACGTGAATGTTTTGCAGGATTACGCAGAGTTTCTCGGGGGAACGCGATAGTTTTGCAAGAGAAAGCAAATGTTTTGCAGGATTACGCAGAGTTTCTCGGGGGAACGCAATAGTTTTGCGAGAGAATGTGAATGTTTCGCAGGATTACGCAGAGTTTCTCGGGGGAACGTAATACTTTTGCAAGAGAAAGCAAATGTTTTGCAGGATTACGCAGAGTTTCTCAGGGGAACGCAATAGTTTTGCGAGAGAATGTGAATGTTTCGCAGGATTACGCAGAGTTTCTCGGGGGAACGTAATACTTTTGCAAGAGAAAGCAAATGTTTTGCAGGATTACGCAGAGTTTCTCGGAGGAACGCGATAGTTTTGCGAGAGAACGCAAATGTTTTGCAGGATTACACAGAGTTTCTCGGAGGAACGCAATAGTTTTGCGAGAGAACGTGAATGTTTTGCAGGATTACACAGAGTTTCTCGGAGGAACGCGATAGTTTTGCGAGAGAACGCGAATGTTTTGCAGGATTACACAGAGTTTCTCGGAGGAACGCAATAGTTTTGCAAGAGAAAGCAAATGTTTTGCAGGATTACGCAGAGTTTCTCGGAGGAACGCGATAGTTTTGCGAGAGGACGTGAATTTTTTGCAGGATTACACAGAGTTTCTCGGAGGAACGCGATAGTTTTGCGAGAGAACGCGAATGTTTTGCAGGATTACACAGAGTTTCTCGGGGGAACGCAATAGTTTTGCGAGAGAACGTGAATGTTTTGCAGGATTACGCAGAGTTTCTCGGGGGAACGTAATACTTTTGCAAGAGAAAGCAAATGTTTTGCAGGATTACGCAGAGTTTCTCGGAGGAACGCGATAGTTTTGCGAGAGAACGCGAATGTTTTGCAGGATTACACAGAGTTTCTCGGAGAAACGCAATAGTTTTGCGAGAGGACGTGAATGTTTTGCAGGATTACGCAGAGTTTCTCGGGGGAACGTAATACTTTTGCAAGAGAAAGCAAATGTTTTGCAGGATTACGCAGAGTTTCTCGGAGGAACGCGATAGTTTTGCGAGAGAACGCGAATGTTTTGCAGGATTACACAGAGTTTCTCGGAGAAACGCAATAGTTTTGCGAGAGAACGTGAATGTTTTGCAGGATTACGCAGAGTTTCTCGGAGGAACGCGATAGTTTTGCGAGAGAACGTGAATGTTTTGCAGGATTACACAGAGTTTCTCGGAGGAACGCGATAGTTTTGCGAGAGAACGCGAATGTTTTGCAGGATTACACAGAGTTTCTCGGAGAAACGCAATAGTTTTGCGAGAGGACGTGAATGTTTTGCAGGATTACACAGAGTTTCTCGGAGGAACGCGATAGTTTTGCGAGAGAACGCGAATGTTTTGCAGGATTACGCAGAGTTTCTCGGGGGAACGCAATAGTTTTGCGAGAGATATCGAATGTTTTGCAGGATTACGCAGAGTTTCTCGGGGGAACGCAATAATTTTGCGAGAGATATCGAATGTTTTGCAAGATTACGCAGAGTTTCTTGGGGGAACGCAATACTTTTGGAGAGAACGTGAATGTTTTGCAGGATTACGCAGAGTTTCTTGGGGCATCAGAGATAAGAAATGTCACACAAATCAAATGCAGAAATTTGCTTTCCAGAGGCAAGATTTACATTCAAACTGACAAAATTATATTTGATGTAAGGATATATAAAAAAAATACAATCCTGCGACAGTCCGCTGTTCACTTCCTCGCTTCCCCATGATGCCGCACCCGTTCAACCATTAGCTTTGGCCAAACACAACATCCAACTGCCCTGAATAGCGAGAAGGACTAAAACAACGTTTTTCCTGTGGGCACATCTAATCTAATTAACAATGAAGAAGAAGTTGTCACATGGCCTTGTCCTGAGCGAGACGGAAGGGCCGAGTTGTGATGGACTGTGGCCGCCTGTAGAGATCTACTGATAGCGGCCTGAGAAAAACAGGCTTGCACGTTAATCCTGCCAGGAAACTAGAGAGAAGAAGAAAGGGACCGTCTTCAGCCCTTTCGAATCTACAATAATAACTAGCTTGGCTCAGTGCTGGTCCTAATCCAACCCAGGCCTCGGAACCCACTGAACAAGTGACGGGACCTGTCTGGTTCCAGTTATAGGCCCACTGGAGGTAGCACAACAGATGGGACCTTATCTACGGCTGGGATCGCTGCTTGCCACACATTCTTAGACATCTCGGTAATGCCGCTGTTGTTAGCTAATGCTAACTTCACGTTGAATTACATGCCGAATTAACAACGCGATTCCAAGCCTTTGCTCTTACTGTCGGGCTACAAACACATGCAAAATTGTTTCGTAACCACACACCTCAAGAGCTCCCATAACGAGCATGTTATTAAATGATGTTTCGAGCATATGGCTTCACATGAAATCTGAGGAATAGCAATGCGTTAAATGTAGCAAAACGTCACTCGGCTCTTAAATTGTGCAGTTCGCACGGTCCAAGAAAAACAACCTCATAGTGCTAAATGTTAGTAAAAATGGCTTTTCCAGTCATTTTATGTGGAACTGAAACATAATACATGGTTGTAATCTAATTGGAAAAATAATATAACCTGGATTCAAACTAAAGATAATGGTACTAACCATACCAACAACAATAGTGTCGCAACTCGTCTTTTGCCCTTGAATTATCTTATTTTCTATGCAGATATTTGCAAATAATAGCAATTTATTAAATTCAATGGCACATCATAGAATTAATCCAATTAGCATTGGGGTGACATGATGCTATTTTTTGCCTAATTAGTTATTTCAAATATCCATTATGAATGCAAATCATACTTACAGTGACTTGAAAACACCTCTTTAAATTCAAACATGTCAGGGTGAAACATCTTCCCTGATTTTATAATAAAGAAAAAGCTCAGAATAACCTTTTTTAATTATTTAAAATATATAAAAAAAATTGTGATAATATAAATAAATAAAAATATTAATAATATAATATATACATTTAGTTTAAATGTTAATACAGTTTTTTTTTAAAGTCCACCAGATCAAAGTGGTGTGGTGCAACCAACAAGTAACACACATTAAAAAATATCCATAAACAGGAAATGACATCATAGAGAAGTACCCTGTCAAGGCAAGTTTAGTTCAGGCTGTAAAATGTCATGTGGTGCAACTCCCTAAGAATAGTTATGAATATTTCATAGTTATGAAAAAAAAAATTTTTTACCTTGAAAAAATATCTAAAAACTTACAATTATGAGTAAGATGTGTACACTCCTTTTCAAATGGTATGGAAATGTTATTTTATTTTATTTTGTATTGTTACACCACATTACATTTTTACAGTCATTAAACTTTTCTTTAAAATGGCATAAAGGTTTTTCAAAACCATATGAAACCAACGTGAATACATTTCTAAAAACCTTTGCAACATGGTTTTAAACCAGATTTTAAAAATATTTTTCTTTTTTTGTGTGGACAAATCACAAACCCATTTTAATTGATTGGTCATTAAATAAACATTAATTTTTATGGGCAGTAAATTTTCTCAATTAGCTTTGCTGATTCTTTTACAGTAGTTATACCAGTGTCGACCTGTCCTATTTACAGTATGGATGTGCGTGTTTTGCATCCATCAAACCCAACGGCGGTAGAAACACAGAGCTGTCCATTGGGCACGGAGCCAAGAGCTTTCGTGAATATTCACCAGGTCATTACTCCTTCCTGACAGGGGTTTAACGAAGGCTAAGCCAAAGGAGCCGCTACCTTGGCCCGGGTTACTGCTCTTGTCAGAGACCCAAAAAATTTGTTATCAGGCCCTTAATAATAGAGAATTATTTTTACATGTTATTAAATCCTGTCACTCACGGAAATACCTGGAATACCGTCTGTGCTGGAGCCGCTGGTGAGTGAAGCCCTGTGCGGGGCGAGGGAGGGAATGGTGCGGGGCAGCACGCGCTGGAGGAACGCCAACTGCTCCGCCGCGGGGGTGAGAAGTTCACACTGGGATGGTCCACCAGGCCGGACGCCACACAGAGATGCTAACTGTGAAGCGCTAACCCGTTGCTTTGACTGACACCACCGTCATTTCAGTCTGTCGTTAATTGGTGGAATTGTTGACCTGTCCGCTTGCGGTCTCGCACTGGAAAAAGTTGTGAATATCACAAATGAATGTCCTGGTCTTTTAACAAAAGACCAAAAAAAAAAAAACATCAAAAGATAACTGTAATATACAGTAGTCACACAAGTGGATCCAAAAAGTCCTAAGACAAGAACGGGCATTGTTAAAAAGTCATGTATAACTTTGATGAAAGGTTTTGATCTTATTCCTGTGATGGAAAATCTGTATTTTCAGCATCATTACTCCAGTCTTCAGTGTCACACGATCCTTCAGAAATCATTATAATATGATGATTTAATGCTCAAGAAACATTTCTGAGTATTATCAATGTTGTAAACAGTTGTGCTGCTCCATTTTGTTGTTGTTGTGGGAACCATGATACCATTACACAATTTGAGGCAAGAAAGATTTAAACCCTCAAGTTGTGTGTCCGGTCTTTTTGACCCGGAGAGGATTTCCTTTTCCCCAGAAAATGCTAGTTAACGTTATTGCATTGGACTTACTGACTTTACTCACCCATGGTATAACTACTTCCACACAAAAAATTGTGAGAATTTAAAAATTGATTTTGTAAAAATGTTTTAAGACCTTGTTAAGTTTCCAGTCAAAAAGTATCGGCTTACAAAAAATGGCTTATACATCTCTCATTACTCTATATTATCATCAAATATTGGATTCAATCTTTTTTTGTCAACTTTCTTTCAATGAACACTTCTTGAAAAATTAGATACAAGGACATTTGACCAAATGAGGACGCTGGTTGCAGGAATTGAGGGTTTATCATGAGATGCGGACAGGGCTGAGAAAGTGATTGTTTAGGGAGCAGTGGAGAAGCAATGTGCCGATGTTTGGACACTTCCATCATGTGGGTGTAGATTGTTGTCAAGGTGTTTCAAGGTTTCCTGATGCTGCTGTTGTCTAATCAGTGCTGAGAACCACTCTCAACAAACACACACACACACACACACACACACACACACACACACACACACACACACACACACACACACACACACACACACACAAACACACACACACACACACACACACACACACACACACACACACACAACAGTGGCATTCTGGACAAGGCCACCCAGTGAGAGCAACTGTGACATTGGCATGGCACTTCTTAGAAATCGTATTGATATTCCACAAGGCATAATACCCATGTCTTATAGTAACACCATGATATAACAATATTTATTCTGTACATTACTGTACTGTATATTCAAAGAAATCATGGTAATAGTACAATCTGGTACTGTCACTACACTACAGTCCCAGGGTTGAATTTAGTGTTGTGGGCTTTAAAACCACCGTCTACTGTTGTTGCTATTCATTATTTATTTTATATTGTACAACACAATCCAATGAAATACTGCGGTTGGAATATTCTTTTGGAGACTCACTAGTCAATAAGGCTGAGTCCTCTTTATGGTGATCAGTGGTCACATTGGGGTATTGCGTGTAACCAGGCAATGTAAGAGGAGAGTTATTGTAACACTTCTGTCCCGCTGGCAAACGTCCTGCCAGCTGTCACTGTTCCTTTGTGGACAAGACCAATGGGACCAGTGCAAATCCTGCTGGAGACAGTGTGACGCTCAAACACGGACACACACACACACACACACA
Source organism: Phoxinus phoxinus (assembly GCF_949152265.1). NCBI lineage: Eukaryota > Metazoa > Chordata > Actinopteri > Cypriniformes > Leuciscidae > Phoxinus > Phoxinus phoxinus. The sequence continues at coordinate 6,383,457 of NC_136895.1, forward strand.
CACACACACACACACACACACACACACACACACACACACACACACACACACACACACACACACACACACACACACACTGCAGCAGCGGTCTGCTTGATGATAAATACCTTGAACTCAACACAGACATGTTTAATTAACCAAACAGGAAATTAAACAGGTTATATTGGACATTTGGGGTAATAGGGCTGGTAACTAGTAAAAACCAAACATTGCTATATAAAAAATGTGGTAGCTGCAAGTAAACATATTTATCCATTCTCCCGACACTACACAGTTTTATCTTTTTTTAAATATTCAGTCTATTTGTCAAATTTAAATGTAACAAAAATGTATAACATTTTACCAAAAATTTTAACATTTACCAAAATAACTTTTGAAGACAAATTTGCTGTTAACTCTTTCCCTGCCAGCGTTTCTTTAAAAAAAAGTTGCCAGCCACCAACAGCATTTTGATCATCTTCACAAAATGATCATGGCCCCCAGGATATTTTGTTGTATGAATATCTGAACATGCAATATATTAAGAGAAAGAACAGACCCTCTGACAAAAAAATGGAGTAAATCGAGTCCATCAACACCCCCAAAGCTTCACAGTCCTAGAGCTCGCCCTGGGTCGACATTTTATTTAGTAACATTAGGCAGTTTTGATTTATATGCTGTTTAATGTTGATCACGCTATTTTACATATGATATAGCTTGTTTCTGCTTCTTCTTCACCTGTGTTTTGATCAGGAGATTCAGTACTCTATCAGAAGATGTGTCATAGCGCCCCCTACCGTATAACAGCAAAAACACAACATTTTCGTCAATGGCGGGGAAAGAGTTAAATAAATTACATGATTTATTTTAATAAACGCACAGCTAGGATGCCACTGTAAAAGCACATATCTAGAATTAGTAAATTCATTGTGAGATCTGGAAAGGTGTGTCTTGAGAGGAGACCTTTCACCTGGAGATAATCTGGGTGACCAGGATTGGTTGATTCAGTCGCTTGATGTAGCTTGTTGATTGATTGCATGTAACGGGAAATAGACTGATGGCAGCTGTCTAAGCAGGGAAATGTGTAATGGACTGAACTGTTTGAAATAATATTGTACGCAAAGGAGCCAGTGAAGAGACCTAAGCAACATTTCAGATGGACTAAATGGGATTTTCAGGAGATGCAGTGATCCTTAGCAAGGACAGCAGTCAGACAAATAGCTGAAAACTTGTATCCAAAGCAACTTACATGAAGTTTAAGGTAGACATTTTTTTTATCCCATTAGAATCAAACCCATGGCCATGCTCTTCTGTTTGAGCTGTGACCTTTAATTCCTATATTCAGGTGAACGTTGAGGACATAGAATTGAAGAAGATCAGGGGTGTCCAAACTTACTCCTGGAGGGCCACTGCTCTACAGAGTTTAGTTCCCACTTCAATTAAACACACCAGCTAATCAAGGTCCAGTCAAGTGTGTTGAAACTGGCCCTATTGGTCCTCCATGAGCAGGTTTGGACACCCTTGAAGAAGATAATAGTGTAAACCCAGAGGTAGTCTTGCATGTTAGCACACGAGCCTTGAATTTTGAATGCAGGTGGCTACAGTTTAGCCCAGGGTTCCTCACATCTGGCACTGGAGGGCCACCGTCCTGCAGAGTTTATTCCCAACCCTAATCATAGACATCTGAGCAAGCTAATCAAGGTTTGATCGTAGGGCAGTGGCCCTTCAGGACCAGATTTGAGGAACCCTTGTATAGCCAGTAGAGAGAGACCAACGAGGGCTGGGATGTGGCCTTTGTTGACCTTAATGTGAACTAATCATGATGAATTTGAGTTTTGTGAGATGATAGTGTGATGGGACTAGACAAAGATGTATTCTTCATGGAGGAGAGGTAAGGTAGAGGATAACATGATATCACTCATAGCAGAAAGGAAGGATTGGGTTCAGGAGGGCAGGTGGTTTGTGCTTTATGATATGTTGTTGTATGTTCTTATCTGAGAAGGTCTCCAATAAGGTTAGCAGCGATGCCGATAGATATTGTCAAAGGTCTAGGAGAATGAGTTGAGCATGATGGGCACTTCACTCTTAAAGTGTGACTTAAATGTGACTCATGTGGAAGCATTAAGTATGAGTGGGGGAGGAGATTGAAACAGAGACAATGAATGAAAACAGCTTCCCCTGAAACACTGTACCTGCCCTCTTGATCTCAATTGCTCCCTTTTCCTTCAAGAAATATCCTTTGATCATCTGCTTTGCCCGATCTTTTTAATGACAATTCATCCTATGCCTAGCGGAGGTAGTCTCATTAGACTTGATGCCGGAGTCAAAACTGATTCTGGAAGGGAAGTATAATTCTGAAGAAACCTTGCATCAAAGGTCTTTGTGGGTATTAATTTCCTTCCATTTTTCTCTGTGGGGGAATAGCTTAGGACAGAGGTGCGTAATCCTGTTGCTGGAGTTCTAACTTGCAAACTTAATCTCCAACCCTAATCAAATATACCCAAACCAACTAATTAAGATCTTCAGGAATTTTTTGGCAACTACAAACAGGTGTTTTGGAGCACGGGTTGAACTGAACTCTACAGGAAGGTAGATCTAAAAAAAAAAAAAAGGTCAAAGGGGATCAGGTTCTAATGAAAGGGTGAAATTCAGGGTAGAGACGGCAGTATCTGCAGACATTTGAGAAAATGAGTTGGTGGATTATCGCAAGATGATTGTTGAAGAGGTTGAGGAAGGTGCCATGGGCTGAAGGTTGACCAAGTGAACAATAATGGGTGGGAGGACAAGGAGGTAGCGAGAGGGAGGACGCAGGAATGAGATGAAGAAGTGGGTGTCTCTTGAAGGTGGGAGACTAATATTGTAGACTTTAGATTTTAGACAAAGGCAAGACTTGGTTGTTTTTCTGCCTTGTTGCATTGACATATACATTGGTAGATGTTTTTATCCAAAGCAACTTACAGCAAGTTCAAGGTATACATTTTATCACTACATACCATAAAACTTCAAATAAAAGCCCGGGCTTTTATTTTCCCAAATCACCGAACTTCACCGGCTTGTTTTTGAAACAGGCCTTTAATTTATTATTGAAATGTTATTCATTGAGTGTAGGCCTAGAGATAACGATCCAAATAGCATAGGCTGATAGACGGAAAGCATGACAGTAGGAGGTTACCACATTATATTACGTTTTATTTATAATTCGAATGTGTTTGACAAATCAGTTTAATGTAAGAATTAGCCTACTATATTACCGTAGGTCTAAAAGGGGGTCGCACACCGGACGAGAAGCGCAGCGACACGTCTTTAAAATTCTAACACATTATTCTCTATGAGTGTACACGATAGACTGTAAAAACGATTGTATTTAATTGTACAGTACAATCATAACATAGTACAGACATGATCTTAATTCCATAATGTCCTTAAACATAACAATATTGCTGGCCATAAGCGGACAAAGTGCATGTCCGGTGTGCGATACCTCGAGTTGTCATAGACGCGACCCTTGCTTGCGCTAACAGCTCCCGCCCAGATGCGCAGGGCTCTCTTGCGTGCGCAATCTGCACCACAGAACTGGCTTAAACAGACGACCTGACGGGTTTTAGAAGATTAAATACAACCCGAAACTAAAAAACAGACCAGGCCTCTATTTGAGACTGGCCTTTATTTATCTAAACCTGTAGCCACACCAGGCGTGTAAAAGAGACAGGCGTCTATTTGGGACTCGGCTATTATTTTAAGTTTTACGGTATGTTCCCTGGGACCCAATCCATGATCTTGCCATTGCTAGCACCATGCTCTACCAGTTGAGCTCCTGGAGGGCCACTCTCTGGAAAAGTTTAACTCCTAATTAACACACCTGAACCAACTATTCAAGATCTTCAGGATTAAACTTCCAGGCTAGGTTGTTGGGGCGGGTTGGTGCTAAACTCTACAGGACATTGGCCGTCAAGGTGCAGGATTGGACACTCTTGAGCTACTGGATCCAGGAACCAAAGTCTGCAACAAGAGGAGTGGGAGAGGGAGCCTAAGCCTGAAATGCTGAAGATGATCCAGTCTACTGGGATCTTTGATTGTCACTGCATATAATTAAAAAGACTAAGAATGGGACCATATTTCAACGATGATGCAGTTGAAAGATGGACTTGTGAAGATCACAAAAAGAGTGATGTTTTCAAGAGTTATCCAGGTTCCAGTATAATTAGAGAAGAGTAGATACATAATTGTGGCATAGTTTGAGATTGTGTGCTGCCTTCACAGTGAAGTAGCAGTTTGATGCAATCCTCAATCTTGAAGGTTAGAAGTTGAAATATGTCCTTATCTGAGAAAGTCTTAATTTCAGCAGCAGGTTAAGGTAAATTAGGTTAAATGGTTAATAAGGTTAACATACAATATTGTCAGAGGTCTTGGAGAATGAGTCGTGAATGATGGTCACTTCACTTCACTAGTGTGGGATGGGTTGATATCAAGTTCTTATTTTCATTCAAAAGAGTTTGTCTTTGGATAGTATATAAAGTTTCATTCAACCAACTAGTCGTCACAGTGTTTCTGATTAGTTCATTTGTCTTTTACTTGCTGTCCAATTTCAAACTACAGTTAAACGGCTATAGTAGTCTTTCTGATCTTTTTCACAATCAATCAACTCTCAAACTCTTGATACTTGACAGACTTGATATTTCTTAGTTCCTTTGGATTCTGTAGCTGTGTTTGTATAGCAGAAGGAAATCAAGAAAAGCTCCATGAGCAATATAGGAACGGCCTGGGGAATACTAGTGAGGGCTTGTGCTGGCCTTCATCACTGTATGTCAAACCTCAGGAGCAATTACACTGCAATAAATACAAATGAGCGACAGATGACATGACACTGTGACATATTTATTGGCTCAGACTCCTATACAAACTCCAGATCTCCATTAGCACGCTCTTAGGATGCAGCCGGGCTTTTAAGACAGTCATGGAAGTGACATTCACCCTGACCTCTGCCCTCATGTAGATTTGTTGAGATGGTGGTCACCCATGGGAAAGACTGTGACTCCATTAAGTGTTGCAATCAGGGTAATGCACTCAGATCTGTGTGTGAGGTAGAAAAAGACAGACATTAAGAGAGGAAAATTGCTTTTGAGTGTCCATCTGTATCTCATTTCAGGGTTTGAATACCTTAACGACAACGAATAAGGTTAACCAAGACTGCAGCGATTGGTGAACTGGAAGTCGATTTGGATTATGTCTGCTAAATAACATTTTAGATTGGTTAGCCTATGAATCATGTAAATTACATGAAAAAAAAAGAGGTATACACAGTCATAAACCAATAATGCCCTAAACACGCTTAATTTTATTCATGCAAAATCAAATTTCTTTACAGGTTTCGCAAGATTATACTGCACTTTATTGACATTATTAGTTGACATTAGTATTGAAAATATTATCATTCTGAATGCACATCTGAAAAAAACACAATACAGCGTGAAATTAACATTTTATATTCTGTTTTGTTGCCGTTTTCTTCACAGTTGCACAAGGAATCCATCTTGGTAAGTCTCCGAGTAGCAGTCAGTAAGTTTATTTATTTAAAGACTCAAATGAAGCTCACTGTAAGGTTTTAATTTCTGCTAACTGATGTCTTCATCTTTACTGACGGGCTCCTTTCATTAAAGATTAAAGGGGAGCAGTGAGCTAATGCATGGTAAACTCGGTGGCCTGGCCTCAGTGACCACTGCGTCATCGCTCAGCACCGCCACTCAGCTAACGAGCGGCTGCCGTCGGTACAAATGAGAAAATTGATGACATAAATGGTCATATTTCTGCTGTTGATAGACAGCTGACCCTCGGCCCTCTGGGAATGACAGTTAGCATGAGGCGAGGCAGAGAGAGGGCCGATCCACATCATCTGCAGGTTATTAGCCGCTGTGTCTTGCACACATACATTTTTTCTTTCCCTCCCTCAACACTTTCGACAAATCTGATTTAATTTGGTGTACACTTTGGATTCTTTTTAAAACATAACTTTTTTTTAAACATAAATCCCTTTTTTTTTGTTAGGGACTATTAAACAGAATGAAAATAAAATGGATTATTTATTCAGTCCCTACGCAGACGTTTTGACCTGTATGCAATATTTAATGTAAATAATAATAAAAGAGTCAATTAATAATCTCATAATTATGACAATGTATTCATAACTGATATTCCAACCCGATCTCACGGCAATTTGTACGTAATTTACAAGGTGGCTAATTTGTACGAATTCATACTATTTTTGCTATATCGTACATATTTTATTAGTTGCCCAATTCGTATGAATGACCTACCCCTGACCCCGCCCCTAAACCTACCCATCACTTGGGTTGAGACAAATTGTGCGAATTGGTCGGGAGATAGCATTGTCATTGCAATGACGTTTAAATTAATACTTAAATTGATTTACCAAAAACTTAATATTTAACTTTTTTGTGTGCAACCCTGTTAAAAAGTGGAACATTCCTTAAAATTTCAACATGATAGAAGTGACATAAACGGTAATTTCTTTTAAACAAAAACTCTCTCTCTCTCTCTCTCTCTCTCTCTCTCTCTCTCTCTCTCTCTCTCTTTTTCTCTTTCTTTTTTTCTCTCTCTTTTTTCTCTCTCTCAAGTTTACTGTGAAATTACCAAAGTTACTGTCCGAAAATAAATTCTAATTTTTTGAATTTAACAATTCAATATCATTTACATTTTGGTCCCAAAATATGTAGCTACTATTGAGAGCTGAATTTGAGCTATTAATATTTTTACAAAAATTGTAGTGTGGCGCAATTGACCGTTCTTAAAGACCCGCCCCCCCCTTAGTTACTGTCGCTATGTCCGACAAACTACGCTGCTCTCACGCCACACCATGTTCTCACGCAGTGAAAAACACATCGTGTAGCAGAAAGGACACTGACAACACACTGACAGACACAGACTAGGTTACTTTCAGTTACTTTTTATATTAAACATATTAAACAGTCTCACCTTTCAAATTTGGTCATTTTTAAAAAGAAATGTAAACAATAAATACCGTTTTGTGGCTCTTTAATGTGTCTGACAGATCGCTGTAGAGCCTCAGTTAAAGCTGCTCGTGAACCGATCATCTCTTCCTTCTAGTTAATTTATAGCATCAAATAAACATGAATGAACATCAGAATGTTGTTTTAACCGCGGAAAGGCATCAGTACACTCCGCGTTTCAAGTTCAAATCCTCCCATGTTAATCTACTAACTCTCCTGACTGCTTTGTCGGACAAAATGGCGGATGGCGAAGAATGATTGGTTCAGATCACCTGTCAATCAAGCTCACTGCAAAGGGTCAATTGCAAAGCTTAAAGGGGGGGTGTAAGGGTTCTTCCATAAAATTTTCAGGAGACATTCATGGAGTCAACAAAGTGTCATTTTATTGACTGGGTCACTCACGTACTGACCACACATTGTGCAGAAAAAAGATAAATAAAGGGGAAAAACAAAACACTGACTAATAAATGGGACATCAGCACATTACTGAGTTCTGGGTCTCAGATGTTTCTCAGGGATCCCTCACCAGAACTAACTCAGCCACAGAAAATGAAGCCCTTTTAACAAACTAGACCAAACCATTGGTATAATTACAGGGGTCTCACAAAATTATCCTCAAACTTAAAAAAGAAAAACATACATATACACATCTCAAATGAACATAGAAAATCACATTTACCCTACAGCAATAATGACAATACACTTAAACATGCGCACATATAAAAATAAACATCCTTTAAACACATTCGAATTAACACACAACCCCAACACATATTGTCCCAAACTACATTTCCCATAATTCCCCAAAAGAGATATAAAGGACATCGGGAAAGGCCGCACCCCTTTAATTCCAAACCTTTGGTCCATGCTGCAGTCATGGATCCCGGCGGAACAACGGGTAAGATGTACACATTCAAACAAACTTAAATAAAATGTTAAACCCATATATTGGTCGTGGTTTCATTTACTACTAGCGTGCACTCTAGAAACAAATGGTTATTGGCTTTGTTGCTCTTTGAGGGTTGAAATGCTTAAGAGACAACGTAGCTCCTCAGTTCCAATGTTTGGGCAACTTATATTTAAAGAAACAAAATAATCACATAATGTACAAATAAACAAACAAATTAAACTAAAACCATGCAAGTGATTTGTTCACTCAGTGTGGCCTTAGCCATCACAGGGGGTAAAATACTTAGTTTCAGTCAATCTCATGTTAATCTTGAGTACCTATAGAGTAATAGTGCGTCCTTCATATCTCCAAAAAGTATTTAGTTTCATCATATTTATAAAATAAAAATACAGCTTTCCGATTCTATCCGGAAAAAGCCGAGGTCCTTGATTCTGGGCGTGGGCGGAGCTATAGAGTCAAGCGGGAGCATCCACAACATACAAACTGCATCCACTGTTCCAGTAACACTGGGTTCTTTGGGAAGCTGAACAAGGTAAACTTTCCCTCACATCCCAAAACACACTTTTTTGGAGACATTCTTGACATCAACCATTCCTATTTAGCGCTGATGATGATGATTTCCGGTAGTAGCCCGTCGATGAGCGCGGTCTTTCTCTCCTCTGGTCGACGACGTGTGCGTGAACGCGCTTTTCCGAGAGCAATGCTCATATAAGGAGTTCCACTCTGGTCTACGTCATTAGATCTACGATAGAAAAAAAACAGCCGAAACGTGTTGCAACCCGGAAGTTTGATTTTCAGCACAGAAATTCTCTGTTATTCGTTCAAAATAACTTTTCAAACTTTGGCCATTATTAGCATGAGAATCCATCTCTTTAACACTGTAAACAACTCTGAATACATGAAACACCATTGTACCCCCCCTTTAACAACTCAACCCTATTAAGTTATTGTCAAACAAAATAAAAAATAAAATAAGCTATAAAATGTAATTTATAACGTTAATGTTGATGGTCATTTAATATTGTTTGCGAATAAAATCTGGTAAATCAAGGTTTAAAATGTAAATAATTATGTGTATGGTAACAGAGTTTCTAAATCAACTTCCTTTACTGACTCTTTACTGAAGAAAAAAAGAAAAAAAAAGACTATTTTGTGCACTATTCATGGAAAGTGCCACTCATACATACTTTTAAACCCTGCCCCGGGGTAACCAAAACACAGCATTCATCTTCCAATCCTTTTGCACTTCCCATCCCGTGCCCTTAACCAATTGTTTGTTTATTCTTGCTTTTTAAATTCTTGAATTTCACCTTGTCTTACCTGCATTAGCGCTCTACAGGAAGAGGATCAAACTCCATGTCTGTCAGGGCTGACTTTAAAAAGGGGTTTTATTTTTTCTCTACAGACCTTTTGGATGACGTCACCGTGGGATCTAATCCCATCAAAGGCAGGCTGGAGTGGTCTGTAGATGGTGGACGAGGCTTTTCTTCATGCTGCCTGGAGAGTCAAACAAAGCACATATGGCGTTGAAGAGATGAGATGGATAAGACGCATGGTGGGGTATAGGCAAAGGCTTATGGGAAGGTAGTGCTGTTTGATTTTCAGGACAGTGTGTAATAAATAATCATCAAATAGTTCCCTTACAGTTCTACAGCACAGTTCTCGTGAAATATCAGTAATAATGTTTTAAAAAATAAGAAACATTGGCTCATACTGTGGCTACCGGGAATCTACTGAAAGATGAAATCAACGATTAATTATCAATAGGTAGAGAACAAAAGGAAATAGTGGTAAGGGATATAAAAGGAAGGAATTAATAATGAAAGTAAAGCATGTGTTGAGATCATCTTTTGGTGCGGTGGAAAAGGAATCGGAGTGATGCAACAGACTGTATCTAACCTGTCATACTTGATAATAGGTAGAGCTCATAGCAAAAATAAAGCACATTTTCAAAAAATAATAATAATATTTGTAAATGTATTTGTCCCCCTAAAATAATTAAATTACCAATATTGTTCCAAATCTGTGACTGTGCGTTCACACCGGATGCGAATAGCGCGTCAAATTCGCGCCTGCCGCGTCTAGTTATACGCTTGATCACTTTGTGTCCATATGTAAAAACATAAATTTGAAGCGGAATTTACAGGCGACAGAAAGCCCTTGGCGGCCATCTTTTTACAAAATGTCTGATGTTGATAGATCATTTAAATAGTTGTAAACTAGCAGCACGGCAGCTTGCTAGCGAGTTAGTAGGTCAATAACGTGACACAAAAGTGAAATTTGTATATCTTACAACTTACCAGGTTGAACAATCTCCTCACTTTCTTCTAAGCGAAGTCCTTTTTGTTCCTGTCTATAAAGTATGTACTTGAGTCATATAATTCCGGGTGACCACTCACAGCTAAAATTCGTTTCTCCTCCATTTTGAATGAGTGACTTCGAGCAGGAGTTTGTTATGCTATGTCACGTATGCCACGTGAAGCAAGCAGGCTCCTGATTGGTTAACGCGGCGCGAATTGACGCAGATTTTTTCCCCCCAGATTTTTCAACTCGGGCGGCAGACGCGAATTCGCGTCAAATGCGTGAATGCACAAAAAGCACTACATAAATCATTCGCGCTTAACGCGCCAGACGCTCAATTTGCGCCGTTCGCGCGTCAAGTTCGTATTCGCGTCTACCGCGCCGCACTCTACGCCTCATTCGCGCCGCAGGAATTTTTTATGCGCGTAACGCGTCTTTGCATTGACTTAACATTGAAATAATTCGCGCCTGACATGCTATTCGCGTCCGGTGTGAACGCACCATAAGACTTTCTGTCAGCAGATATTTCAAAGAAAGTTTTAACCATGTTGGACAATGCAATTAAAATCAATGGGTAGCAAAACATCACTGGATCCCTATGGCTTTCATTGTATATAAACAAAAAAAAATGGTTCTGAAATGTATACAGCTTCAGACCAACATGAAGATTCGGCCGACACTTATTCACAGGGCGTTTGCAGTGAAAGGTGTTTTGCTCTACAGTAGTTCATATATTGTGTATTGTAGCCTGACTAAAACACTGAATTGACCAATCAGCATCCGGGAACGCAAATCTCCCTACTATATTAAAGTCCGCGTGAACCGGAAGTTGCAAACGACTTTTCTCAAGTGTTGTGACGCATTTCCGAGGGAAACGGAATATTGAACAGAGGGCAGGGTTTTACTTTAGCGCTCTTCCTCTCCATCTCTCGCCCATAGCAGAGTAACGGTTTGAGGGGAGTGGTTAAGCGTTTAACCAACCCAAGCAGTCAAGCCTATGTCATCAGAAAAGAACGCCATTCCAGACCCGGAAGTAACTTTTCAGACTTTGATTAAAGATAACTTCGTCAAACATTTTTTCTGTGTATTAACTTGCACGGATTAATTGTTCACCACAAGATTAATAATATCCGCTAACAAAGTAAATAGGGTCAATTTTGATTTCATGCCGACTTTAACACTGGTCTCTGTCAAGTCACGTGTTAAGTAAACCACTTCCCACAAAAGTCAACCTAGACTTCCAATCTTTGTTCCATTTCACTTCCAGTGTCCTCCAAAACTCTTCCTTCTCAATGGCACATTGTTTATCCGCTCTTTGATTCATTTTACAGGCCAGATGTGACTGCTTGCAGTTAATTTGTTTTCTGTGCAACATATTTGCACAGAGCTCTGCTTGTGTGCGTGGGAAGCTTTTTGGCGACGGCCACTGTCAGACCGGCCTCTAATGAATCCCATTAAATCATGCACTTTGTCATTATGCTGCCTTTAAGAGCCAGAAACTCACTTTAGCTTTACAAGTATGCAACCCCCATTGTGAGTGAATGCTACGTTGAGGAAAACAAACTACTTGACATCAGTGGACTCCTGCAATAGAATAAAATAAATGCATTGAGTGTCTTCTCACTTGGCAAACAGGGATTAGAAAGTTTGACACGCGAGACTGCGGTTGCCAAACTTTAAGTTGATGAGCACCTTCCAATGTCTACAGCATGCATAAACAATCGAAAGACCTGGATTCATCACCATGTCATCTGCCAAGAAGGGAAACGTGTGTTTAAACAATGGCTCGGATAAAAAGGGTGGACTTTACACTGAGCAGACCAGCCCAATCAATCTTTTGGTCCACCACTTTCCAAAAGCTTGTCTCCGTGACTGCATCCTTCAAATAAAAAATAGCAAAAGGAATCATGAGTAAGATAAATTTGCTGATGATTTCCACTAGTGTTATTTTCCCAATTTCAAGACACATCAGAGCGTGTTTTGTTGGGTCTGCAAATTTCCCCACCGGTACAGAGAAGATTTGATGGATGGTGATGCTGTGGAGACTTCACACAAACAGATCCCTTGATCTCTAGTGTCACGAAGGGTTTTGTTTCCGGGGTTGGCATGCGGCCCAGGCGCCAATCCTTCGGCTGAAGATGGTGTGATCCCAATGGACCAGAGCCGCAGTGATGTCTAGATGGTAAACCTTGTTGAGCACAACTCACAGAAGATACACGTTTGAAAATGTTAGGATTGAGTCAGGGTTGGGGTTTCTCTCAGAATTAATGAACAAAATGAGGCTCTTTCCCAAATGCTAAGGTCTTGCTGTGGGTCCACACATTAGTGATGTAATGGCAAAACCTCAATGATAGCCCATCTGAATTTTGTGAGACTTATCGCAGAATGAGGGCTACCTTGGCCATGTCCCAAATGCTGCCCTAAGGTCCTGCAGTCCTCCTCTGAGAAGTAGCGCTACTGAGGGTTGAGGCTGCTTTGGGTCTCAATTAATACGGTGTACAAATGTGCATTGGAATCTCACTGGACTTTTCACCGAATAAGAGTAATCACCGCTATGTCCCGAAAGGTCTTGCGGTGCTCCTCCAGATCCACATGTTAGTGATGTAATGTTGCATACTGTCAGGCAGTAGTTTGCATTTGTGAAATCCCATGGATCACAGCTGTACAGCTCGGCAGAAATCTTACGATATATGGAATGAACAAGGTGAGGATTGGGATTGACGTGGGCCTAGACCAAAGGTTGCACTGAGGGTCTAAAATCTGAAACAGTGGCTCTTAACTCTGGTCCTGGGGATCCACTACTGCGCACATTTTGTATGTTTTGTCTGACACACTCAGTTCAGTTCATGGAGATCATTCCCAATGAGCTGATGATCTGATTAGGGTGTGTTAAAGAAGACATACACAATGCGGCACCCCAGCCATGGGACAATCCGGCTCCTGGAGGGCCATCTTCCTGCACAGTTTAGCTCCAACCTTAATGAAACACACATGTACCAGCTACTCATAGAAATATTTAGGTAGATGTTTTGATGCAACTTTGTGCTAAATTCTGATGGAAAGCTGCCCCAAGGAGGTCAACGTGATTTTGCCAAGGTAGACATGTTCCTGGATCAACATATTTTGTAACATAACATTCCTGTCCCAAAATTGTGTCCTTACCCTATCCCTACCCCTAAACCTAACCCTACCCATAACTTTTCCCTAAAATCAGAGGGAAATGATAGGTGAATAACACTGATGTTGAAGCACCTCACCCTGGTTCTAAGCCTACACTTGACATAAACTGTAAACTTGTCCCTCAAATTTGATTGGTTGATCTGAAAGTTGTTCCAGGATCAAAAAAGATGTTGATCCAGGAACATGTTGTACTTGGTGAAATCACGTTCACCGCCTCAAGGAGTGGGAACTTCACAAACATTGGCTGTGTTCGAAATCGCCCCCTATACCTCATTCACTCTTCCCTACATTACTCCACTAATATAGTCTGCCGATGGACTAACTCAAAACTAGTGAGTGAATTCACCTTTGGCTAAGCCCCGCACCCCTTAGTTACTGTTGCTACGTCCGTCTACTTCATCTGGGCTCTGGTTTGGTATCAACAGGCAAAAGGGGCAAAAATATGCGTTCGAAGGCTATATTTAAGACATAAAGGTGAAACGCAAGCAACAACAAGGCATCCAAATAGAGGCAAAAGCATAACGGTCACAGTCAAAAAAATGAACCACCGCATATCCTAATCGAGACGGAGGCTGGGACTAACAATATCAAGGAGCAACACTGTTCATGCAAAGCTGGGTAAGTCTCTATTCACTTATATAATCGTTATTACAAAGCAAATGGACTATGCGAGTATAAAGTTGTATTTATTAGCAGCGTGTGCTAGCGTATCAACAATTAGGGTAGAGAACCGAAATCATAACCTAAAACTGTCTAACTAGTATAACTTCACAGTAAGGTTAAAAGCTAAATGTATCTTAGAGACAAAAGTGTGCTTGTTGATCCTTGAGGGGTTTCGCTGACTGTGAGGACGTCCACACAGTTTAATCCAAAGACGACACTTGTCAGGATTTTACTTCGGTATTGGGAAGGGAAAAAAACGGACACCCCCCTCCAACCTCTCTGGGAAACGTGTATCTGTGTAACAAATGCCCCAGGCACAACGTTTAACCATATTGATAAAACTACGACGGTAATAGCCTGCAGAGACCAAAAATATGAGACGCCAGTGTTAAAGTCAATGGAGCGCTGTGAAAAAGTGTCGGACCTCTGTGGGAGCTCGTTCTTGGCTGCGCTGTGATTGGTCAATCTACATTCTAGGGCGTGGCTTAGCCAAAGGCGAATTCTGACACTTAGTGAGCCAGAAGGGCTGCAGCTTTTGCATGGTTTGTGCTGTTTAATAATAATTTAATACGCAGCAAACTGACAGCTCCAGTAGTAATGAAAAGATTTATCTTGAACTCTTTCATGGAAACTATCATACATCAACCATAATTAAACTATCTAATAATCAATTAAAAAGGAATTTAAAGCTGTATGGTATTACGCTGTAGCCACATTGGACAAGCGGTTTGGAAAATGGATGGATGGATGATTCAGGTGTGGCGCCATCTTCTGGTCACACACGGGAATAAATTCGACACCTGACTCTCACAGTGCATTATGGGGATTATCTAGCCGTTGAGCCTACACCAATTGTACACTCGTTGTTGCTGTGCATTGTGGGATTGAATGAGTGCACTCATTGATGTCCACTATGGTTTCAGACACCACTACAACTGGCTGTCCCCTCAAAAAGTGTCCTATTAAAGGGTATAGGGGTAATTTCAGACACAGCCATGCACACCCATCTTGAGACAACCCAGAGCAGCTGATTGTGTACGTCTGCATTAAAAGTCCCCAGAAACCCTTGACATGAGACCTTCTACCCTACTACACAAACTTTCCAGTCCACTGTTAGCTTTTGGATAGACAGTCAGCTCCTAAATACTGTGGAGTGTTTTTCTTAGGACAGATATCCAGCATAAGAGCCAGGACACAGAAAAATACCAGTCATCTCGCTGGACTGTTTATCTTCTGACTCCACTGATCTTCTCTGCCTCCCTCAAATTCTCGACCTCCCAGAGATAGCAAATAGAGCTAGAGGAACACTGACTATATATCACAACTGAGGCATTTTCTCACAGTTTTCCCATTTCCCGTCTGTAATGTGGGAAGACCCATTGGGCCATTTCTCACAGGTGCAAAACTGAACATACGATTCTGTAATTTCCTTAATTTTGTGATACTTGAGCTTCAGTAATTTTTAGGGAAATTACAGCAGTGACATATTTTGGCTGAGGACTACAAAAAGCATTTTGCAAAGGAATGTTTGTTTTGTATTAATTTCTCTCGAAAGTATATTAGAGGACATCGTGAGAGGGAGTATCTAAAACCTCAATAAAATCCAATAAGCCTTACATGTGTTCCTAAGTGGTCCAGAGCTCCATCCAACAATCACCACCAATATGCAGTGACCCCAAAAATATTGACTTAAATTTTTTACTTAAATAAGGATAAATGAAGTCAGTTCCCCTCAAGGTCGCACAGGTGCCCTAGCAGAGTACATTTACATGAACAAGATTTAAGGGTAACATTTTAAGTTAAAATTGACATTATGTATGTAACTAACTCTCATTAAAGTACTAGTTGACTGTTCATTGGTAGACTTTTCGGTTAGGTTACTTAAGGCAAGGGGAGCATCAAAATAAACAGTTATCAGATATTCAGCAGTCAGTCTACTAATTGTTACAAATTACCACTGGAGGCAAGCTGGTTAGGAGACCAAATGCAACTTTACTTAACAAACATAAAACAAAGGCATGACATCTCAGAACAAGAACCTGGACAATAAATATTCAATACTAGACAAAGACACATGGCAAACATGAGGCCTTAAATACACTAATTAGAAGACAAGGAACACTCGTGAACAATAATCAGACGATTAACAAATGACAAGACACATGGCAGGATCACAAGACAAACAGGGAATCGCATGAAAGACAAAGAAACAAAACCCAAACCGTGACACTAATACTCTAATGAGAGTTAGTTGACATGTGGTTACAAAAAAAAAGAAGAGTGTCTGAACAAAAATGGGGGTGTTTTCCTAAAATTGTCAATATTTGGTCGAATGAAAAAGCATTCTTTCAAAGCAATTTTTAAGAATCGTAATCTAGCGGATGAACATTAACTTTCTTATGTATGTATAATTATAGTACTAAACTTAAACTGTATTTAAGTAATAGTATTATATAATAGTATCATAAGTAGTTAACTATTAAACTATAAAACAAAGTTAAAGCATTAAGGCAGAACATTTTGTTCAGTAATGCAACCATTTTTTCCCAAGATAATCTCTCAAAATAACTCTAACAGAGTGGTCTCATATATATAAGTAATGATCAAATTAATATGCAAACAACCATAACTTCAAGTGTTTGCTAATTTTTTTCCCTGCTCCTTTCTTTTTTTATTCAATAAGGACTTATATATTTATTTTAGTTTTTGAGATGAAGAAAACTGTAATTATACTTAATCTCAGAGGATTTAACTGTCTGAAAACGACAATCATTAATTATTAATATAACCCTAAGTGCTTGCTTAATTAGTTGTGCTTTACTTTCTTTTTTTATTTACGTAATTGAATTAGGGAAAACAACAATTTAATCATATTTAAGGACTTCGTTTGAGCGAGTCTCAGAAATAGCAATGTTTTTATGAAGCTATTCATTTCCCCCTGCGCTAGAATATCCTCTAATCCCTCTCTCTCTCTCTCTTCTCGTTCCTGCTCTCCGTCAAACACACAATAGATCTCCTCAGCATTAGTCCGTTTGATGTCTGCCATGAAAAGGGAAGCCATCGCCCCTGTGTCACTCTTCTCCGTCCTTTATTCTCTTGTTTTGACTTATTTATTCCAGGCGTCTCAGTCATCACTCTCTCTTTGAGCCGTCCCCCCGGTGCCCTTTCCCGAACGGAGCTCGCGGTGTTCAATCAGCACTTCCCACTCACTGGGACCGTCCGGTTCTCACGTGCCCGGGCCCGAGCGGGCTGGCGCGAGTGCACATATACTCTGTGATATTATTATTACACAGATGGCAGTGAGAACTTCCCTCCACATTGTCAGGGAGGAATTCACCATGAAGGAATTGCGCCCGCTGATAGTGTTGTTTATTTGCATATTTCTGTCTGCATTGTTTTCGCACCTGATCCACTAAAGGAATTACATGACTGCAAGTAACAGCCCAAAACTCATGGGTTTTGAGCACTAAGTGGTGGAGGATGTAGCAGATATTCGTTCTGGCATACTTTTACTGGGACTGGACTGCATTACTACCGTCGAATCACATGAATTGTCTATTTAACTCTTTCCGTGATTTCACTGTTATACGGTAGGGGGCGCTATTACGCATCTTCTGAAAGAGTAGATCAAAACACAGGCGAAGAAGAAGCCGAAAACAAGCGATATCATATGTAAAATAACGTAGGCTAATCATCAACATCAACAATCAAAACTGCCTGAATGAAATGTCGACCCAGGACGAGCTGACTGTGACGATTTGGGTGTGTTGATGAACTCTGGGCTCGATTTACTCAATCTATGTTTTGATTATCGTTTTGAATCCGATCTAGATAGTATTTGACAAAAATAAGTTTTTCTCAGATTTTTCTCAAAATTTAGCTTTACATTTTTTTTTTACTTACCCACATTCAAGTGATGAATGTGCTTTCTATTGATAAAAATAATGTTCAGATATTCATACAACAACATATTCTGGGGGCCATGACAATTTTGTGAAAATTGTAAAAAATGCTGGCGGTGGCTGGCAACTTAAATTCCCCGCTGGCAGGGAAAGACTTAAATTGCAGAGCTGTTCTCCATCATTACTGCTGTTAATTAATTACTGTATGGTCATAAGATGCAGGCCACATATCAAATACAGGGCTAGGCTATATATACAGATAGATATGAATAACTGGTAGAAATATGTGAACCGGTAGATAAATTGTTGAATTATGAAATTAAATTGTGCTGCCTAATTGGACTTGAATGGTTAAACTGTAAAAAATAATAATATGATCAATAAGTTATGACAACACATGTTTTTCATTGATTTAACTCACAATTTTAAGTCAGTTGAATGTAATTTTAAGTTGAAATGACTTAAACATCCAAGTTGATTGTACTTAAAAATTTAAGGCAGCAACTTTTTGAGGATATCCTTATACTAATATACATGAAGATATTCATGTCTTAAGTGAACATAAACACTTGAGAAAGAAAGGGCATCTGTATCAGTTCGTTCGGTCTTAAAGTGACAGCAGCCTAAAACATTTCTGTCATCCAAAGTAATTCATATGTGAAGTTCACCTCATGTTTTCTCTTTTAAGCCTAATTTTATGGTCAGCTATGAAAATCCAAAATATCACATAGCCTCCTGGAAACGTGTATACTGTATATAAATTATATTATTTAAAACATTGATTTATTTGTTCATATCCAGATGCATAAGGTCTTTGCAAATAAATAAATAAATAAATAAAAATGCTTTCATAACTCTGTGTTTACATAAGTGTGCCAAACGTCTCATTCATCTTCTGACAGCACTCCTCTGGGAACGGCAGAAGAACATTTCCTTGAATATGAAGTCATCATGATATGTCAACATTTCTGTTCTGAACAAATGCCAACCCGATAAATGCGTCTCTACAGCACGCAGTGTGTTTATCGTGTAATTTATAGTGAAAATGAGTTTTTACGTGCATAGGATACGCATGGGTAGGTTAGGGTAGGTTTAGTAGTGGTGTGTGGTGCGTGTGTATTATATATGTTTGGGTTAGTGGTGTGGGGTGTGTGTGTATTACACGCAATGAAGTGCGTATCAAATGCACGCGAAAACTGCGTATCATATGCACGTAAAAACTCATTTTCGTGTATTAATTGCACGATAAACACACTGCGTGCTATAGAGACGCATTTATGTGAGAACAGGGTGCAAATGCATCTATCACACACTAAAACACACACTCACAAACAGAATGCAACTTCAGATTCTTTGCTAAAATTGTTTAAAAACCCCTGATATGCCCATGTCTTAAAAGGTCAGCGGTATGCTTCATATTGACAGTCTGGAGCTGGTGTTATTATTATTCTGCACTGCAACTCTCTGCGTTCACAAAATACACTCCTATCAAAACTAACTTTCAAAAACGGTAACAGCACCAGATGGTGCAGTTTGCTAAATGCAAAAGCGCCACATATTAAGAAAATCTTCACTGTTTACACCACTGACAGACACTGTTTATCATAGTAAACAGCTGTCAGATAGGCCCACACTCTCAGTCGCCAGCAGACACGTGGCGGCACATTGAGTTTGGTGGGCCGTGACAGATGGATTCACGGAAATGGCAGAAATGCTTTGCCATTCGGCAACGAAATGTGTTCTGTGTGGAAAATGACTTATAGTTCATTCATTCAGAAAAGGAACGTGGAGCACACAATAAATTCTTTTGGAAATGTTTTTTATCCATACAATTGAAGTCCAATATTTAGTTGTTTTGGACCCCATTGACTTTCATTGTAATGACAAAAACAGATATTTTTCAAAACTATACTGTTTTGTTTTCCACATGAGAAAAAAGGTTACACAACATGCTAGTGAGCTGGTACAAAACAACAAAACATTGGACCCTGACTTTCATAGTACGGACAATAAAACAAAAAATAGGTATTTTTTCAAAATAATTTTTTTCTTTTTTTCGTATGAAAAATAAAGACATGAAACATGTTTATAAGCCACTCCAAAACAACAAAACATTGGACCTCACTGACTTTCAATGTATGGACAAAACATATTTTGAAAATGTATTTTTAAACATAAAATATTGGACCCCATTGACTTATTGTACGGACAAAACAAAAATTTTTTCACAATATCTTCTTTTGTTTTCTACATGAGAAAGAAGGTTATGAAACATGCTAGTGCGCTGGTACAAAACAACAAAACATTGGACTCCATTGACTTTAATTGTACAGAGGTATTTTTCAAAATGTATTTTATTTAATTTTTTCATATGAAAAAGAAAGATATGAAACATGTTTGTAAGCCACTCAAAAATAACAAAACATTGGGCCCCACTGACTTTCATTGTATGGACAAAATATATTTAGAAAATATATTTTTCCGACATAAAACATTGGACCCCATTGACTTATTGTTCGGACAAAACAAAACAGGTATTTTTCCAAATATCTTCTTTTGTTTTCCACATTACGAAATATGCTAGTGGGCTTTTGTGTCCATTGTTGCCTCAAACAAAGCCTCAAACAAATAGCATACAATGGCCTCCATTATACTCCTCGAACGCCACTCCCCAAAAGAGCAAGAAATAGTTTTAAAAGCCCAATGACATTTTTCATTTGCTGCATCAGTTTGGTTTTAAAGGAACATTTTCTAATTTTCCAACATCTCCCCTAGAGTTAAACACTTGAGTTTTACCGTTTTCGAATCCAATCAGCCGATCTCCGGGTCTGGCGGTAGCACTTTTAGCGTAGCTTAGCATAGATCATTGAATCTGAATTAGACCGTTAGCATCTCTCTCAAAAAAATGATCAAAGAGTTTCAATATTTTTCTTATTTAAACCTTGACTCTTCTGTAGTTACATCGTGTACTAAGACCGACAGAAAATGAAAAGTTGCGATTTTCTAGGCCGATATGACTAGGAACTATACTCTCATAATAATCAAGGAACTGTGCTGATCTATGCTAAGCTAAAAGTGCTACCACCAGACCCGGAGATCGGCTGAATGGATTAGAAAACGGTAAAATTCAACAGTTTAACTCCAGGGGAGATGTTGGAAAATGAGCCTATTTCCAAAAAAAAAAAAAAAAGTGTTCCTCTAATGCCTTCAGTGAGTTTTGGATCTAGCATGGCGTGCGTACAGAAACGCCGCAGGCTTACGCGGGACTGTTATAAAAGTTAGCGTTCTCACACTGGCCTGTAATGGTACACCGTGTCTCGGAGTAGATTGTGCTGTTTTTATTGGAGGAAATATCTGGACGTCTGGATTGATTCCAGCTCGTGTGAAGTGTGGCTGGCACACGGAGACTTCCCGGCTCTCTGTAACGGGAACGAAAGGTTGGGGTCGTGCAACTCCACAAAGATAATAGAAATATATGAGTTTCCTGCCATCTGCCATACTCCACACCCTCAGTCACGAAGCAGTCGTGGGCAAATCTATTGCAGGATCTGCTCATCGACTCCTACCAACGTCCCTTAACTGACTCCA
The DNA here is from genome assembly GCF_949152265.1 of Phoxinus phoxinus. Classification (NCBI taxonomy): domain Eukaryota; kingdom Metazoa; phylum Chordata; class Actinopteri; order Cypriniformes; family Leuciscidae; genus Phoxinus; species Phoxinus phoxinus. The sequence goes on from NC_136895.1 coordinate 6,405,005, forward strand.
CATGGCACTGTTTGTTTTGAAAATCCATCTCGCGTTTTGAAACGATCAGATTAGATTCAATTTAGCCGTACTTGTTTGATTTAGCAAGCAATGACAAGGTTAAAAGGGCTGTGCTGACATCTGAGGTCAAGGTGGGCTCGGGTGCAAATACTTTCAGTGAAATGAACTCCTCACAAACAACTGCAGCCGTTCAGCAGAGAGGACCTCAACGTGTTTCTGCTTCAAATCGGTTTAAATACCGCCTGGCAATATAATATAATCGTCTTGGGGCCGTAGTCAATGTGGAGATCAGTGTATCGAGTGTGAGGGTGTTTTACACACTGGAAGCATCAAAGTGCTGTACACTATGATATAATACAGGACACACACACACACTATATTAACTACTTTGATTCATATGCCTGAGAAATTTCGAGGCTTTAAACATCAGGGAACATCCTGATATATAATGGCGAATTATTGCACAGGTGCGGAGAAATATCACTGAAATCATAATGCACTCAATATAAAACACTATTTTTCATTGTGAATATGTGAATTGTTGTGATTTAATATCTCACAACTGTGATTTTTAATATTAATTGCAAATTATATCTCACAAAAATTGCAACTTCATATCCTTGTTTATTCATATTTGTGACTTTAGGTAATTGTGACTTTATATTTCACCACTGTCTCATAATATGTTTCTGTGAATGAGCCGTCTCATAATTGTTACTTAATTTTATAATTGGAATTATTTCTTGTATCTGGTACTATGTTTTGTAATTATGACTTCATATCTCATAATTGTGCCTTTATTTTTCTTTATTTTATATACACAATTATATACAGTTTATATACACAAACTGTCAATTTACATCTCATAATTGCAACTTTAATTCATTTATCTCATAATTGTGTAATTTTCTTAATTGCGCCTTTATAATTCTAATTTTGAATTTATATCTGATAATTGCAATTTTATATCTCACAAAAACTTAATAATCTACACATTTATTTCTATTTGTGACGTTTTAAAGTAATTGTGTTGTGTCTTTATTTTTCTTTATTTCTTCAAATTGTGAATTTATCTCATAATTGTGACTTATAAATTACTGCGATTTTAATTCTATAACTATAGCTTTATTTATGTTATATATATATGTTTTGTAATTGTGACTGTTTCTCTTATTTGCAACTTTATTTTATCTAATTGTGAATTTATGTCTCGCAATTTTCACCTCATATCTTATAATTTTGATTTTATTTATCATAACTGTGACTTTTTTTTTTTGTAATTAAGTAAAAAATAATCCTGTAAAAAAACGGTAAACTACTGGAAGCTGCGGTTGCCAGCATCATACTGTAAAAATACGGTATGTTATAACATATTGAATATTGATGTTTGCAACAGATTCACTCACACTAAAAGAAACCACTTTATTTATTTTACGTTTTTTTTTACTTTATAGCATAGTTATATAATAATATTACAGTTTTTACAATGGCAATAAATGAAAAGCAGAATTTGATTGTGATTATGGCTCGGACTGAGGCTCTGACAGGGAATTATGGGATTGCTTTATGATAACACGAAAACACGAGCAAGATCCCGAGGGCCACTTGAATCTCTCACTTCAAATGTAAACTTGGAAGTTGTGTGTTTGTCTTTCTTTTCCTTTCCAAAACAAGTGGGATATAGATTTCCTTACCTCACGACTCTTTAACACACCTGACAAGAAGTCCGATTTTAATATGTTATATATTTAATATCAAAAAAATATCCCAGCCCAAGAACAACAGGATAATTTGGCCTCCACAGACGAGAGACTTTGACTTGTGGCCCGGACTGGAAGCGGAGAGGAAATATTTCATCTCTCTCTCTCTCTCTCTCTCTCTCTCTCTCTCTCTCTCTCTCTCTCTCTCTCTCTCTCTCTCTCTCTCTCTCTCTCTCTCTCTCTCTCTCTCTCTCTCTCTCTCTCTCTTTTTTTTTACAAGTTTGGGATTTCCGCCTCTTTTTGAAATCCGTAATTTGCTGTAATTTGTGGCTTTATCTCCTGCTAAAACATGCACAATGGCACTGGATATAATGGCCACATTGATAGCGTTTGAGATTAGGACTGGCCCATTACATTCATGAATGCTTTAATGATTTGGCAAGCGCCGCCGTGTCTTGACTTCTGTCTGAGGAACGTTTGGACCTGAACCCCAATCTAGAATCATACAGATCTCAACTGAATATTGGCTTTCTATACCAGAGAGCCTTCCTGGTGGACATATGCATAGGTTTATATGTGGATCTGTAGGGGGCGCTGCAGTATTTGTAATCGCCAAAGCTGTCTAGTTTAAGTTGAAATACCTGATAAATGCAGACTCACTGTTATGAGCAGGGTTAGTGCATGCAGGAATCATTTTAAAGGAAAAAACTTTTGGATTTTAGGTCTTTTTTGATTTGTATAAAAAAATATTAAAAACAGAAATTAGGCCTTTAAAGACTGTGATCCACTGTTATTTCAGTATCTTTGAGGTGCTATTTTTTGTTTTATTAATATTTAAAATTAGTTTTAATATTTTCTGTTTTTTTTAGTTTTTTTTTAGTTATAAGCATTTTAAAAGTTTTTTTAATTTTATTTTAAATTTGTCTGGATATACTATTGGAGTTTTTAATAACATTTTGAATTAGCTTTTATTTTATATGTTCTTTTTCAGTTTAATTTTAGTTAAAGTTTGTCATTTTGTTGAGTTTTTGTAAGTTTAATACGTAAAAACGTTTTTTTTTTTTTACGTATTAAACTGACAAAAACACAACAAACGGACAAACTTTAACTAAAATTAAACTGAAAAAGAACATATAAAATATATATATATATATAGTTTTTATTTCATGTTTAGTTTTAGTTATTTTAGTAGGCTCTATCAATTTTGACTAAATGAAAATGAGAAATGTTGCTTCGGCAGCCGAAGTGAAATAAGTTTTTTTTAAATATTTTATTTTATTTCAGTTCATGTATATTTTATTTCAAGCAACGACAAAAAAAAAAAATTTGGTTTTAGTTTTAGTTTCAGTTAACTATCATAACAAATTTTTATTTAATTATTGTTTAGATATAGTTAAATTGTTATTTTAGTACATCAAGTAGAGAAATTTTGCCTTGGCAACTAGCAGAAATAAAATAAGTTTAAGTGTGTTTACATTTTAATTTAATTCAGTTAAACTTTATTTCAAGTGAGAAAAGTTATGGGTAACACCATTTTTAACAAATTAAACCTTATTTTAAAGTGTTAGTTAATGCGTTATTTAACATTAACTTGTATAATGTTATACAGCTGTGTTTATGTTAGTTAATAAAAATATTATTAACTTACATTCATGGTTTGTTCATGTTAGTTCAGTGCATTAACAGTACAACTTTTAATTTTTTTTTATTAACAATTGAACATTAAGATTAATACATGGCTGTAGAAGTATTGTTTAACTTTAGTGCACTAATGTAGTTAACAAATGAAACCTTATTGTAAAGTGTTACCAATTTTTTTATGGGTTAAGTTTGATTAGTTAACTGTAATAACCCTGTTGCGATCACACTACGATGTTACTTATTCGTACCTCAAATAGCAAACTTCGAAACTTTATGCCCAGTTAACCCTGTGAATAATCGTCCCAGCATAGTCTACTTTTAATTTAATTAACATTTATGAGATCGTTTAATGTGTAATGTTCTTATTAATGGACATGGATAGTTAAATTCTGTCTCTCATATATTGCATAATGAATGGGGGAGATCAGTAGGTCATTTAGGAATGAGAGATGGTGGGACAGAATTATTCACGCGCTAGCATGTGAGCGCTAGCAGAGACGAGTGATTAGAAACGTGGATGGATGCCCAGATAAATGTTGGTTGAGCCATTATTCAGACTCACAGGAATGCCGCGAAAGGTGTCGAAGTGAAATTAACACGTCGCACCTTCATAAATACAGTAATTGGCTCGGTGGTGTAATTATCAGGCCTTGAAATGCACAGAATCGGAAAGTTCTACACATCCAGCCACATGTGTTTGTTTATTAAATGTTTCTGATTAATAAAACCAGTTGGCGTCTGACTCGACAGTGATGTAACCGATTACATCACTATTTAACCTTCCAACAAACAAAAACACTATGTTTGAGAGTAGTTTTGAACTTGTTAAGTTTATTATGTTTCGGTATAATGAGTTGGCTACACATTTTACATTTAAAAGCACTGAAAAAAAAGTGATTTTGAATTGATTTAATTTTTTTTTTTGAAGTGATTGCGTCAGTTGAAAACATTTGCATTTAGATATTTATTTTAAGTTATAGGCTGTGTATTTTGTTAGTGATTTAATCCTTTTAAACGTTTGAAAAAGTTTTTAGAATTAAGTACTTAAATTGACTCGTGTAAGACTAAAAATCTACATTTTGTGTTAATTTAACTTGATCTAGTATCCATCAAATGTTATTCATGTTTAATCCACGTAGATAAACAAAATATATTAAATATAACTATCCACTCACACATTTTTTAATAATCGTTCTAAATATTAAAAAAATAGCAGAGTTCACACAACTATAACAATGTCACAGAGGAACGATATGGTTGGAATCAGCTGATGAACGATAAAAACATTGACAGCCAATCAGAATCCACCTTGCTTTAAAGCGCGCGTATTTAAAGCGACAGACAATCACACATAGTATCAACAGAATATTCTTATCCTCTGCTGTGTGGATGTTATCGTTGGTTATCTTTATAGTTTTTTATTTAAATATACTGCAACTTCCTCAGAGACTTTCCACACAGTTTTCTCAATTCTAATGTCATAACAAACTTTGCTTAAAAAAAAAGGCCCTGATTAATTGAAATAACTTATTATTTGTTGAGTAGCACAAGAGAGAGAGGATTCAATAAAAACTAAATGGTTAAAATTATAATTTTTTTAACTATGAAAAAGGGGGATACAATCCCCGGATTCTGTCTGGCCATCTTTGTTGCGAATTGGATTGTTTCTTGCACATGCAGTGTATTTTCTAGCCTTCTCAATATCTAGTCATCTCTAACCAGAATATGGAGTGAATTTAAAAACCAGCATTAGTAAGGAAAGCACTTATCTTATACACAAACCACCCGCACTTCAGCTTAAACACTTGAATCAAATCACTGTCATTATTTTCAGGGCAAACACGCCTCATTTCTATGCAAATTAGGTTTATTCACAAAAGTGGTCTCTACCTCCAATTAATGTTATTATGCTATTACCTTTTGCGGAAAAGCAGACAGTAAACAGAGTTTTATTAAAAAGAGCATTAGCAGTAATTCATAAAATGATGGAAATACTGTCATAATGGCATACATAAAGATGTGCTGTGCAGTCAAGCTTATTTAGGCATTTAAAGTGATAGTTCACCAACAAATGATCATTCTTTCATTTACTATGTCGTTCCAAACCTAAAATACTTTTGTTCATCTTCGAAACACAAATTAAGATATTTTAAATAAGATCCTGTCCCTTGACACTGACACCTTGACGCTTCAAAAAGTTCATATGAATTGAATAGTTTAGTACACATTTTTTGAAGAGACAGGATCCCTTTTTTAGGCTTTTATTCACATATAAACTTGATCAGCGAACATACAGAGAAGTTCAACCGTGTGCTTCGAAGCGTGAGAATGAACCTCATTGGTTCTTGCAGAAGCTCAAACGTGCTGCATAACACGAGAATGAATCTCATTGGTTCCTGCAGAAGCTCAAACGTGCTGCATAACACGAGAATGAACCTCATTGGTTCTTGCTGAAGCTCAAACGTGCTGCGTAACACGAGAATGAATCTCATTGGTTCTTGCAGAAGCTCAAACGTGTTGTGTAACACGAGAATGAACCTCATTGGTTCTTGCAGAAGCTCAAACATGCTGCGTAACACGAGAATGAACCTCATTGGTTCTTGCAGAAGCTCAAACGTGCTGCGTAACACGAGAATGAACCTCATTGGTTCTTGCAGAAGCTCAAACGTGCTGCGTAACACGAGAATGAACCTCATTGGTTCTTCCAGAAGCTCAAACGTGCTGCATAACACGAGAATGAACCTCATTGGTTCTTGCAGAAGCTCAAACGTGCTGCGTAACACGAGAATGAATCTCATTGGTTCCTGCAGAAGCTCAAACGTGTTGCGTAACACGAGAATGAATCTCATTGGTTCTTGCAGAAGCTCAAACGTGAGCGTAACACGAGAATGAACCTCATTGGTTCTTGCAGAAGCTCAAACGTGTTGTGTAACACGAGAATTAACCTCATTGGTTCTTGAGAAGCTCAAACGTGTTGCGTAACACGAGAATGAACCTCATTGGTTCTTGCAGAAGCTCAAACGTGAGCGTAGCACGAGAATGAACCTCATTGGTTCTTGCAGAAGCTCAAACGTGTTGTGTAACACGAGAATTAACCTCATTGGTTCTTGAGAAGCTCAAACGTGTTGTGTAGCACGAGAATTAACCTCATTGGTTCTTGAGAAGCTCAAACGTGCTGCGTAACACGAGAATGAATCTCATTGGTTCTTCCAGAAGCTCAAACGTGTTGCGTAACACGAGAATGAACCTCATTGGTTCTTGCAGAAGCTCAAACGTGAGCGTAACACGAGAATGAACCTCATTGGTTCCTGCAGAAGCTCAAATGTGAGCATAACATGAGAATGAACCTCATTGGTTCTCGCAGAAGCTCAAACGTGAGCATAACATGAGAATGAACCTCATTGGTTCTTGCAGAAGCTCAAACGTGCTGCGTAACACGAGAATGAACCTCATTGGTTCTTATATGAAATATGATCATATAACACCGATCTTATCATCTCTACACTGGTTACCTATAAAGTTCCGTATTAATTATAAGATATTGTTACTGACTTATAAAGCCCTAAACGGCTTAGCTCCAGTTTATTTAACGGATCTTCTATCGCACTATAATCCATCACGCTCTTTAAGATCGCTAAATTCGAGGCTTTTGGTTATACCTAGGATATCTAAGTCCACCAAAGGAGGGAGAGCATTCTCACATTTAGCTCCAAAACTCTGGAATAGCCTTCCTGATCAGGGCCGTAGCTAGAGGATCCGGGGCCCCCTGAAAAAATATTGATGTGGGCCCCCCACCACCCTCCACCAATATATTTTCTGCATACATACTCATATATTGTTGGCGTACTGTACAATATGCATGGAGGCCCACATGTAACTAGGGTTTTCTTACAAAATAACAAAGCAGATAACAAATAAATGTAAATCAAGATTTTAATGAACATCAGCAAAAGCAAAATAAACAAATATAACATTAAATATAAAAAGAAAATAGGCCTAAATAGAAAATTTATTTATATAAATTATTATATTATTATTATTACATATAAATTATAAAGTTATTCCTGACAACACTGCAAAAAAATGCTTTTCTTATTCAGTATTTTTATATATAAATAATAGAATAAGATATTTTTGCCTAAAACAAGACAAATAACCTGCCAACGGGGTAAGAAAAATTATCTTGTTTTAACATTATTTATCTTACCCCATTGGCAGATTATTTGACATGTTTTAAGCAAAAACTCACTTAAATTTGATTTATTTCAACAGAAAACAAGACTTAATATTTTATTGCATTTCACTTATCTAGTAAATGCATCTTGATTTAAGAATTTTGAGATATTTGGACTGGAAACAAGACAAAAATACTGAGTAAGAAAGGCATTTTTTTGCAGTTTGAGTATCTTAAAATTCTATAAAATTACAACTAATAAAAATTAACAAAAAGCTTGAAGTGGAGTGAAGTGAGGTGTAAAGTCATCAAAGGTTAGGCCTATAAATCAAAAAAATTTAAATAATAAGAAAACCAATTTTTAAAAAAGGAACGGTAAAATACTGTTTTTATGGGTTGTAACAGTCTCATCTCAAAACGTCACATACTGACGTGGTTTGACCATACGGCAACATACGACGAAAAGGGTACCCCTATAACGTCAATATGAGACGGTTCAGGTTATGGTTAGGTTTAGGTATGGGTTAGGGTACCGTTAGGGGGCGCTGCTGGTGCGCTTATGTCTCCGTCTCATATTGACGTTATGGGGTACCCTTTTCGTCGTATGTTGCCGTATGGTCAAACCACGTAAGTAACAGTCTTAAGAATGTAGTCAAAGTTTTTAAAAAGATTTATCTTATTATGTATTTTAATAGAGATAATATGGAACTGGTAAAAATAATATTTAAATAAAGCTCATACATTTATTCATTCAAGTGCAGTTGTATTCGTGTTTCTTGATGTAATAAACACATCACCAGCCAGCAGGTCATATTATGCATAATGCAATGCGTCGTGTCTCGTGTCAAGTTATTTACAATAGTGAAAAGGACAGGGATTTTAATCGCGTAATCATTCAGTCGGTTGTAGTGCCGCTCGCGCCCGTTAATGAAAAGTGAAAGACGACGGTAGTTTTCTGATTCTCAGCGAAATAACAATACAATACACTAACCGAAGGTTTTAATTGACTGGGATCCAACAACTCTCCTGGCCTCCCTCTCCTTCTTTTCGTGGCGTTTCTGATAACCATATTTGTATTTTCTTTTTCCCGACATTTTTCCAGTGAGTCAGTTCCACCAGATTAACGTCTTCAGGCAATGCCGCCTCAACTCTGATTGGTTCTCTTCACGAGCTGGGGCGGGGTATTTATTAATAACTAATAAATAGATCGGACTAAACCATTTTTAGGGAGGTAAGAGAAGCAGCTATTTGGGAAAAAAATATTTAACCAAGTTGCATGTTTTTTTGTGGTTTTCATTTTAAATCTCAGGCATACAACTAATAAATATTATAATTATTCATATAGTGTCCCTATAGTATAACTGCTGGATTTTGTGGGGCCCCCTGGGCAGCGGGGGCCCCTATAATTGTCACCACCTTTCACCCCACCAGCGACGGCCCTGTTCCTGATACTGTTCGTTGCTCAGACTCGCTCTCCCAGTTCAAAACTAGATTAAAGACGCATCTCTTCAGCCAGGCATTCATATAAATGTTTTAATCTTACAGTTAAATCCGGCCTCTAGTTCATAACCGCCAGAGGAGAACTGGCCCCCGACTGAGCCTGGGTTCTCCCAAGTTTTTTTTTTTCTCCATTGGGTCACCTGATGGAGTTCTTCGTTTCCTTGCCACTGTTGCCTTTGGCTTGCTCAGTTGGGGATATTCAATTTAATGAATCAATCAATATTACTATTGATTAGCATTACCAAACATGGACGTTTTATTATTGTTTTAATTTAATACTGTGAAGCTGCTTTGATACAATCTGTATTGTGAAAAGCGCTATACAAATATTCTTGACTTGACTCTTGCAGAAGCTCAAACGTGCTGCGTAACACGAGAATGAACCTCATTGGTTCTTGCAGAAGCTCAAACGTGCTGCGTAACACGAGAATGAACCTCATTGGTTCTTGCTGAAGCTCAAACGTTATGTGTAACACGAGAATGAACCTCATTGGTTCCTGCAGAAGCTCAAACGTTACGCGTAACACGAGAATGAACCTCATTGGTTCTTGAGAAGCTCAAACGTGCACTTCTTTGAGAATCACTAGTCTACTGCATCCTCTACACCAAAAACTACACTATGGGGAATTTTGCAATGTAAATTGTGTTGAACATAACTTTTGGGATGTGTTCACACTGTTAACTGATCATTTCTTTAGTGAAGCAAAGAGTGCTAACAGAACAGAAACAGCATGTTCAAATAAACAATTCATTCTTATAATGTCAGTTCTGCAAGAAAAGACATCGGACTCCTTTCCCTCCGCTGGGCTGCTTTACTGCACCTCTCTCAAAATGGCCCCCAGGTGCCCGGGCTTTCCGGCCTCTTGCCTCGAGTCCCCTCCCTCTCACACCGCCGTGCCAAAATCCCGTCATCAATCCAGCCAAGCCTCTCCACATGTAGCCTGCGGTTCAATGCCAGCAAAGGTCCTATTAACCTCTTGGCAAGCTTATATTGCTCTTAAATAATTAAGCCCCCCTCGCCACGCAGAAAAACCTTCTCAATTATTAATGAGATGGGGGCTCGTTTTTAGGTGAAAGCACCCGATTAATTATTCAGAATGAAAATCATAGTAAAGACACCTGTTACGCTGCCTGCGCTCTACTACACTTACACATGGGCAGAGGGAATCTTTCAGAAGTGTGCCAAAGACAGACTAAAACGGTAATACCAACAAACTGCACACACACACAAAAATATCACTCCTGCTTTTGTTTTTTGGCTAGTTTCAAAGGACTAATTTCTCACTTCGTCAATTCTGAACTGAGCCAACCTTGGTTTATTCGTGTGTGTTCTCATTCAGTCCAGATCAGAGAACAGTACTTTACTGGACATAAAAAAAACATCAAAAACAGTTTTACACAGACAGGCCAGTCACGTCGCTGTGTAGTTTCACCCGAAATATGACAATGACAACAGCAAAGCTGCACCTCGTACCTTGGGCTCCTTCAGCTCAGTAGTCATTGACTGCACTGATGCTGTGCTCTCCACGTTTTCTGACTGCTATAATGGGCCATGCTTCTTCCTCTGCCAGCTCAGCGCTGCACGTCTGTGACAGTATAAAACAAGAGTCACTTCCCCTGAGACGAGGAAAGACTTTAACGAGAGTGTAAAAGTGATCGTGAGAGAGAGAGAGAGAGAGAGAGAGAGAGTGAGAGAGAGAGAGAGAGAGTGTGAGAGAGAGAGAGAGAGAGAGGGGTAACATTCTGATATGGCTCCCATCTGATGCAAAGAACTGAATCATTCATAAGAAATGCCACTTTTCTATCTACCAAGTTTCTATCTATTTTTCTATCTACACTCACAGAGATAATGGATAAAGAAAAATGGAGTAAAAATATAGTGTATAAAATAGAATATATTTTAAAAAATACATTCATTCAGGTTATTTCTTAAATAGTGTAGCTTTTGCTAATCATGCTGTAATTATTTATTGATTTATTTGAATATCACAGAAATATCTAATGTAGTTCAGTCATGAAACTCTAGATGGTGCATACCGATCTGCGGTCCTTTACGTGCAATCTACAAGCAATCACATCATTTCCGCATGGCACAAGCTGATTGGCCTCTGCTGATCCTGCAGCCAATGAGAATTTAAACAGTCTGGTTCAGTGTTTGCTGTAAGCTAGTCCCGCAGTTTCTCTGAACCCCTCCACCTCCCCAGCTCCACATGCCTAGATCTGCTACAGGATTGAACCCCTCCATCTCCCCAGCTTCACCTGCCTAGATCTGCTACAGGATTGAACCCCTCCACCTCCCCAGCTCCACCTGCCTAGATCTGATACAGGATTGAACCCCTCCACCTCCCCTGCTCCACCTGCCTAGATCTGACACAGGATTGAACCCCTCCACCTCCCCAGCTCCACCTGCCTAGATCTGACACAGGATTGAACTCCTCCACCTCCCCAGCTTCACCTGCCTAGATCTGATACAGGATTGAACCCCTCCACCTCCCCAGCTCCACCTGCCTAGATCTGACACAGGATTGAACTCCTCCACCTCCCCAGCTCCACCTGCCTAGATCTGATACAGGATTGAACCCCTCCACCTCCCCTGCTCCACCTGCCTAGATCTGACACAGGATTGAACCCCTCCACCTCCCCAGCTCCACCTGCCTAGATCTGATACAGGATTGAACCCCTCCACCTCCCCTACTCCACCTGCCTAGATCTGATACAGGATTGAACCCCTCCACCTCCCCAGCTCCACCTGCCTAGATCTGACACAGGATTTGTGTGTATTTATGCAGCAGCAGCATATCTTACATGCTCACAGCAGTGTGTATGTGTATCGATTGGCAGATTTGAATTCGAAACTTCGAAACAGATTACTTTGAAGGTAGTTGTTATTGAAATATCATAAAAAGCCTGCACTTTTTTAAGTCACTGAAAATACTAGACAATCAAAAACTCTGCAGATTGATTCATTTGGGCGTTCTGGTTTGTTTCATTTACAAAACGAAGATAATACAATTCTCTTAAATGCCATTTTCTTATTTTCTATAACTAAAGAATAGAGTTAAGAATATTTTGTATTCCTACAAACATTTAAGAATGTTCTTATCTTTTATTTAAAATAAAAGCTCTTCAAGCTGATACTGTATGCAATGGGAAAAGGGGAAAGAATTAGTCCGGAAAAAGGTGAATCCGAACTCGGGTCGGTCATGTGATTCGCGCTAAAAGCCACTCGCCTTACTCTCCACACCACTGATTCTGTCATCAGACAGGTTTCTTTCGTAATTTTGTCTGGTTCAATCAAACAAGGATGGGCAGATTTAGTGTAAATCGCCTCTGCCAAAAAAACTGCCCGTTTTCACTTGGTGAAAAAAGACATTCCGTTTTGACAAATAGTCTGTTGTGTATGATTTTATTGTTTTGTCATATTAAGATTTGAAATACTGTCTCTTTCATACCTTCAGTGTAGTTAGCATTTGTCATAGCTTATAGTGTAGCTAGCTACTATTTCAAAAGGGTTGCTTAACTGTAGCTGTAAATTCGGTTGAGGATCCACAAACTAGTTGCAAAGTTGTGTATCCAGTAGCTTAGCTTATGCTAACTGTAGATAATGCTAACAGAGATATTATTTGCAAATTCACACAACTTGTCAGGGCTAATTCTTTTCTCCCTTCTATCTGACCTAAACTCTGAGGCTTGTTTTGTTTGTTCAACATTCTCCAAGGCTTCATACTTGTTCCCATTAATAATTAATGTTGTGGAACCTGCAATATTCATAACTCTCAGAGCTCTGGGCACCTGAGATTTATTTTAGGATCCGTATTTGGCAGATAGAGGTGGTGAGGTTAACTAGTGTATGTGTGAATGTAAGAAAGATGATGGACACATCGCATCATTATGATGCTGTACAGATCTTCTGTCATACTACACTGACATCGTATATAGGGGATTCATGAATGATGTATGGTGTGTGGAGTAAATTGGTTTGGTAGCAACCAAGTTTACTGCATCAGCTCTGTCTATTTAACTCTGTTAGCCTAGCTTATTTAATTTTCAATAGTTAAAATGTTTCATGAAAAATATAATTCGTTTAAATAATTCTCGTTCAGTTGTCTGAATGGAAGTGTGTTTGAATGTTGGTACATATGTGGAAAACTCTTATGATTCATCCATTCAGACGTCCATTTTTAGCCAACTGATCTCAGCTATGAAGTTTAACAAGAAAGTGCAAGTAGTGTTTACTGAGAGTACCGTTGCTGCTAAATTCAATCTTGGAGTCAAAGTAACATGACTTTGGCATTATGTTCCTGCATTAATACGCCTGCAATTTCCATATGAAATGTATTGCAGTTGAACTGTGTGGGACGCAGACAGACGTTTGTATGATCTCATTGCTATGAAAGTTCCATTCAATCACAGTATTTTCCTGATGGATTCCAGAGCATCTAAACCACAAATATAAACAAGCTTATCAAATCCCTGTATTGTTTTTGGCAGGGTTATCTTTGAGATAAACTGCTTGTAGACTCATCTGAAGCACAGTCAGCGATTATAACACTTTATGGAGATCAAAGTTTCATAAAGCTACCCAAAGACTATTATTGTAACATGTATGTTCTGTTCCTGTGTTTCATTTTGTTTCTCCCTGTTTCCCTATGACCCAGATTCCCTGTGTGTCCGATTAGCTATCCCATACACCTGTTGTCTCGTTAATTAACTCGTTAGTCCCTGTGTATTTAAGCCCTGTGTTCTGATCAGACCCTTGACCTGTCTACGCCAATGTTGAGGTGTTTCTTCTGTTCCCTCAAGATTTCCTGTCGATATTTGAATTAAAGACTATTTTGTTTGAATCTTTGTCTTTGTGTGCTTTCTGTTAGCAGTACCTGTGACAGAACACCGAACTGTAAACGGTTGTTTCTTTTTCTTTCTGTCACCATGCACCTCCCCACTGTTCAGCCATATTGTGCCTGGAGCAAAATGGCCGCTCCCTGGAGTCACACACCAGAGACTTTTTGGAAATGGTGGGCCTAACTCACTATCCAGACCGCTCGCTCTGCGTTTTTTACATCGCCACATGGAATGTCTGACCAGGTGCGTGAACCCGCAACACCATGCGTCGCCGAGGGAGTGTCAGTGGAGTTCGAGGGCTGGTAGGAAAGCCCCACACACAACCTCACCGTGTTGGATGTAATGGAAATGCCCTCTGGAAGATGTTAAGAGGAACAATTGGATATGTTTGAGGAAGGAAAGTTTCTCCAGATCCCTCTGGTTCCACACAACCCTGAAACTCCTGTTCCCCCGCTGGTTCCGCCCAGCCCCATATCGTCTGTGAACCTTCCAAGCCTTCCTCTCCCGCCTCCTTGAACAGACAGTTCCTTAGCCCCACCTCCACTAGTTTCATTCAGCCCCTCTGCATCTCCAACACCATCAAGCCTCAGGTCAACAGCTCTGCCCAGTAAAGAGGTTCCCCTGGCTCTGCCTCCAGCTTCAGAACCCATCGCTCCACCTCAGCCTGTCAACCTGTCGGTTCCGCCTTGGTTCCACCGGACACCACCGTCCTGTTGGCTTCACCGGGCTCCCTTGTCCCACCGTCTCCACCTTGATCAAAAGTCGTCCTGCCTGCACCATCGGCTCCCCACTCCACCTCCCCACCCCCACACCTTTTTACTGTGTGTCATTTCAAATCAAGCTGTAATTATATCAAATGCAAAAGCTATGTACAATTTAATTGTGTCTATTTAGGATGCTAAAAATTATAGACATGCAACTAACAATTTCCCACACCTTATTGCAAAAATGGTTGAAAGACCATCTAAATCACAGAATGCTCACACACACACACACACACACACACACACACACACACACACACACACACACACACACACACACACACACACACACACACACACACACACACACACACACACAGAGCTATTAAACACAATATATAATTTAAAATGTAGTGAAAATGACACTAGTGGAAATTTATTGATACCTGATTGAACTTTGCATAGGTTTTGAATTGCATGTGGTATATTAGAAAAATACATTAAAAAACGTTTGTGTACACTTGTAGGATGAAATCTACTCAAAGCTTTATACATGAGGCCCCAGGGCTTTATTCAACATGCATGAAACCACATGTTATGATTTAAAAACAGATCTAACCACCATGGAAAAATCCACAGAATGCTGTGTGTTGTGTTAAAGTCCATATTTCAATATACGTCTATCACTGTCAGCTTTGTTTAACAGTGTTGGCAAGTGCCAAAGGATCCATTAGGTCATAAGTGATAGAAAGGTCATTCAAAGGGATTCTCTCCACTTATCAGCAAGTACCTTTTTAAATATATACTTTTAAGATTTTAAGTACACTAAGTGAACATTCAACACAATTAAGCACACGTCACAAGGGAAAGACCTGGTGACTTTTCTCTCTAGCCATGGTCATCAATACAAACAAAATGGAAGATTTTGTTGTTCACACACAGCAATGTCTTCTTCTCTGAGTCTTGAGCAGAACCTTCAGCTCGTCCCCACTGATCAATGGAGGGTGAGAAGTTCATTATCTCAGATAAATCTATATCCCTCTCAGGCAGCACGTCTCCACCCAGCTCCCTCTCGCCTTTTAATTGCTCCTCAGTCATCAGTCACTGCAGACAGGCCTCTTTCCTCCCTCCCCTCTTCTCATCCAGCTCTAACGACATGAAGGCTAATTTTACACCCAGCAATTGTTCCATTTAATTACTTACTGTCTTTCTGCTTCAACCTCAATCAATAATGCCCTTGTAGAAAAGGAACACGTTTCTTTAAGTCTTTCATCACCTGTAGTGATTCCGTATCGTCATTGGATTGCTGCAAACGCTCGACAGATAGAGCAGAACGACGGCTCCACGTTCTAACAAAGAAGATTAGATATTGTGATGTTGGGTTGGATAATTGGTCCGTGTGGGTGATGGATTATGGTCGCCCTCTCAAAAGTTCACATCGAGAAACTTGTTTCCGTAATCGGACATAAAATGTATGGAGGGAATGGATTGTATCCATTGGGAATTGATTGGAAAATTGTCGGGCGATGGAGGGGAGGGGTTAAAAATAAGAGAGTGACGTCAGTCAAGGAAAATCATTTCAGAAGTCCATAGAGATGCATTGTTTAATTTTGATTTTATCTTATGCACCCATACACTCGCATGCCGGGGGGTACCCTCAGGACTGCGCTCTACTTGAGACTGCGCACCTCATCTATCTTTTCCCCCAGGAGCTGCGGCCACCATGACTGCCCTCCTGGTGGTAAGGACAGATGGATAAGGGGATAAGGGGAGATAGAGACGAGAGAGGAGAAAAAAATTATAATCTTGGTCCGGTTCCCAAAACGCACTGGTGCTCGGTACTCAACCAAGCGGGATAACTTCTTTGCAATGCTTGGCGGTGGCACTGGATACCCCAAGGTGACGGCCTTACTCTCCCCCCGTCCCGATTGCGGCACCTACTCTTCCACATGCTGGCAGCTGGGTACAGGCCTGGACGTCGGCAAATGACGGGTCCTCCGACCTGACAGCAGCTGCCCCTCCATGCTTTGGTGGACGTAGGTGAGTATATCCATCCCATCGACAAGCCCTCCAGCTCCACCGCCCCGAGCGTCCTTGGCAACAGATTCTGCTTAATCCAACTTGATGGCACCTCGACTTCCCCGGGTTTTTGGTATGGTGTTAAAGAATCAGGGAAGGAAGAGGCGGGAATGTTTAATGTAACTTTAATATCAAAATAAACAAACAACAAAATGAAAGTAAACCTAATAAAACCACTCTCATTTTGCACTGTCGTCACTCCTCCTTCTATACTTCCGGATCTCCTTCCGTGAGACTTGAGACCGGTGTGGCGCGAGTCTCATTAGCAATCTCGCCACCGGCCTTGCTCTTTTCCCGCGGCCTCGATTCCGCCCTGCTTGCTTATTGACTTTCAATAAGCGAAACCTGTGAGTCACAAAACGGGTCTCAAGTCTCATGTAGGAGCTCCAGAAGGATAAAAGTAGGAATGATGCAGTGAAGTACAAGAGGACCAGGCCTGGGAGGTGTTTTTTTTGTATTTGTTCAAGTGGCAGTCGTCCGTGCGGGGCTGCCGCTTAACTTTTGTTATGTTGTTTATGTTTATTTCATCATTAGTTTACATTGATCATTTGGCAGTTCCTACATTCCCTTGCCTGAACAATAATCTTTATTACAATTATAGTATGTTATATGGTTACACTTTATTTCAATAGTCCACTGTAGACATTCTACTAGCTATACGTAAACTTGCAACTACATGTCAACTAACTCTTTATTTAACACAAACTGTTGTTGATTACATACCAATCATACAGTCTCTTCCGGTCTAAATATGGGGTTCTCCATCATTTTAATGCCGATACCCAAAAATCAGGCAATGCAAGACTAGGGTCAGGCCATCCTCTCACTTCCTGTGTTCATGTGACTCTGCCACACTGGGATCATGAGGTGCTAACAGGGCATTGCAGTAGAGAAGGACCATATGGATGGAGAATGATGGCACGACTGAGCATTCTCGGCGGCGCTAACGGTAAGAGAGCGGTAATTAGAATGAAATGACTCTACTGCAGCCCCGCATTCACCGCGCATCCCATCCACACAACTCATTTATCTTCATCTGCTTAGCGCTGCGTGCTGGCAGGACAAACACTTCTGATCTTCCCAGTGCCTCTCTCTCCATCCATTCATCCGTCTTTCATCTTTAACTCTCTCTCACTCTGTCATTCTGCTGTTTACCGTATTATGGATGCCCCTTTTTTCCTTTCCCATCAATGACTTCCTGTTGCCGCTCATTCATTTCCTGCCCGTCCCGGCTTTCACATTACTTTTCATTTCTCTCCCCATCGGCACCATCTCGACATCTTTCTCTCTCATCTCTCATTCACCAGGGGCTAACAGGAAAAGGAAATGCTGTTTGAAAGGAAAGAAAGAGTGGAGATCAGGGACATGATGAAGAAGGCTGGGATAGATGAAGACTGACTGTGAGAGAAAACACATACACTTCGAGATTTAAACATTCAGGACTGCCTCCATCAGGCAGAAACTGAGATAAAATGAGAAAAAAACAAAGTTTCAAAGACATTCAAAACACACATGGGATGCACCAATACACATAAGTAAATGAATTAACCCTGAAATGTATTAATGTTTCGCCAATCATTGTTACATTTTCGGGTCTTTAGAGACCCGGTCCTATGTCTAACACAGATTCATCTCTATTTGCCAGAATAGTATAAATCTGTCCTGATATTTTAATAACATTAAAGGAGAACTCCGGGCAATCAGACATTGCCACCTTGAGGGATAAAGGTGAATTGAACTAAAGTGTACCGTAGTTATGAAAAAGCCTCAAATACTTTAAGACATATGGAGATTAAACTGCCTTCTAGCCTACTTCTCATTTCATTCCTTCAATTTCATTTCAATGCCCATGAAATACAGCATCCCTTTGCAGTAAACTGAGGCATGTCTCTGGCCAGAAAAGCTTTGGACGTGATGTTAAGACGCGGTAAGTAAAATCATATGACCTGTCCTGTTTGCATGACCACTCTTTGAGCCTCCACAGCTAGACATAAATAATAATAGCACAGCACTAACAATAAATGAAATATACAACTGCACAGCGGTTTAATACTCAGCACACATGGCCATTAGATCAACAACTTGGACCTGATCTTCAAATAATGTTTCTTCAGTACACTCCCTGAACTCTACTTGAAATGGTTTACAGCTTTTCAATGGTGAAAGCACAGTCAAATTCACATATTGCTAGATAAATGTTTTGGATGCTTTTAAACTTCAGATTTCGAATTTGACAGTCGAAATACATTTTCACCACTTGTTATAATAACAACAAAAAAATTAAGCAAAATCTGTCATGTGCTGCAACCATAAAGTCATGTGGTCTAACCAACATGCTGAAATTGGAAATAAAACATGATTGTTTCTCAAGGTCAACAAGTCTGAAAATATCAGAAAAATTCAGGTTGTAAAATGTGCAACTTCGCAAAACCGTAATGATATTTATCAATTTTTTTATTTTTTTACAAAATACAATGAAAAATATATATTTTTAAAAATTACACACACACATCATTGGTGTGAAATGGTTTTCTGAAGGCAAAGACTACTGTAATTGCGTTAGTTACTTTTTATAGAAAGTAATGTGTTGCGTTACTTTTACTCACCTGGGCTGGACTTGCTTGTTCGTTTTTAAAAAAAAAAAAAAAAAAAAAATAGTTCTATTTTTATCAAATGCAAAAAAAAAAAAAAAGCAAAAAAAATCCCCCTTCACAGTAGAGGGCTCTGCAACTCAAACTAACATTTGTTTAACTAGACCCCTGTTTAATTACTTTTTTTAGTCTTCCCATTAACACTATTATTTATCCAGACCGATTTGCGAATTAAAACGAGAGGCAGAATTTATCGCTTGAGCAGAGATAATAGTCCAATCATATCGCAATGGACGAATTGCCTCCTCTCATGTAACTTTCCCCCATTAATTCTCAATTACACCCCAACAAACCCACGGCATGCTTTAGGGGGTCTGTTAAAACTCAATGGGTTCAGAGGAGGAAAGAAAGATGCTACCTTGCGCTGTAACTTTAAAGGGGTCAAGAATTGAGAAATCCAATTTTCCTTGATCTTTTGACGTCATCATTGTACTATAAACCTAAACATCGAAATATAAATATCAGAAATATTCTTTACGTTTCAGACCTCAAACCTTACTCGTAAGTCCAACAACAGCTTTAATTAAAAGCAAGATCCCAAATGACTCGTTTTGGATTTTGTCTCAGTATGAAGTAATTGTGCAATGAAATCACATACTTCTCTAGTATATAGTAGGCGAGAAATATGTCCGAATTCATAGTACTCATAAAAGAGTAATTTATGAATGACGGTGAAGCGACGCAACTGACGCTGGTTGGTCACATGAAAATGACAGCATGTTGAATGTAGTATATTCGGATTATATTTATACTGCACCTACTATATGGGTCATGTGTAACCGGTCCTACTTGACCTGCTCTGAGCTGGATTCGAACCGATGTCTCTGGTGGCAAGCGCGCTAACAATGGCGCTAAAGACCGCAGTATCTAGCATCAGTCACTAGTGCACCTCTTGAGACCAGGTGAGTGAGTTTAAATGCACAGCTCTGACTGACCTACGTCTGTTACACTCACCCCCCTAAACCTCACTCCCATCCGGGTCACGGCACCAATGTATCTGGTCCTACTCGACCCGCTTGAGGCCTGGGGAGTGACGTTTACACGCACAGCTCTTACTAGCCTATGCCAGTAATACAAAGAGTACGTTTGTGAGATCTTGGTACATTTTCCCTTTTAATTTTCCCCCCCATTTTATCACTTTGCAACATTGTTTCATTAACATTGCGTTATTTGTTAACACAAAACTTGCATCATTTTCTATCAATTCATGATGTAGCTAAACTTGAAATGCTCCAAGAGTACTTACACTGGTAATCAAGTTGATTATGTAAATGTATTGCAATTCACACTCAAAAAGACAACTTGAAAAGAGACCTGTGGTGGCAGTGGGAAGAGCGGTGGAATTGAAAACAGCCTTAGTTACTACAGAATAATTCATTAGGTGAAACTGATTTAAGAATTATAGGTCTGTTCACCGTGTTGGTAATTGAATTAGCCGAATCTCTAAATAAATAAGCAGCCGGACAATAAATAATACATTTGGCTTTGTAAAGCAGACACTCAGCAGCTATAAAGTGCAGGGCCGAAGTTGTTAATTTATCGCTGGACCCCTGCGAGTTACCCGAGTATTGGACTTGCAGGATGCGACTTGCTGCTGTGATTGATCTGAATCCTATTTAAGAATTGCTCTCTGTGAGATTTTTCTTCGGATGCTCACAGAGAAATAAAGCATTCCTGCAGATAATAAAAATGTGAATGGATTGCATTGTTGTCACCTAGAAATAATTGCCCAATCAAACACATCCTGGGGCTCTATTAAAACGACAATGAGTTTGGCGTACTGCAAATTTTGTGTGGCCAGCACACAAATGTTGACGTCATGTCATGGATAGGCATTTGCATTGGGTTTGAATATTGATTATCTAGGACAATTTAAGGCCTCTCTTAAAAGCAGAGTCATAATCATCCAGCAGGCCGTAATTTACATTCCAAACTCTGACGATTTCCCAGACGATAATGTCTCAGCCGTTCTTGTCCAGCACTGAAAGTCAATGGGGTCCAACCGTTTCAAACTTGTGTCTTTAGAAAGAGTAAAGCGCAACAGCAAGTATATGGTTTGTGATGGTTAGCATGGGTCTATGATGAATATTTAAAAGTGAAACGTCAGTAAACCGTTGACTGTCATAAATAAGAGATTCCGATTGGAACTTGGTTCTAAAAACGTTTGGACGTTCTAAAAAAGATTGGACAAAAACCTAAACGCCCTACACCAGCATATAGATGACCTCAAAGCTTCTAGACATGGATTAAAAGCCACAAAAGCTTCATTTTGATTTTATAGGAGAGTCAGACTGAAACGAATGTCTAAAAATGCAGAACAAATGCTATTGATAGTAGGCCTAAGTGTGAAATTACTTAAATGTTCAGGGTCATCGGGGAGCTGTGAAAACTGTTGCACTGGCGTTCCTTTTAATACAGCGGGGACTCTTTTCTAGTGGCAAAACTCTTTCCTTTGATTTATGACAGTCTGCCACAGTCATAATCTCTGCACTTTTTCACTGGGTTTGCTCTCAGTTCTTTCGGCCCTGCCCATCTCACGTTCTCCTTCATACACACACACACACACCGCACACACATCCTCCTCCCACTGGAGACTTATTCATCATTATTATTGCTCCGACAGGTCCATTACAAACACAGGCTGTTAGGAAACACACAGACAGAGAGAAACTTTTGGGGAAAACTAAAGCTGTTTGGCTTGCTGCAGTTTCCCATTAGCATCATGGCCAAAGTAATGCGTCCTGTGAGCCAGTCATATAACGGTTGTGTATAAATCAGTATCTAATAGTTTAATATTGCATACATGCTGACAGGGAGTGAATCACCACATAGCGTTCAGTCTGCAACAGTCAACATTACAGATAATCGAAATTTAATTTGCCTATTCTTAAATTAAAATACTTTATGATGCACGCTAAGCTAAATTGTGGTTTTGTTACAGGGGAATACATTGACATAATAGAATATACATCTATGGACTGTCGAGAATAAGTATCTTGACTTGGGTCAAAGAGTGTATTTGAAGGTAAAGTGCATTTTTTTTCGCCCTGAAATTTATTCTCCTGTCCCAAGTTTAATGTGCAGTGATAACTATACGTCAGCCGTCTGTAAGCTGACTTACTGAAGAGTTAAAAATTGTGGCCTTGTGATGCTTTCAAAACATTGATGTGTTTGCTTGAACGATCCAACATGTCTACTTAAGACCAAACTTGAGTTTGGGGGGGACTACCTGGTGCAATTCCTTTAGGGGCCACTAGGGATGCCGAAATAATATAATATAATAAAAAAAAGGCCTTTATGTAATTTAAAAAATTTAAATCATTGTGTGTAAATGTATGCAACAATGTTCTTAACTTGTCTAATTTACACTAAAAACATATTATATATTTCACAAACTGTATCAAAATGCACTGGGGAGACATGGATCTCACAATATCCTAGGATTCAATATTAAAACATCTTCACCCAGCCTTTATGGACATAATCTTACTCGGGTAAAGATGGCGATCCTGCAATCCTCTGCAATCGGTTGTTGGATGATATTTCACTCGTTGAACTTTGATGATTTGATTCAATTTCACCATTCAAAGAATGCAAATGACTTCACGTTTGTTAAACGTCCCATCTGGGTTTGATTTAGAAATAAATTACCTGTAAAGTGCAGCATTTGACTCTTGGCGAGAGGCGCGTAGAGACCCAATTGCCAATTGCAGGCTATTAAATCAATATGATATTCCAAGAAAAATCAAGAACTCACTATAGTAAAAAAAAAAGCACAACAAAACAATGTGAGACAAAGGACATGGAAAGCAGGAAAAAGAACGGTAAATATACAGTACAAGAACAAAATAAGAAACATGTGGAAACCATCAGCGGGGAAACAGGAAACCAGACGAAACGACAAGATACTGACTGATTTTCGCCCCCCCCCCCCGTACCCCGCCAATACCCCCCCCCCCCCGTACCACCCCCCAATACACCCCCCCCCCCGTACCACCCCCCAATACCCCCCCCCCCCCCCCCCCCGTACCACCCCCCCCCCCCCAATACAGTAAAACTGCACATTTTAGAGTGGCCTTTTATTGTGGACAGCCTAAGGCACACCTGTGCAATAGTAATGCTGTCTAATCAGCATCTTGATATGCCACACCTGTGAGGTGGATGGATTATCTCGGCAAAGGAGAAGTGCTCACTAACACAGGTTTAGACAGATTTGCGAACAATATTTGAGAGAAAAAGCCTTTTGTGTACATAAGGCGCTACTGACATGTAAACATAGATGTTCATGATGCATTTCAAACTTTTTAAATTCCCCAAGATGTCTTTCTGGACCCGAGTTCTAAAAGTTAGTGTGTTTTCATGTTACATCAAGCTGTTCTATATCAGATCAAAGAAAATTAGATTTTTTTTTATGATATGACCCCCCTTTAATAACTTGGCAAGATGATCTAAGCACTCTTATATTACATTTATAGGCTTCTGCTTGGTCAGTTTTCCTGCCTCTTATTACATGTCCTGCACTCCTGCTATCTCACAAATCAAGTGTGATGAGTCTGCACTCTCACTTTATGTCAAGCGAACAAACTTCAGCAATGATGTCGGGTTGCCGGAGGGCCATAAAATATTTACAAATAGAATACATATTTTCACTTCTGAATTGAATGAAAACAACGAGTGCAAATGCAAACCACTGTCTAGAAACTGAACTTATACTGTTATAGAAAAATAGCCGTGTAATATGCGACTGACAGTGATAATTCTTTATACGATTTTGTTGTTTATTTCTAATTTGATGCTAAATTGTTGACATTTTAAGCAAATGCTCAAATGCAGACCTGATGTCCAAGTCAAGACAAGAAATAGACCAATTAACCAAGCGTGAAATATTTGAGGAGGCTCATGAATATTAATTAGGCTGCACTGGACTATCCAATCAAATCACCTAGAAACATTAGCATGACTGATTAATATTCATAAGCTACGTTACAACCAGTCAATGTTTTCCGCACTGCGGTGATGTCAACATCTAATGTCTACGAATTTTAGCATCATTTGCATTTTTGAGATTGAATTTGGCGTTTGTACATTATAGACTAGTCTGCAACCATCTTGAACTCAAGTCTTGGTTTGCATTACATTTTTGGATGTGCTGCTGCAAGCAGAAAACTTTTTAAGAAGTGTGTTGGTCTATAGGCTCTATTCCTAGTGAGGTGCCTACGTGGGCAGCAAGCACTTTCCCCGAATAGGGTACAAAATACACCTTTCATCCAATGGTCAGTGAAAGAGGGTGCTTTAACCTACAGAAAATGCTGAGTGTCAACCTCAGGAGGTCAGACTAAATATATAAGCCGTTTTATTTTCTATTCATATTATATGGTGTAAGCAATTTTACCAAAAGCCAGAGCATGTAATTCTCTAGTGATAAACAGTAAAAAATGCCATAATTAAAAAGGCAAGTTAAACCTGAATACTAATTGCAAGCAAAACTAAAGAAAGTTATGCAAGAACGAGTCTAAAAAAAATATGCTGGGTTGTTGCAACCTAATTTTGGGTCAAATATGAACAAACCCCAACGTTGGGTTAACATTTTTATTTAAAAATGTAACCCGACGGCTGGGTTTGTCCACATTTGACCCAAAATTGGGTTGTAACAACCCAGCATTTTTTAGAGTTGCAAATTTAGCCTTAATTAAGTCATCGCATATTTGATCAATTTGCATTAAACTAATTTGGTTAGGGCGCCAGAGGGTTATTTACTCAGTTTAATGATTTTTAAGAAATTATAATGTTTTATAATGTGGGAAAATCATCTTGGGAACAGGGTTGCATGCAAAATGTGTGACACAGCTATTATAATATGTAATGTAATTTAAAAATGTAACCCAACGGCTGGGTTTGTCCATATTTGACCCCAAATTGGGTTGAAACAACCCAGCATTTTTTTAGAGAGTATGTTTGTATTATTACAATAATTTCAATTTAAGTTCAACAACTTATGCAAAAATAGATACCTACTATAACTGGAAATCGCATGAATCCTCCCAGACAGCAACATGGTGTCGGCCCAGATACGGCCCACATCTGGAATCCACATGTGCCAGATTGTTGGCCGGATCTGAGCCGACACCATGTTGCTGTGGAGAAGGCAATCCCAGAATGCATTGTGACAAGCTCAGTGGCCAAATTCATAATTTAACAGCATTTATAGCTGTATTTTACAGTAAGCTAGTGGCCAAAAGTGATGTCCGAAGGGATTATTGGTTTCTAATGACCCTACACTCTAAAAAATGCTGGGTTGTTTCAACCCAATTTTGGGTAAAATATGGATAAACCCAGCCATTGGGTTAAATTTTTCAATTACATTTTTAACCCAACATTTGGGTTTGTCCATATTTTACTCAAAATTGGGTTGAAACAACCCAGCATTTTTTAGAGTGTACAAGTTTGATTAAACCATTAAAATGAGGAAAATGATCACATTTGACATAAACAAGAGGGAAGAACAAAACTAAACTCGGTTAAGGAATGTATCTGAAACAATTATTTGGCAGTAAAATGCAAACTAGCTGCAGGTTTTATTTTACAATTAATTTTAACGTCTTGTCTGCGAATCCCAGTTTGCCTTAATTCCGGCTCTCAAAACAACTGGGATGTTTTCCGTACCTTTCATGCGTCGAAACGCATCCCTGTTATCGTCTGCGGAGAATTGGGCAAACGTGTCAGTGACAGGACTTCTGAAATGACCATGACATACGCTTCACAGACTTGAGATGCGTTGATAGACTGACAGATGGAGAAAGAGTGAAAGGAAAGGAAGAGGTATTTGAAGTTTACATGAATGGTTTTTGATGGATAGTGTTTGTACACAGACACGGAGACGTCCTTGCCAAAGCTGTGAATGCGTGACACAGAGCTTAGAAGGTGATAAGGGCTGAGGGAGAGGACGGTGTGGAAAGAGATAAGCTCACCGAGAGCGAGAGAGGGAGGGAGGGAATGAAACGGGACGTCTGGTTGCTGTGAGCAGATATTGGGCACTGGATGCCCTGATTTTGCATTAGGTACGGCAGGCTTTAGCCCTTTGCTCCAAACGGTTGAGAATGATAGCAAGGTTTTTTTGAGCTACAGGAGTATGATCCATCCAGATTTGTATTTGCAAGACTTCTCTTTGTGAATTTCCACATTTATTCCACATTTCATCTTTTAAAGTAAACACAATATGTTCCACAGAAGTTGCAATGTGGCCTGGTTGTATTTCAGAACTACATTTTTGAAACCGTAGTTTCAAATGTACGTATTATGGTTGGCTAAAATCAAGACGTAGTCTATGTAAAATATGTACAATGTCGGTTACACAGGTTTGAGTTGTTTATTGAACATTTGTGACTCTGGATCACAAAACCAGTCATGAGTCGCACGGGTATATTTGTGGCTATAGCCAACAATACATTGTGTGGGTCAAAATGATCAATTTTTCTTTTATATGTAAAGTATCTTATAAGTAAAGATTATGTTCCATGAAGATATTTTGTAAATTTCCTACCGTAAATATATAAAACATGTATTTTTGTGAGTGAATGCAGCACAATCGTGAACATAAATGCACAACTTTAAAGGAGATTTTCTCAATGTTTCGGGTTTTTTGCTCCTCAGATTCCAGATTTTCAATAGTTGTATCTCGGCCATACATCAATGGAAAGCTTATTTATTCAGTGTTCGGATGATGTATAAATCTCAGTTTAAAAAAAAATTTACCCATGTGACTGGCTTTGTCATCCAGGGTCACATTTAACTCTTTCCTGCCGGCGTTTTTTTTGTGTCCAGTGTCCAGTGCCCAGCCACCACCAGTAGTTTTGATTATTTTCACAAAAGTTTCAAGGCTGCCAGAATATTTTGTTGTATGAATATCTAAACATGCAATATATTTAAATAAAGAACAGACCTCCAGTTTAAAAATAAAACTTTTATTTAATGCATTCTTTTTTTTAATCAACTCTTGAATGTGGGCAAGTTTCATAAAAAAAGCAAAATTTTGAGCAAAAAGCTGGAAATCGCATTTTTGTCAGACTACATCCGATCGGATTCAGAATGATAATGAAAACACAGATGGAGTAGATCAAGTCCATCAACACCCCTAATGCTTCACAGTCCTAGAGCTCGTCCTGGGTCGACATTTCATTCAGTAACATTATGCCGCTTTTCCACTACACAGTACCGACTCGCCTTTGTTTGGTTTTCACTGTGTAAAAATTAGGCGATACTAAAATGTGACGTGAAACGCGGCAGACTGCTGATTGGTCAGAGAGAATCGTCACTATTCACCGCGTCATCATTGCACGCGCCAGACGGAGTATCCTGAATAACCCCGACATTTTTAAATAGTTTGGCCAGAGATTGCGTGATATACCCATTACTAATATTATGTAAAACAGCATACACTCGATTTCCTCCATTGTCCTGTGTGTGTGTGGGTAGCGGGTGTGTGTCGCGTCGACCAGGAACTATTGTGGAGGTACTATCTGCAGTGGAAAATGGAGCGAAAAGCGAGCCGAGTCGAGTTGGTACTAGTAATGGAAAAGCGCCATAATAGGCAGTTTTGATTTATATGCTGTTTAATGTTGATGCTCACATTATTGTACATATCTGCTTATATATCGCTTGTTTCTGCTTCTTCTTCACCTGTGTTTTGATCGGGAGATTCTCTACTCTTTTAGAAAATGTGTCATAGCGCCCCCTACCGCATAACAGCAAAAACACGGAAAGTCGTTACCTTACTACAACCAAAACGGTCACGTTTTTGTTATTTATTTTTATTAAACTAAATAAGTGTGGTTTATAGAACATGAAAAAAATGCAATGTATCTAACTGCAACCTAACTGCAATTGTTTTGGATATGTAGCCTAATTTTAAATTACTGTATGTGTGCTTTATGATTTGTTTTAAGAAAATGGCATGCCCAATTGCAACCAAATCTTTGTCATACTTTGGTTGTTTAATATTTTAATAGTTAAAATAATAGTTTCTCTGCCGCGTAAAAAAAGAGAAAAGCTTTCAGCCACCGGCAGCATTTTGGATAATTTTCACAAGATTTTCACTGTCCCCAGATTTTTTGTTTATGAATATCTGAACATGCAATACATCAAAAGAAGAAAATAAGAAAAAAAGACCCTCTGCTTAAAAAAAAAAACAAGCACATTTTAAACAAAATGCTGCAAAAATATTTTTTTTCCCCCCCCAAAGACTACAACGTGCACAAGCAATGCTTCTATCGCTTGTTTCGGCTCCTTTTTTGCCTGTGTTTTGATCCGGAGATTCTGTACTCTTACAGAAGATGTGTGATAGCGCCCCCTATCCTGTAACAGTGAAAATACGGAAAGCCGGAAAATTCTGTCAATGGCGGGGAAAGAGTTAAACTATATCACATAGTTATTATATCAAATTTAATATATATAACCAAACCATATAAAAGTTTTGATTGCAGTAAGGGATCACAATATGTTCAAAAATGATCTATAAACCACACATATAGTCTATATGTGTGATTTATAGATAATTTAACACATTGTGATCCCTTGCTTACTGCAATCAAAACTTTGACAGGGTTTGGTTATATATATATAGGCCTATTTTTTTATTATTATTATTATATTTGTGGTTTATAAAATGGTTTCAAATTGTTGTGATGTACCTTAATTGCAACTAAAACTTTGTTAAATGCTGTAAAAATTGGTTCCTTATTGGTACCGAGATGAAGTGTGTTTTGTCCACTAGCTTCCACTCTTCTTCCACTCTTCTTCATTCATCGGCGCAGAGAAATGTCACCGAACTCATGAAATTCTTTACTCTCTTTCAGGGTATTTTATAATTCCTGGCAGTGGCCCAAAGGCCAAAGCTCATTAAATATGAATATTCTATTCTATCCGCCTAATGTATGTATGCATGAGTGTATGTATCATACTTGTGTATCTGTAGAATGAATGTGCAAATGGTGAACAGTAAGGTTAAGAGCTAGCGGTTAGCATTTCCGTTCAGATCAATCTTTGCCCTTGAGCATTCAGTCCTGGACACGATTATTTGTGAGCCAATTACACGAATCATAAATGATGCCAAAACAATGCTGATTGACGGACCTCATTACAAGACCAGTCTGTGAAAGGAAAGGTTTTAGTTCACTGGTTTACATCCATCCTTCTGCTCGGTTGATGTTGAGGGCTTCTATGCGCGAAGATTGTTGGCAGTGGTTCAATGTCAGATGTGTGAGAACTTCACTAGAGATGGCAGCTTTCATAAGCGCTCACTTTGTCTTTGAAATCCAAATGTTCTCCCAGGTGGACATGACTGGAAATCAGAGTTGGAGAGACAACTGTTCTGTCTTTGCGCCTGAGGCGAGGGCGGTGTGAGCGGAGGCTGTGTGTCCCGGAGAGTTGGAGAAAGTTCTGTCTTGTGAATCGTGGATACGATCTAGGTTTTATTTTGAGCACAGAACTTGAGGAGAAACCCTTATCAGAGTCCTGAGATGTTAGTGGGAGTAACCCGGTCACACAGATGTCCGTCTATGAGGACTGGTTCGTGGACAAATGAACAAAATGTCTATCACAAAATCATATTTCCTTAAACATTTTACTCACCTTCGTGTCGTTCCAAACCTGTGGACTGACAAGACTGACTTTCTTCTGTGGATCACAAAAGTAGATACTTTGAATATTCTCAATATTTTTTTTTTTGTCCGAACAATAAAAGTCAATCCAAAACAATGAGTCATTGGACCCCACTCACAAAAATCCAGACATTTTTCAAAAACTCTATTTTTAGGCGAACTATTTCTTTACTCTTGTGCTGTGCTGAATATCATTCACTTTATTTGTTGTTCCTTGTCAAAATGACCGGCCTTTTAAATTGCTTGTAAACCTCTCATTATGCTATATTATCACCAAATATTGGATTAAATATTTTTTTATAACCTACTAATCGTTGGCCTCATTGACACATGAATGTGCAAGGTCAAATATCACTTTATTTTTCAAATAATATACATTGCATCATCCAGTCTGTTGTGATTGGTCTACAACTCTGCTCTGATTGGTCAGATGGCCCAGTCTGTTGTGATTGGTCTACAACTCTGTTCTGATTCGTCAGAAGACCCAGTCTGTTGTGATTGGTCTACTCTGCTCTGATTGGTCAGCTGGCCCAGTCTGTTGTGATTGGTCTACTCAGCTCTGATTGGTCAGATGGCTCAGTCTTTTGTGATTGGTCTACTCTGCTCTGATTGGTCAGATGGCCCAGTCTGTTGTGATTGGTCTACTCTGCTCTGATTGGTCAGAGGGCCGAGTCTGTTGTGATTGGTCTACTCTGCTCTGATTGGTCAGATGGCCCAGTCTATTGTGATTGGTCTACTCTGCTCTGATTGGTCAGATGGCCCAGTCTATTGTGATTGGTCTACTCTGCTCTGATTGGTCAGATGGCCCAGTCTATTGTGATTGGTCTACTCTGCTCTGATTGGTCAGATGGCCCAGTCTGTTGTGATTGGTCTACTCTGCTCTGATTGGTCAGATGGCCCAGTCTATTGTGATTGGTCCACTCTGCTCTTATTGGTCAGATGGCCGAGTCTGTTGTGATTGGTCTACTCTGCTCTGATTGGTCAGATGGCCCAGTCTGTTGGAATTAATGATAACTAGGGAGAAATTAACTTTATTTATCTGCACTTTTGATCTTTCAAACTTCGCAGGCCTCATTCTCAAACAGCTGGAGTATATTACACACATGAAAGACAATATCCAAAAAAGCATAATAGGGGCCCTTTAAGTGCTAGTGTATTAAGTGAAAGTAGACCACACACACACACACACACACACACACACACACACACACACACACACACACACACACACACACACACACACACACACACACACACACACACACACGAGCCTAGGGTTTCTCAGAGAACATGGCATAATTATTAATCAAAGACACCTCTGCACTAACCTGACGGCCCTGAGGCTCCATTAGATATGCAGGATCACTTCTCCGCTCACCTGTCTCCAGCAGCACCTGTTCTTTCAGCCGAATCTTCATCAGTATTCCTCTCACTCACCTCGCTCTCCTCCTGTCTCGGGCCCCAGATGAGCCGTTGTAAAAAACGGAAGGAGAGCTAAAAAAAAAATGACTGGATCTACCTTGTTTACTGCCATCTTCATGGTTCTTTAAAGGGCGGATTTGTATCGAATCTAATCTCCATCTAATATCACTTCTCAGCCATAAAGTCGTATAGCTCAAGCACTTGAAAGGCCCGAAGGGGGGGGCGTATTGCTCCATCAGAGACAAAACGACTTCCTCGTTGGCGCCCGTGATCGGCCGTCCTATAGTCCCCAGTGTGAATGTCTAATTCATCCTCCTGCTGGATTGTATGATATAATTCACATTCTTGGGATGGAAAATTATAGCTTCTGATTTTCTTATATCACAGGTGCAATTGATTTGAGCATGTCACTGAAGGTCATGCCTAAACTATCTACCTCGCCTCTATTTTAATTAAGTGACACTGCATTTCCTCTTCACGTCAATGCATTTACCTCATGTCGAAAAATAAAGCTGGTCATTAAAGGCTCTCCAGGGGGTTTGTGTCGATAGTTCTCCAGCTTGCTTGCATTCCCCGGGTGCCTCTTTTCCCAGATTTTCCCAGATCCGTTCTTGACAGGTGTAGATGGGGCGGGCGGGGCTGAGCGCGAGCGGAAAAAGGAGCTTTTTGGAATGCCGCTCAGGTTTTCAATTGGCATTTTAAAGTCTGCGCCAGACTCACCGAGACGGCCGAGTGTCTCTGCAATTCCTCTGGAAAGCGGGAGCCGAATACGGCGACGCGCCGGAATCTGCTGTGAGAGGGAGGAGAGGATGATGGATGGCGGC
The DNA here is from genome assembly GCF_949152265.1 of Phoxinus phoxinus. Taxonomy (NCBI): domain Eukaryota; kingdom Metazoa; phylum Chordata; class Actinopteri; order Cypriniformes; family Leuciscidae; genus Phoxinus; species Phoxinus phoxinus. Next base: position 6,437,197 of record NC_136895.1, read on the forward strand.
TGTTAGATACAGTAATTGTGCTCAGGTAATTGCCCCTCCCTCGCCATAATACCCCTGAAACCTTCTCCATTTCCACGGCAGGAGAAACTATCAGCAATGCATTTCGCAGGCTGAGCAGAGTCCTTATGCTAGCCGCGAGGAGACGACTCTTCAGTTTGCCTATAGCGGGTTTGACTGATTTGTGGCCGTTGGCTTTTACAGCATTACCGTTAAAGAAAGTGCATTGTTGCGGTAATCAGGTGTAATCATAACAACTTCATTTATACTGTTGTAATTAGCATTGCTGTTGTACATTATCTCAGATATGAAGATACACACACCCTTTTTTCAGTAAGAGGGGATTATTCAAGGATTATGCTTGTGCTTACTGTAATTTATGAAAGGATATCTGTAAAAGCTAATGTAAGACTAATCAAAATCAGGCACTTAATCTTAAACTTAAAAAACAACAGCAATGAAGAGGACACGTAAGAGGATGGAAACAGAGAGCTAACGTGATCATTAGCATGTTGGTTTTTGGGATTTTTTTAAAGCATGTTTTAAAATTTTGATATTACATTCATTTCTGTCATTTTATCATCACAAAATATCACAGGATTCGTAAAATCCATTGCTAATACTTCAAATTTGTGCTGTTTTCCCTCCGAAAAATGGCTTCCTAGGGACTAACTCGCTTAAAGGGTTTTACTAATGTTAATATTGATTATGCATATAGCAGATGTGCCCAGAATATGAATGCAACACGCTAAATTGCATGTTAAGCTTTTTTTCAATTAGAAAACCATGACACAGAACATGTTTCATGCATTAAGTCAGTGATATTAAAGGAATAAAATTCAGTATACGCCACAGTTTGCATTACACTTACACATTTTACGTCATTTTGACGAAGAAGGTCGTAAAAAATCTGTCATAATCTATTAGTATTTATATTTTAATGATAATAAGCCTTTTAAACGGCTCTGTTTTTGTTCACATTTTCATTTTTATTCACAAACTTACAGGACAAGGTTACATTATAGGTTACATTATGCATTTATTTATTTACGAAGAGAAAGTTAAACAGAGACTATGGGTCACTTTTTTGTTACTTTTTTTGTTCACGTTTGTTACTTTTTGATATGAAACAAAGTCTCATCTTTCAAATTCTGTCCGTTTTATACAAAATTCAATACCGTTTTGGCGTTACATTCATACAACACACATTCATACTATATAGAGCGTAATTTTTAAAACAGTCACAAAGCAAGTTTCAAACCAAATGTAATACCTACTGTGCAATTTCAGAAGCAGTACGTTTTTTTTTTTTAATCTGTTGAATTTCTCATGAAGACACCTACTGGTGTTAACGTGTAACCTGCAGAAATAGTCAATAGATGTATTTTACATGCACTAAGTGGCTGTTTACACGACACTATTTTCAACTAAAACCGTAAACGTATTAATCTTTTGGCCATTCATTTACACGACAATGGCGTTTTGGGGCCTGAAACTCAAACTGACACAAACGCTTTTCAATGTGGAAGTTTTTGAAAACTATACCGTTATGTGTAAGCTACAAAAACATGAATTTGTGAAAACGATGACGTCATGAGCATGTGTATTACATGTTCAGTCTATAGGTGCGTAGTTTCTTTATAAAGTGACATCGCCACCTATTGGCCTGGCATGAATAATACAGCGTTTTGGTCATTTTCATGGATTCACGTGAACGGCGATAGTTTTGACAACGCTGTCGTCTGTATACGTAAAACGCAAATCAGTGTTGTGTAAACACACGCACTAAAACGAGTGAATGAATTAATATATCATTCATACGATTTACTTAAAATAAGGGAACGAATTAGTAAAACGAGACTGTAGTCGAATTCAAGGGTTTTTTCCTGTTAAACTGATACATTTCTACACCATATGAAAGTTTGTTTCCATCATGAAATAAAAATAATGCTATTTATCTCACACTTTATAACACAACTTATAACTTGCGATTGCGATTTTATGTCTCGCAATTCAGACTTTTTCAGAATTGCGACATAACATCGGAACTGTGAGATAAAACGATGCAATTCACTTTATTTTTTATTCAGTCTCAGAAACAAGTTTTTATAACAACACCTCTTTTAATCGGATCAAATTTTTATTCAAATTAAACTCAGTTAAATTGATTGAGATGTTTATACGAAAGCTTATTACGAGTGTAAACAAATCATTTGATGTATCGCATGGGAAGAACGACTCATGCCCTAAAATCATGTATAAAAATGTTTTGTTTGCTTGATCCGAAGCATACCCTACAGACGAGCATCACGGCACAATGCTGCTTTCCTAGCCGCTCAGATTTACTGACCTAGAAAGACGGCCTGGAATGATGTCATGCTGTTTGCTGTAAATACTTTTTAAGGCCACTTCATTCCGCTGTCCAATCTCACCCCGCAAGACCTGGAGATAAAGCAGGCCAATGTCATCCTTCAGCACTCAGTGTAAAAGCGGGCCGTTTCTCACTGACATCACTCAAGTGATCTCATCAGGACCTCCAAGCGTCCCGACCGCTAGACATCACTCTCTTTCTGGTCTTGTTGATTTTCCTTTTAGTGAGATAAGCGTAAAGCTACACAAACAGGTTTCGGTATCGGTTCTCTTATTTTTCCTGTGATAAAAATACAGAGTAAATGATTGGTTATGTGATGTAGGGCTGACCGGGATGATGATATATAGTGAACTGTCCGGCAGAAAACCCAGCTAACAAGAAACATTCTCAGAACTTTCTGTAAAGTTCTTGCAAGGTTCTCTCAAAGTTATAAACAAACGTTCTTCCAGTAACAAAATAATAATAATTCATTACATTTATATAGCGCTTTTCTGAGACCTCAAAGCGCTTCACATATGGAAGGGAAATCTCCTCAACCAACACCAATGTGCAGCTCCACCTGGATGATGCGACGGCAGCCATATTGCGCCAGAACGCCCACCACACACCAGCTTACTGGTGGAGAGGAGACCGTGATGAAGCCAATCAGTGTATGGGGATGATTGGGAGGCCATGATGGACAGAGGTCATGGGCAAATTTGGCCAGGATGCCGGGGTTACACCCCTACTCTTTTTTGGGATTTTTAATGACCACAGAGAGTCAGGACCTCGGTTTAACGTCTTATTCGAAGGACGACGCTCTAAACGTTAATAGGACGTTCGTTCAGAGTTATCTGGTCTTTTATTCCGTTCTCAAAACGTTAGCACAAAAGCGTTATTTCAACATCCTTCATAGAACGTTTCATCTGAAACGTTTTTGTTGGAGTTTCTTAGTTGGAGTGTCTAATTGTTTCAAACCATTGTTGAATGAAAAAAAGCAAGGTTCCCATAATGTTCACAAAATGGAACGTTCCCTTAATGTTTTTGCTTAATGTCACCAATTTTCTTCAACGTTTAAAAAACTGGACGCTTTGAACGTTCTGAGAACATTGAGAAATAACGTTTCCACAACTAAATGGGAATGTTATCAAAATATTCTTAGAACATTTTTTTTTTGTTTTTTTGTTAGCTGGGTAGAAATGTGTCAGCTAAAGACATTTTTACTACACCAAGTTATACAGTATTTGCAAGGCTAGCCAGCTAACACAGTTACGTTGTGAAGACGTAACCGGACCGGACCATATTCGTCGTAGCCACGTACCACATAACGTTCCAGCGACGTAACTTTGTCATTCCCATAATCGTCGTGGCGACGTTATAGTGGTACGTCGCAAGAATGTGATGAGGACGTCTTAATGACCAAACTGGCATGTTGCGAGGACGTAACATCAAAGGACCATATTCGTCGTAGCGACGTACCACATAACGTTCCAGCGACGTAACTTTGTGATTCCCATAATCGCCGCGTGGCGACGTTATAGTGGTTTCCATGGCAACCGCTCCAGTGTTTGAAAGCGACTCGCATGTTCAACGCGCACGCCCATAGTCAGCCAAGCAGCATTTACATAAATAAACATCTAGAATTAACAATAGGCTACATTAATAAAAATCTCATGAATTTAAAACTCATTTTGAAGCTCGACCCGCTCATATGTGCAAAATGGCGAAAAAAGTATCACTTTTATAATTTAAGATTTTGTATTGTTGTTTTTACTAACACGCTTAATAATAATTAAAATACATATAATATATTTTTATATATATATATAACGTTCCAAAAACGTCATGGGCACGTCCTCAAAATACGTCTATCCCGAGGAGAACGTTATAGAGACGTACGTGGTCCACTGGTTCACCGATAACTTAATCAAATCTTTGATGAATTAAGTAAATGTCCCATATAATATCCAAATGGCACCACTAGGATAATACTTGTAATACAATTTTCTGGAAAGTTATCTTTTATTATTATCTGGGGAACAGTGGACCACGTCTCTACAACGTTCTCCATGGAATAAACTAGCGACGTCTTTTGAGGACGTTTCTGGAACGTTAGCCAAGATTATAAAAAATGTAACTTTACCACGACGTCCTCACAACGTTGTCATAAAGTAATGTCACGCTGACCAAATGACGACTAACTGACGTCGTCGTCACAACATACTGTGTTAGCTGGGCTATCAGTGGTTATCATACCAATGCTAACTCACGACCAATTCGTAATTTGTACGAGTGATTAAAAGGTGGCTAATTCGTACGAATTCATCGTAAGATTTGTCTAAACCCCAGTGATGGGCAGGTTTAGGGTCAGGGTCAGGTTAAGGTCATTCGTATGAATTCATACGAATTTGGCAACTTGTAAAATATGCGATTTTGCAAAAATCTTACAAATTCGTACGAGTGAGGTCGTGTGAATTTGTACGAATTAGCCACCTCGTAAAATTCGTACGAATTGCCGTGAGATGGGGTTGATCATACAGTACATTGGATCATTTTGAGTTGAAAAAGACCAGTTTAATGACTTGTTAACAGGATTCGACCCAACCAGATCACTCAGTCAGAGAGTTGTTAACCACTGTAAATGGACCACCTGCACGAACAAATCTATTGGTTAAAATAAACTAATAATCAGTAAAGAAATTACTCAAAACATTTTTTGTTCGTGAATCGGATGTTCTCAGAGTGAAAACAAATATCAATTTAATAATGTGAAGTTGTTTTTGCACTAAAGCCAAACATATCATTAATTTCTTATGAATTATCTTATCTTTAGGTTTCAAGTAAAAACAGAAAATAACCAAATGAGAGGAAGTAAATAGATTATTTAATATGTAAACAAAAGTTTTATCGAATTTCCCCCAAAAAATATTCATGATACCGTATATACAGTAACGTCACCATGATATAAAATGATTTATACCACAAAATGCAAGATTTTGTCATACCGCCCTACTATATCTCTCGCTATTTTTTTTAAATTTTTTTTCGAAGCTTTAATTCCTGTGGTTTTATCTGCTTGGCTGTCTTAATATCCTGTGTTTGACATCAGTAGCCAGAGCAAGAGGAGTAAATTACAACAGCTTGCAGTCAGCAAGTGTCAGAGCGTTTGGATCCACCACTGTTTATTGATTCAATCATCCCATTATTAACGGTTGGTGGAAAAGGTGCCCAGGGTGCATTTCTTACAACGAGCTCTATTTCGTTAGCAGTGGCATATCGTACCTCTCGGAGCGATACACTTAATACACCTCTCCAGACTCACGCACACACTCACTGAGTCACAGAGTTTGTCACCGTGAAGCCACACAAAGTCAGAAACACTCGACTCCTGAGTTTGATTGAAAAGCCGTCTACACTCCACTGTCTACATCAGTCTTTCAGAGAATCTCAAATTGCATTTCGATGTTACCCAACCATCCACTTCTTGGACCTATTCTTCTATGTCTACCTTTTCAATATTTTACAGTGTGTATTTTCTCAACACTGAAAGTATTGTATAGTCTTGAAAGAACAACGTTACGCAGATCAATGCCCACCAAACAGAGAACAAATCAATATATTTAATTGAACCATAGTTGAGGAACATTAAAAGGGTTAGTTCAACCAAAAATCATGTACTCACCCTAATGTCATTCCAAACTTGTCTATTGTTGTTATGTTGAAGAATGTTTGAAGAGTATTCGCACATAAAGGAATATGGGCAACTGTCATGCTTCTCATTTTATTGTATTCTATTAATATTTCCAAAAATACATCCAGTGACTATAATATCCTTGTGAAAAAGCGCACTTAATTGTATTAAATGTGCACCATGAATGAAATAAATGGCCACTTAAGTGTACTTAAAGAGAGTACACTTTTTTTGACTGTTTCTTAACACACTTTTAAAAGTGTAAAAGAGAGAATTATGTCCTTATCCCAAGCAAAGACCAACTGTACTCTTAAACTTTGTCTGGTTAGTGCCGAAATGTGCTCCGCATTGCAAACACAACTCAAACATCCACCAGTGGCAGTTTATGTTTCAGTTGGCCATGCCCAATAAACCCTCCTGAAGTGCTATGAAACTGCTGCAATTTATAGCTAATAAATCATAGTATTTCTAGTGCACTTGACCAAAGCAAATTTAATGAACCTTTAAATGACTGGAATCCATTACACGTTGTTGTAACTGTGGGAGTTGACTGTTGTGCAACCGCTTTATAGATGGACCGCTGGTCTTTGAATACTTTGAATCAATCAATATATGATTAATTGTTATATTAAATACGCACAATCTTGTCCATTTTTGGGTGCACTATCCTTTTAAAGTATGAAAGTGGCCTAAGGGCTAAAACATAGATGGATACAAACAATGCTAGTTGCCTTTTGGCTTGGTTGGCATTTTCACAATAGTCTAAATGGAGGCTAAAAGCTTGCTAACAGCAGGCAAGTGGCGAATTGGTACACATAAGTGTATAGTGTGCTTGGCTTTTGATTAACAGTGAATTAACTGCCCATTAACGCACAATGGCTCAGGGAAAGAGCCTCCATTGCCTCGCAATCACTTTGATGTCAGTCGGCAATTACTCCACCGTTACAGACCATTGAGAAGAGAGCAGCGCATGTGTTTACTTAACAATTTAATGCTTTGTGATGCAAGAGATCCTTGTTGAGTCCCATATGCACTTATCTATCCAGCGCAATGGAGAAAACAAACAGCAAAAAGTAAATAAGTTCTGTGGCAACCTGTGTCATTATTTTCTTGACTTTAACAAACATTAGCTAAACATATAGTAAGAGAAATTCTAAAAGTGGAAAGTATTACTACTTTAAGTACACCAAGGCTACGTTTACACGACTATGATGTACGAAAGATGGAAATGTTGTCAAAATGATCCCCGTTCACACTACGTAATTTTCTCTGAAAACGACAAAAAACGCTGTATTAATCATGCCAGGCCAGTAGGTGGCGATGTTACTTTGTAAAGAAACACTACACGCATAGACTGAACGCGTAATACTAACCCGTTCTCACGGCAATTCGTACGTATTTTACGAGGTGGCTAATTCGTACGAATTCACACGACCTCACTCGTACGAATTCATACTTTTTTTGCTAAATCGTACATATTTTACGAGTTGACCGCTCGTATTGCGCCAGACATTCGGTCATTTTACGAATGACCGCCCCTAAACCTACCCATCACTGGGGTATACAAATCGTATGAGTTAGCCACCTCGTCTTCACGCATACGAATTTGCATGAATTGGGCGTGAGATAGCATTGGTAATACACATGTGCATGACGTCACCGTTTTCACAAATTCACGTTTTTGTAGTTTTACACAAAGACGATAACGGTATCGCTTTCAAAAATTTTCACTTTGAAACCCGTTTTCAAAAGTTTGCCCCTAAAAGGCAGTCGTCATGATGAAGGCATGGTTAAAAAGTATCCAAGTTTTAATGTGATAAAGTCTGTTTTAAAATAAAATCTAACACAAATCAACCCCTGGGTTATAAAAACAAAATTTTGCTGCTAAATGAAGTTTTATGTAACAAAGTTCAGGAGGAGCATGTTCAGGTAATCATCCAATCAGCACAAGAAGGAGCCAGTATAAATAAAGCCTTTCCTTACCTCCTGTCTCATGACTAATTTCTCAGCATCCCACCTCCACCCCTTCACCCCACATTCGGCTGGGTCCGCTCATAGATACCTATGATCTCTAAAGTTATGGGGGGAGTACTCTGGGGTCGGGCCGAATTCTGAGCTCGGAGCCCTCCCCCCGGACAGCAAGCCAAATACGCATTATAATATTACATCAGATTTCATTAACATGTAAACTCGTGAAACAAGTATTCATTTTGTATGCAAGACATTTTCAATTTCGAAACTCTTGAAACTTTAGTTTTTTTTTGTGATGTAATGCCTTGTATTAGACATTTTGCTTGATATTCAAAGGCTTCTTTGCTGATCGCACAATTAGACAACCCTTATTTATGGAAACTGAATTTGAATGTGTGCCTGTCTGGCTGGGGTTATTGTAAGAGATAACAGATTCAGCCAGGAGGCAGGTTGAGCGTTAAGCATCACAACATTATCAGAGCTGACACACCAGCGCTTCTGCACCTGCTCAGCCCAGCTGTTCCAACACCACCCTGCCAGATGTGAGCCACCGGCTGACCACAACTGATTATTGCGAAAGAGGAGGGACTTATAAAGGTGAAGATGAATTTTGGGACAGGGTTGTGTTGTACATCGGCCCTGGTCCAAAACCTGCCAGCTGAGTGAGCTGCCAACACAAGCAGGATTTTAAGGCGCACTCCTGATGCAAAGCCTGTGCCAACGCTAGACAGCATCATTATGCACTTTGAGTGAGTATGAAGCAACTCATAATCAAGGCGGGGACTTTTTGTGAGAGAACTCAAAAGCATTGAAAAATATATTTGAGTTCTCTCACAAAAAGTTTTGTGGTGCCCCAAGAAGCTTTTCATTCGCTCGCAAAATATTTTATTCCGCCAAGAAGCTTTATGTTCCCCTGAGAGACTTTTCGTTTGCTTTCACAAGTTTTGCATTTCTCCATGAAACTTTGCATTTACGTGAAAAAAGTTTTACACTTCGCCATGACATTTTGCATTTGTTTGCAAAAGTGTTGCACTCTCCCACGCAACTTTACTTTTCTGTGCAGTTTTTGGACTGCCCAAGAAACTTTGCATTCCTGTGCAAAAGTTTTGCACCCCTCAAGAAACTTTGCGTTACTGTGCGAAAGTGTTGCTCCCCCTCAAGAAACTTTGCGTTACTGTGCAAAAGTGTTGCTCCCCCTCAAGAAACATTGCGTTCCTGTGCAAAAGTGTTGCTCCCCCTCAAGAAACTTTGCGTTACTGTGCAAAAGTGTTGCTCCCCCTCAAGAAACTTTGCGTTCCTGTGCAAAAGTGTTGCTCCCCCTCAAAAAACTTTGCGTTCCTGTGCAAAAGTGTTGCTCCCCCTCAAGAAACTTTGCGTTACTGTGCAAAAGTGTTGCTCCCCCTCAAGAAACTTTGCGTTCCTGTGCAAGTGTTGCTCCCCCTCAAGAAACTTTGCGTTACTGTGCAAAAGTGTTGCTCCCCCTCAAGAAACTTTGCGTTACTGTGCAAAAGTGTTGCTCCCCCTCAAGAAACTTTGCGTTCCTGTGCAAAAGTGTTGCTCCCCCTCAAGAAACTTTGCGTTCCTGTGCAAAAGTGTTGCTCCCCCTCAAGAAACTTTGCGTTCCTGTGCAAAAGTGTTGCTCCCCCTCAAGCAACTTTGCATTACTGTGCAAAAGTGTTGCTCCCCATCAAGAAACTTTGCGTTCCTGTGCAAAAGTGTTGCTCCCCCTCAAGAAACTTTGCATTACTGTGCAAAAGTGTTGCTCCCCCTCAAGAAACTTTGCGTTCCTGTGCAAAAGTGTTGCTCCCCCTCAAGAAACTTTGCGTTCCTGGGCAAAAGTGTTGCTCCCCCTCAAGCAACTTTGCATTACTGTGCAAAAGTGTTGCTCCCCATCAAGAAACTTTGCGTTCCTGTGCAAAAGTGTTGCTCCCCCTCAAGAAACTTTGCATTACTGTGCAAAAGTGTTGCTCCCCCTCAAGAAACTTTGCGTTCCTGTGCAAAAGTGTTGCTCCCCCTCAAGAAACTTTGCGTTCCTGTGCAAAAGTGTTGCTCCCCCTCAAGAAACTTTGCATTACTGTGCAAAAGAGTTGCTCCCCCTCAAGAAACTTTGCATTACTGTACAAAAGAGTTGCTCCCCCTCAAGAAACTTTGCGTTCCTGTGCAAAAGTGTTGCTCCCCCTCAAGAAACTTTGCGTTCCTGTGCAAAAGTGTTGCTCCCCTCAATAAACTTTGCATTCCTGTGCAAAAGTGTTGCTCACCCCTAAGAAACTTTGCGTTCTTATGCAAGTTTAGCATTTCCCTAAGAAACTTGGCATTCACACATAAAGGTTTTGTATTGAAAATCTTTGCGTTCACGTGCAAAAGGTTTGCATTTTCACAAGAAACTTAGCTTTCACTTGTAATAGTTTTGAGCTTCACAAAAGTGTTGTGCTCCCCCTAGATGCTTTGTGTTTGATTGTAAAGAATGCAAAAATTATATTAAAAAAAATCTATACTTTGCATTAATTTAAATCCATATTTATTAATAACGAATATTATTGAAAATTTGTTTCAATTCAGCAATTGGTGTGGAACCCATGCACGATTAAAGACCTTTAAAAGTAATATTTAACCCTAAAATGCATGAATGTTTGGCCAATCATTATGACATATTTGGGTCTTTAGCGACCTGGATCTATTTCTAATTGCCGCAATATTATAAAACTCTCTAGCCTGGCTAACGTCAGACCTCGTCTCATTGAGACGTGGTCTGGGAACCACATGTTCATTTTCTCGTATTTGAGGCGTGATTTACGAATGCCCAGAGGCGTTTATTGGGCGCAACGAATGTCTTTCAAATGCGCCTGTAAATAAAGCATATTTCGGTATCTTATGGAGCTTGGAAGGGTTCAGTTTGAGCAGATGTTTTATACCATCATCACTGTCCTCATCAGAGCTCATTTCCCAGTACATCCAACATCTGGCTCATATTCACCATCTCAAACATATTCTCAAAACGATCATTTTCAGCATCTTCAAATTTAATATTTTGATCGCTGACAGCTTCTTCACCAGATCCACCATCAAGTGACAGTGACACTAATATGTAATTTTGTTCAGTACTTGTTCTGCAGAAAATAGTTCTGAGCCATTTCAAGTTTTGCTGATGATACTTCATATTATTTAGTTTTCTGCCTGCGGTGATTATGAGTGAGAATACATGAGAATATAAACGTCACGTAAATATCGTGTAAAAGACATTGCCACCTTGAGGAATACAGAAGAATTTCACTTATTGAGTCATTAGAGATTCAATTATTGTTGCGTAGAAATAAAATACTTACACTGTTACACACCTTGGGTCCCTAGTGAACCTATACATTTAAAAACAATTTTTTTTTTTTTTTAGAATTGTTTAATTTTTCTTGTCTAACCTTAAAGGCTAGTGAATGGTGTCCCAGTTCGATGAAGACCCGAGGTATGCGTTTAAGTATTAAAAATTTTCACACACTTGACCTTTTTTACACTAACCCTAACACACTTTACCTTTAGGATGCTAAATTCTTTCGTTATGAATAAAGAACATCCACATATCATTGCATATTATTAAACATTGCATTATTGTGCGTAAATAAACATTCAAATGGGGCAGGATTTCAGGCGCAGACAGCTCTAAATGTTTTTTCCAAAGATGAAAATTGTCTCTAAACCTGGCAGAGGAGGAAATGACACTTTGACTTTATTTATTCCTCTCCGCACTCAAGTGTTGAGTGTGTGTGTGTGTGTGTGTGTGAACCCAAGAGCTTAAACACACACAGGAGTGTGATGAAACACAATCTAGCCCAGCTTTTCTCCATGACATGCTCGGAGTGCCTTGCTTTCAGGTGCGGCACTTTGTTAGAACAGGTGCTTAATTGGAAAGCACATACACAAATAATGGAAGGCAGCCGTAGAGAATCGCTGTAAGCAGGTAGTCGGCACAAAAGAATGAGTAGGCTTGATCCGGGCTTTGTGCGCTGATTTAGAGAGATTAAGGTTTTTTTCCTCATTGTTCGGCATAATGGGACGGAAATGTGCGTGTACCCAAACACTCTTGCCTAAATGCCTACTTCTATAATGTGTGTCATTTGAAGTATAAAGTCATGTGGTTGTGTGGGATTAGCCGGTAAAAAGGAAGGGCAGGAGATATAGGTGTATCAAATAGGACAAAGGTGGTTTGATATTTGGTTTCACTGTTTAATTTGAGAGACACCCACCTTCTCCGGTGAGAAACTCTTTCCCATCACTTCTGAAACTCTGCAGTGCACTATGATTTTTAAACACATTTTTGCTTTTAATCTCGCCATAACACTGGCCCCATAGACTTCCATTGTAAGGCCTCATACAATACAATGGAGATTAAAAATAATATCAATTGCTTTGACAAAAATATGACCTTCATATTTTGCTTTCAAATCCTCCAGAATACTTGCCCCATTAGTTAAGTTTCCATCCACTTGTCAATCGAATTATCTGAAGTTCGGTAAAAAAACTCATGCGAATAAAGCTGGTGAAAGTGCGTTTCCATCCAACGGCTTTAAAGCGAATAAAAACCTGTGCGTAATGGCGTCACATGCTGTTGTGCGATCAAATAGGTATATCGAATTGATTTGAGACATTTTAAGGTGTTTCCATTCATTTTCGCACTGAAACATTCACGGCAACATTTGCGAACAAAGTTTTGCTAGACAAAATGCAATTCATTATTTATTCGGGAAATAACGTTTCCATCAGCGTTTATCGCATAAGCCGTATATCGATCAAGATAAAATCCGATGAGACCGAACGCATTTCAATTGAGTCGATATTCATGAAATTCAATCGAATTTTACTGTTTCCATAAGGCATTTTTCATTCGATATCACTTAATTCGGATAAAAACGTGTGGATGGAAACATATCTATAGACTTCCATTGTAAGATCCCAAACAATCCTGACAATACAGAGCAACAGTCCGGTTCCGAAAGTAAAAACTCTTTTTTGTTTGTTTCCATAAGGAAATAGGTTTTTGAGCCCTCAGCACACATTATTTCAACTTACTTTTTTTAAATGGCCGTGTTTAACAGTGGAATTCGTGGTGAAAAACTACATTACCCATGATGCTGGAAAATTCCACCAATCAAAGAATTGCCAAAAGAGTTCTTTAGCTCTGCCCACATAATCGAGTTGATCTCCCTTCACTCTCAAAACACTTATTTGTATATACAAATATATTTTGCAATAAACTTAAAATATATTGTTTATATAGCTATAATCAACATGTTTAAATGTGTAGTTTTATATTTCCATGTAATTTTTTATTTGATTTTGCTGTTTGCAATGCATCATGGAATTGTAGTTCTTTCGCTCACTAAAGCCGTTAAGTACAGTCTCATACCGTTGTCTTTTTGTCCAATTTTCAAATACTTTTTTTCTTCACAATCTAATGTTGTGATTCACCTCGTAACTGGTTTATGGCTTATAATGCTTTAATGAAGACTTTTAAAAAAAATCCCAGAAGAAATTAAATACATTAAGATCCTTCCAAAAAGAGTAAAAAACTCAGTACTAACCAAAAAAGGATTACAAGCCGAAATACTTGAAATTAATGGATTGAAAATATACTTCCAGAATTGCCAATGACAAAGTGGGCGGGTGCAAATGCACTCTATGGAAGTCAATGGAAGTCAATGGTGCAAGTCTTCAAGTGGATGATTAATAATATAATTCCTGGGGGTGAAGGTTGTAAACAGTGCTATACTTCAAACTGATTTTTACTGAATAATTCACAAAATTGTAACAAAAATATGACCTTCAAGTTTTGCTTTTAAACCTTTCTGAACACGTGCCCCATTGACTTCCATTATAAGGCTTCATTGATAATCGAAGTAAATGGGCCAAGAGATCTAGGTGGAAGATTACCAATGTAATTCATGTGGGTGAAGGTGATAAACTGCTATATTAAACAGGGTTTTACAGAATAATTCACACAATTGCTTGAAAATATGACCTTTGCATTTTGCTTTGAAACTTTCCTAAATACTTGCATCATTGAGTTACATAATGAAGCCCTCTACACTGCCAATGGAAGTCGATGGGGGCAAGGTTATCCAATTATAGGTGGATAATTACTGATTTAATTCCTTTGGGTGAACAATTCTTTAACAATATGACCTTCACATTTTGCTTTTAAAACTGCTAGAACTCTTAAATAAAAAAAACAATGGTAGTCAATGGGGCAAGAGTTCTCTGTGAACAAACATTTGGTTATGCATTACTCCTGTGGGTAAAGTCTGTAAACAGTGCTTTATCAAGTGGTAAAAATGTTACTTTTTAACATGTAAGCCCCTTCTGGATTGGAAGGTGTCGATTACACCAATTGACTGTTCGCAAAGATCGTGAACCGATCATCTCTTCCTTCTAGTTCATTTATAGCATCAAATAAACATGAATGAACATCAGAAGGAATGTTGTTTTAACCGTGGAAAGACGTCAGTACACTCAAGTTCATATCCTCCGACGTTAATCTACTAACTCTCCTGACTGCTTTGTCAGACAAAAATGGTGGATTCGGCGGATGGCGGATTATGATTGGTCAGATTTCCTGTCAATCAAACTCCCTACGAAGGGTCAATTGCCTGCAAAAAAACATATTTTGCTGTTGAAAGTCATTAAAAATGGATCAGGTTAACTGAGGGTACGTTTACACGACGACGATATGCTTAAAACGGAGACGTTTATTCTTTAAGTTTTTTCCGCGCACAGACGACACATTATTGTCAACAATCCTCATTCACACTTCACACGGATCGGCGAAAAATACTAAAAACCCTGTCTTCTGCTGCCAGGCCATTAGATGACGATGAAACACTGTAGACCGAACACGTTTTTGTTGTTTACACGGAGGCCATTTTCAAAAACTTGCACTTTGAAACACGTTTCCAAACGTTCGCGTTTTCAGGCCACCAAAACGCGGTTGTCGTGTAAACGAACAGCCAAAATGCATTAAAAGTTGTACGTTTTTAGTTGAAATCGGTGTAAATACCCATGAGTCTTGTATCTGTCTGTTTTAAACAGTGTGTATTGCAATGTTCGCTCTCTGGCCCGTGTACGTGAACGAATTATTTTCGTGGTAATTGACATTATAAATGGTTGATAGACCTGAACTTGTACTGAACCCAGCACATTCCTTTAATATAGTAAAATGTGTGTGGATTAAATGAATTCCGTTCATTTGGTTTAGCGTTCTTACATGATATATATTTTTTCCTGAACCCCCTCAGCACCCATTCTTATTAACCCAAGGATTCAGGAAGCATCAGACGGCTCCACAACTCCAGATAACTCCAATCCCTCCAGGAGCGAGAAGTCAAGCTTCATATTAACGGCTTAGCCTCAACACACTGTTCATTTTCATTTATTATTATTATTATTTGTACATCCAGCCTGACTGTGAATTTTAATGGGCCGGAGGAAGGCAGGAGCCATGCCAACATTTTCCATCCCAGTTCTGCCCGAGTGCGCGGCCTGATTAAAATGCAGCGCGGCTCTTGCTCCAGCAGGCTGAAACACACATTCTGATAAAAACTGAGGGACCAAATATTCATGACGACGGGGCTTTGCACTGGGCTTAGGAAGTGCAAAAAAGCCATTTCATCAGCTGTGAGAACAGGCTAGCGCTGATGTTTTAGCGAGCAGATGCTAAAACCATGTTATTTACATTTATTCATTTGGCTGGCGATAAAAGCAACTTACAGTCCAACTTATACATTTTTAATCAGTGTGAGTTCTTTGAAAATCAAACCCATGACCTTGGTGTTGCTCGTGCTATACTCCACCAGGAGATCTGCAGGAACAGCATGTGCATTTATTTACTTCATGTGGTGCAGTTAAAGGTCACATAAAATGTCATTTGCGACCCATTTTACTCTTGTAACCTGATGTATTTCCGGTAATGGACCAAAAAGATAAATAAAAATAAATGAATCCTTCAGGATGTTTTCCCACTGAAAGGTGGGTATTGAATTGAGCCAGGTGGTTGGACTAGTTCACAAACTGGGTTTGCAAGGTATTTTAAAACATTTGGCACTTCAGAATAAACCCAAAATGGGTGAATCTCATGAACACTGTCCAGAAGAAAAGTATACAGCCAGAAAAATATACAATATAAGAAAATGAGTCATGTTTTTTTTCCGTTAGGAAAACTACCCACATTTCCCCCCAAAATACTCACTGTACTGTATTAAGCCCCTAAATCAGGGGTCACCAAACTCGGTCCTGGAGGGCCGCTGTCCTGCAAACTTTAGGACAGACAAACTCTGCCGGACAGAGGCCCTCCAGGACCGAGTTTGGTGACCCCTGCCCTAAATGGACTGGTGATGACATAATAAAAAATGAGATGGGAGGACAACATTTCAATGGCGTTTTCCATGGAAATAATATGAAATGGAAGGAACAAATACCAAGTTATTTCATGAAACTCTACATGGCGCAGGCTAAGGGGTCCTTAAAGCCCGGGACACACCAAGACGACGGTCGGCCGACTATGTTTTCCCAGTGTGTTCCGCACCGTCGGCTGGAATTGGTCCTCGTCGGCTTTTTTTGGGCCGATTCGACATGTCGGTGAGAGTGAGAACTCTGATTGGCTGTTCAGCTTAGTGAACAAGTCAGTGCACGGGAATAATAGCAAAACAACGAGCAAAGAAGTAAAAACGGTACAGATAGACTGTTCTTATGTTACGTTATCTTACCTGAGTGTTCCTTGGCGAATATTTCAATAATAACATGAGCAGAGTCAAATAAAGAAAGCGTTTAGCAGGATTGATATTCAAAACGGTAAGCACACACTGCTTTGTTTACGGTTTGTGTATTTTTGAATGACGAATATAGATGAATATATCTCTGCTGAAATAGACAGCTATCTCATTTACACGGAAAAAATTCTTACAAAAAAGGTATATCGGTGTGTTCAAGTGCAGCTTTTTACCCCGACGCGAGACGACAACACAGTCGGCTTTCATCAGCACTAGTTCTTTGGCGTCGGATTGGTGTGTCCTGGGCTTAATGCAACCTGACAACATTTACATTGTTTAATACATGATACAAGCGGATAGGTTCCTGTTGCATGTGCAGCCAATGAGCTTGCTGCTCAACATTTAAATAGCTGGTTAGCATTTGCTACAACAGTTTGCAGCGAGCCTCAGTGTTCCTCTGAAACCCTCCACCTTCCCCAGCTCCACCTGTGTCGATCTGCGACGGGTAACTTAAATATGCTATTTGTGCAGCAAAAGTATGTCTTATTGGTGTTACTGGCAGTAGTCAGTCCCTGTACACTGTAAAACGTAATATTTTTTGGAAAAGAAAACAAAAGTAAACAGAAAAACACAAGGGCTACCTATACACAAAGACTAATGACTTAATAATACACACCTGTACAAAATAAAACAATCAACCAATGAGAACGTGACACATGCCATGATCGCATGAGGGCAAGGAAGTCACACGATTAGAAATCAGGAACAAACTTCAAAATAAAAGACATGAAACATGAACATGAACCAAAACCCAAAACTAAACGTGACAGATATACTCGCAATTCTGCCTTTTTTCACAATTGCGAGTATATATCTGGCAAATCTGACCTTTTGCTCAAAACTCTAAGATATAAACGCGCAATTGCAATTTAAAAGTCTGAATTGTGAGAGAAAAAGACGTACTTACCGTTTTTATAAATTGTTTTTTTATGCGGTGGTGGATACAAGCTGCCATAGGGCTCTGTAGTAATGCAAAAAATGAAAATAAAAATGATGCTATAGTATTTGAGTGGTAAAGTACATTCCTAAAATAGAAACTGTAAGTCAAAGTACCGGTAGTATTTGTTGTAGCTCATTTAATTCATGCTACAATAAATAAATGAAAAAAATTAATAATTTAAATAATAATTATGAAATGTCATTGACTGCCTGGGCAAATCATAACATAACCTTTTAAAGATCGATCATATCCACATCAACAAGATTCTACAAGATAAGATCTGCAAATATAAAAAAAATTGTATTAAAAATTTTAACATTTTACAACTTGAACAAAGCTATGAAGA
>NC_136895.1:6457801-6477801 GCF_949152265.1 Phoxinus phoxinus
AAAACGATTTAGAAGCAGACTCTTCCTCGGTGTGCGGTCACGTTTACCATTGTTTGGCAAATTTTTGCAGGCGAAATCCAGTTGATTCAAATGGAGTCCACACATTTCCCCACACAGATTTCGCAACAGGTTCAAGTTGGTCATGCAAATTCACCATGTTGACCAACAGAAAGATGCTTGGTTTGAAAACGACTTCTGTGTGAGCTGTGCGTCCACCGTCCACCGTTAAAGGCACACTATGTAAGATTTTTGGACCAAAATATCCAAAAACCACTAGAACAATGTTATATATTTTGTTTATGTATATTTAGGCATAAATCTAGCTTACAAATTTACCCAAATTATTCAGGCTAATTGTAGTAATGACGGATCAAACCTGTTTGATCAATAGTGGCTAAACACATCGGTATATGTGGACATCTGACAAAGTGGCTTATTCGTCAAGAACCAGGAAACAATATTCTGAAGACTGCGAAATCACCTTTACAATCATGTAAGTAGCGTGCGCCTGGCAAATCCGCCGTTATAATAGCAATCCGCCATGGAACAAGCGAGCCGGCTCTTAAAGGGAATGTGAGATGACCCTCTGATTGGTTTATTGCACGTTACGCCCAAACCAGACCTATGAGTAATGTAGCGACTTCAGACTAACCCATTTTAGATTTGCGAGATCCGCCCACAAAGTTACTTGAGTTTCACGTTTGATACTTGAGTTTCAGATCGTTAAAACAGGGCCCTAAATGTTTTATTGGACAAGTGAGCAACTGTTTTGAATCATTCATCGACAGAAAACAGCGTTTTTTATCCCACATACGCTCTCGATCTGTGTTGTGCTCGTCTCTCATTAGCAATCGCTCCAGCGGCCTCGTTCCGCTCCAACGGCTTTCGCGGTAATACATTACTGGTCATCCATGAATATGATTTCTGCCCGTGTCCTGTCGTATTCTCCACCGGCTGTAGAAGAGGTGAAGACAACTACTATCATGATTCCGCCAAATCAAGGCACCATCAAGCAACACCTTTGTTTGAATAAACGACCTCTAGTGGGGAAAAGTTACATAGTGTGCCTTTAAACCTAACTTTCAGTGAGGTGTAGGCAGATCGTACCAAAACTTACAAAATTAGGTTTTATAAACTTAATACGGATTAGCAACAAATTTGCAAAAGCGGAAAAAATACTCTAAAATTTTCATGAGATTGTTTTAAAGAACTTTGCAAATCAATCCGGTATCGACCATTTAACACCATTCAATGCATTTATTGTTATATTCCGATGATTATACTCTGCCTCTAAAACGATTTAGCTTTTTGGTTAATGGCACAAAACTGAGAAGTTGAGAAAACGTGAGTCAACCAGCTTCAGGACTTTTTTGAGGTTAAGGAAAAATTGTTGTAACAACTTAACAATTGAAGTTGGTCTGTGCTTTCATCAAACACAATATAATAAGTTCTATGAATAATGTTTTTTACTTTTAATGGTTCATTCAACCTTTGAGTTGAGTCTGATAAAACAAACGTTGATTTTTTTTTTTTACAGTTCATCACATCCTCTTATTTTTCAACATGTCTACTCCAACATCTTGTCACCTGACACGTTTCACATCCAGTCAATTTCTCGTGGATTATGAAAATTAATTTAAGAAAAGTTATAACTATGCTTTACATCTGATAAATACAAAAACCTCACCAAAACACCTCTTCAGGAATGTTTTCAAAAGGATCAAGACTTATGAGAAAATAACAAGGTAAACTAGTGTAGTTGCCATGCAATGGTATTATAATGCACCTTCCACAATGATGGATTGTAATGAATAGTGACTCAGGTGCTTATAAATACAGTTTTTCTGAGTGTCAAAGCCTTCTACATCCAAGTAATGTTCACCGTTCTACAGTTTCTGATTAAACCCCTGTTGCCTGTGTGTTTCTGCCCTGCAATTTTAAAGCTTAACCTGTTTATCTGAAACCCTGAGACTCCATCAGGCTCCTGCTACCCGCGGACAAGCATGAAAATAACTCAGGGACGCTACTTTAAATATAAATGGATTTACTAATTGCTGTCTTTTAGGGAAGAACTGCATATGAATCCTTTGAAATGAAATTTACTGAATTCTCGGCCCTTGAAAGCATTTAAAATGTTGAAGTGTACTTGCCAATCATGCACATTTTGAGATTGTCTTTGAATTCATTGAGCACTAAACTATTTTATTTGGACTAAGGCTGAAGTCATGTACAATCTTGAATCTTTTTTTTCATTTAGTTAACCCAACATGGTCAGGTTGAATCAATCATATTTCAAATAACAAAGTTTTAATAATTTTAAATACCATTTTTAGCTTATCTATAGCTGCTTTACATGTTACCACATGAAGTACGTTTTATAGGTGACGTAACATGTTATGTTTACAGTGAGTGTAGATTTTAATTTAATTTAATTTAATTTAATATTTATTTGGATAATCCCCTGGATCCGTCCAGCTCCTTGGCTCTCCCCCCACTGCTAACTCTGTACGGCTCTTCGGCTCCGGCGCCCAGACCACCAGCTCAGCATGAGGCTGATTCCCCCGGCTGCATCTCGGGCCTCCAGGTCCATGTCTCCGCCGTGGTCCGTCAGCCCTAGGACTCCTCTGGGCTCCCTCGTCCCTCCAGCTCAGCCTCAGACAGTCGTCGCTCTGCCTCCGCCACGGACTTCCGGGTCTCTGGCTGCGCCTTAACCAGGGGTGGCCAACGTCAGTCCGGGAGAGCCACAGTCCTGCAGAGTTTGAACTACAGTCCCTTGGAGCAAAAACTACGCCATCGCTGGCCTAAACCCTCCACCGGGCTTCTCCTTCCCCTCCAACTTCCCTATTGTCCTCACTCGCTCCATCGTCGCCCCGGTCAGCTGAGTCCCCGTCTCCGCTTCGGTCCCGTGAGGCAGCAGCTCCACCTTGGGCCTCCGGGCCATGGATGTCGCCCTGTTCCTTTGGCCTCTCTGCTCCGCCAGTTTCTCCACACACCCTGGTTCCTCCTCCATCAGTCGTTCCTCTGGGTCTTCCCAGGCATTCAGCCACGGGCTCTTCCCGCCGTCGGCTCCACCATCGTGCCTCTCTCCACCGATGACTTCTCATCCCTGTCTATCACCAGCTCCACGCACACCTCCAAGGCCCCCTCCCTCCCTCCATACTAGGGACTTTAAGCAACAGCTGCTGTTGGAACGGCAATGGCAGACGGAAGTAAACGGTTAACTGCCGTAGCTAAAGAATGCAAAAATCACTTGACATTTGACAAAATACAAATAAAGAAAGTGATTTTAAAAAGCAGGAGAGGGTTGCTTTGGGCATTTAATGATATACATAAACAATTACAGTAGCAGTTAAAACCGTGCAAGCGCAAATAACGCCAGAATACTGTTCCCATTCCACCAGAGGCTGTTGCTTAAAGTCCCTATTCATCAAACTATCTGTTATGCCACAAAGTCATGCCTTCCGAGAGGGGGGAGTACTGATACAGTTATGTTTATTTATATGAACTCTTATTTTGATAAGCTGTTCTGTTTTTTTCATAGTTCCCGTTTCCCTGCTCTGTTTAGTTTCCTTGATTTCTGATCGTATCCCTGTTAGTTTCTATGGTTACTTATTATTATCAGCTGTATGTTAGTTCCTAACATACCTTATTTCCTTTGTTATCTTCTGCATATCTACTCCCTGTTCAGTTGTCGGTTATTGTCTGTGCGTAATGACGTGTTGTTTACTCCTGTTCTTCTAACGATCTACTCCGTTTATAATGAAAGACTTTAGGATTCCTCGTTTGTGCTTGTTGCTTACAACACAAACTCGTTACATATATTCTCGTTACATATATTCTCAAATTTCAATATTCTTATTTTGAAGATTTTTTTTATTAATGTATAAGATAGAATTGGTATAAAAATATCCTAAGATTTAAAACAAGTTATAGATAGTTGATTGAATAGAATTTAAATTGAATTTACCAATGAAATTGTTGACTCTATTTGTCCAAATGCCATTTTAGAAAAACAACAAAAATCATGCATTACCAAGATTTTGTGCCCAAATCTGGGGTACACAAAGAGAAAAATTGTAGATTTTTTTTTTTGTGCAATATATTTTGAATTCAAAAGATTGTCGAGAGTATGACACAATGCCAACATTTGATGTATTTAGAGCTACTTATTGTGCTGTTTATTTTATGTTATACAATGTTTACGTCACATCTAATAGTTCTCAGTTGAAAGATTGTATTTTGCTTTTATTGCTCAAGTATTGGAACACCAATTTGTATCTTGTTTTTGGGAAATGGCAAGCGCTCACCCGACGTCTGTCAGCTCTGGAGCTCTTCTTGCC
Source organism: Phoxinus phoxinus (assembly GCF_949152265.1). Classification (NCBI taxonomy): domain Eukaryota; kingdom Metazoa; phylum Chordata; class Actinopteri; order Cypriniformes; family Leuciscidae; genus Phoxinus; species Phoxinus phoxinus. The sequence continues at coordinate 6,462,142 of NC_136895.1, forward strand.
TGTTTCACTGCACTCTTATCTCTAACGGTGAGGTCATGGTGTTGTGCTTCTCTGAGCTTATCTCTGTCTCTCTGCCTTTGCTCATGAAACTGACCAGCCAGCAAGAGAGACACACATCACTGCACATACATCTCCATTAAATATATCCCACATGCACAAAGAGCCGTGCTTGATACAGTGAGCCGCAGCTCTGGCAGTCGAGCAGTGTTACACAAGATGCTAGCTCATCCTGGCAGTCTTTCAACAGAAATGCTGTTATTAATGTGTAATTACACTGTTATTACATTGTAATAATCATATTAATGCATAATATCGTCGCTGTCGGGCGGAAACCTCGTATGTCCAAATTTGGTCAATTTCTGATTTTTTCACAAATCGATGCAATTGGTCAGTTCCCACGTGGGTCTGTTATTTTTACAAATTATTAACCAATCTAAAGTGTTGAAAATAGCTTGAGAGCAAATCTCGTAACTCCATTGGACACTTCAACTGTCTGAGAAGCCTCGTAACTCCACCTCTTCTTCACTCCGTGGGACTCGGGAGGGAGCTTTGCGGCATTTTGTTTCTTCAAGATTGAAAGTCGCAACGATCTTCATCGAGCAACACATCCTGAGGTAAATGTTCTCAAAACACTGGTTATTCATGATTCAGTTATGAATTTTAATAAATATATATAACAGTTTTATCTCGATCTTGAAGTAATGGTAGTGCTAAACCTAATGTAGCTTATCGTTTCTGAGGATGCTAGCTTTTTCTAGGTTTTCTAGGTTTAGGTCTAGCATTGGACTGTAACGTTATAGCTATCTTGTTGATTGAAATCTTCCATGTTTTTGTTTCTGACGAGGATAATGAATTTAAAGCACAAAAATATCCTGCCGTTGACTTAGTTAGCCTGGTTTTGTCGTCATGTTTGGTGAGATAGCTAACGTGATTTTCGTGGGGCTTAAAGAAAAAAATCTCGACCCCCGCTAGTTCTGGCACTCGTCTGAGGAACAACATAATAACGTTAATTTAATGTACTATGTCAGGATTGTAGCTTTCAATGTCAAGGCATGCCGTCATGTTCAACAAGTAGCTGCCTTTGCCGTCATATTCTTCACTTTAAGCAAGCTATCTGCAAAAAATGCTTTTCTTCTATTTTTGTCTTGTTTCCAGTCCAAATATCTAAAAAATTATTAAATCAAGATGCATTACTAGATGAGTAAAATACTATAAGATATTATGTCCTGTTTTCCGGGGGAATTAATCAAAATGAATATCCTTGGAATATCTGTGTTTGTGTTTGGCATCTTGAATTAATCATTTTTGATTTGGTATTTGGACTGGAAACAAGACAAAATACTAAGTAAGAAAAGCATTTTTTGCAGTGTGGCTTCTTGCTTCGTTTTCATACGTAAACATGCCGTATAACTTAGGGAAAGTTGATCATTTGACCTTTATTCATTTTATGTTTTGCAGCAACCATGTCTGTGTCCTTAGAGGAACTATGCAAGATGGTCAATGTGCCATATGATCAGGCAAGGGCCCTAATAGAGAGTGAGAGCTCTGATGGAGAGAGTGTAGAGAGAGAGGAAGAGATGGAGGACACAGTGATACATGCTGGTATAGTTATTTTCTATAATAATCATGAGAGATAATCATGATTTTACATACCAAAATGGATGAGTTTCATGCAAATGGATTTCACAACAATAGACATTTGTTAAAAAAATGATTCACACTAATTGTATCTTGTGTTTGAAAAGATTTATCTGGTGGTCTGGAGGTAGCGGAGGCCTCAAAGGTAGGTTAGATGCTTTTCTACAATTTCTCATTAAATTAGATAAGGTTCTTCTACTATAGCCCTCACTGTTGACAGTTTATAAAGATGCAACTCATTCATGCATGTTTGGTTTGTGTGTGTATTTTAAAGTTTTCCATGGTGGAAATGAAGAGGATGCAGAGAATTCGTGCTCAAATGCTGAGGAAGACGCACCTCCAAGGAAAAGACTGAGAGCTGAAAACACCTGGAAGAAAGTCATCAACATTTTTTGAAGCATCGAAAATACATTTTTGGTCCAAAAATAACAAAATCTATTACTTTATTCAGCATTGTATTCTTTTCCGATTAAAGGGATACTCTACCGTTTTTTCATATTAAACTATGTTATTCCCTTAACTAAGACGAGTTGATACATACCTCTCTCGTCTCAGTGCGTGCACTTAATTGCTCTGGCGCGCCGCGAAACTTTGATAGCACAGTTCATTCAATAGGGGCCAAGCAGAGAAGCTACCAAACACCTCCACGTTTTCCCTATTTAAACAGTTACTCGAGTAGTGTAATTCGACCTAGGACGGTGACGCAAAACAAAACGTTGTGCTTTTTTAAGCGTGTAAAGTGGATAACTATATTGTATGGCGGAATACCATAGCAAATGCTTGGGAGCACTTCGACTTGGCGCAGTAATATCTTCTGGGAGAGTGAGCGGAGGCCGGTGAGAGGATTTTTCACGAGTGAAGATATTACTGCGCCAAGTCGAAGTGCTCCCAAGCATTTGCTATGGTATTCCGCCATACAATATAGTTATCCACAATCTTCGCAAACATGTAAATATAGCAATAGCAAAATACAAACAATGTAGAATAGCTTGAATATAGCGTGCGTCTCCCTCAGACTGTAAACGAAGCTTGAGCGCACCAGATAACACGTCAGCAGCGTCTTACGTCAGCAGCGCCACTGCAGAGTCATGACGCGGATTGACAACAGACCCAGAAGAGAATACAAAGCTGAATAAAGTCGTATTTTTGGACCAAAATGTATTTTCGATGCTTCAAAAAACTAACCCACTGATGTCACATGGACTACTTTGATGATGTCGTTATTACCTTTCTGGACATAGACAGTATACCGTGCATACATTTTCAATGGAGGGACAGAAATCTCTCGGACTAAATCTAAAATATCTTAAACTGTGTTCCGAAGATGAACGGAGGTCTTACGGGCTTGGGACGACATGAGGGCGAGTCATTAATGACATCATTTTCATTTTTGGGTGAACTAACCCTTTAAGAACACAAACTACAACTTTCTTGAGACACAGCCTTAGATGAACTGAAGATATTAACCCTCTCAAGATCTGATTAAACTACTCCACAAACAGCATTACCAGCTTCACTTATTACTAACATTACACTAACCTTTAAATAACATTCTAGTAACAGTAAGCAAACTGGACATTTTTATGTTCTTGGAATGTTAGAAGTCAATGTTCCTAGAATGTTGAAATGAAAATTAAGTTGAAAGAAAATGTATAACGGAACATTATACCTTTTAAACAAGTTCCTGTAACGTCACGAAAACTGGACATTTTTCACGTTCCCAGAACCAACACTGAATATTTGGAGAACGTTCTTATGACAAAAGACTGTTAGTTGGGAATACACTCAGTAGTAAAGCAAGCCTTAAAGGGATAGTTCACTTCTAAATTAAAATTCTGTCATCATTTTCTCACCCTCAAGTTGTTTCAGATCTGTATGAATGTCTTTCTTCTGCTGATCACAAAGGAAGATATTTTGAAGAATATCAGTAACCAAACAGTTAACTGAAGCCATTGACTTCCATAGTAGGAAAAAAATAAATACTGTGGAAGTCAATGGCTCCAGTTAACTGTTTGGTGTTACTGACATTCTTCAAAATATATTTTTAATACAACCCTGCCATAGCCTCTGTTCTCACTGAAGCACCACCCTATTTATTTACCCTTGTCCAATAAACATACCTTCTTCTGTCAACCATTTCTTTTCAATGAACCGCTTAGTTTAAAAATTGTTCAGCGCCTTTAATACTTGAATTCAGTTATTGAATTATTTTAAATATCTACTTATTACTAGGCTTATTATACATGTGCATTGAAGTTTTAAAATGTATCTAATATAATACTTGAATGTTTTGGATACCATCATTAAATTATTGTTTTTTATTATTATTTTACTGACTCAAAGTTCAGCTGTTTGGCCTACTTATAGACGATTTCTCTCTTGGCACTGTGCATGTAAAATACCCTAAGTAGCAAGGTTTGTATTTATGGTAGAAAAAAGGGCTGTCTACTAGTAAGCCTATCTAAACTCTGTCTGTTTTTTAGACAATAACGAGTGGAAATAGTTAGGTTAGATACATTTGAGTAGGCCTGTTTTGTTAAAAATCGATAGCTGTAATGCTTCGGTGCAGAAGGAAGCCTGTGAGCCATGAAGGTAAGTTTGCGTGCATATTAGGCTAATGTCCGCCTATTAGTCAGCCTAGTCAGCTCATCGTTTTTTGTATTGCATCACTTAAATCTCTTAAACCTTTAAAATAGAGTTAAGAAAGATGTATTGTATATAACCACAATCATTAGCTTTAATTAGCTCCTAAAGCCTGGTCTCTTGTCAAAACACTGCTGGCAGCAGCGACGTCTGTGTCCGTACCATTATCAATGACAGCGTAATCTCGTATCTCCCTGCTCTGAAGTCACAAATCTCGTATCTCCGATTAAACATGATTTTGGGGAAATGTTGTGTTAATGTTAGTACACAACATTATACGATAGCAATATAAGGTATAATACCAACTTTAACGATACAATGTTTAATAACTGAAAAAATATGCCGTTTTTTCAATTTCCTGAAAAATAATGGTTTTGGAGATACGAGGATTCCGCCCGACAGCGACGATATGTTGGATATAGTCACTGTAAAGTAAAGTATTACCCAGTTTCCGGCAGCAGGAACTCTTTCAGAGGACACTTTGCCCTTGGGTTAAATGCATGTGGCATGAAGACTATGTATGTATCAGATAACTTCAATGTGGCGGCACGCTTATCTCTTCAATCAAATGAGCCCACATGCAGCCTTTGTTCCACAGCTGATTGTACAATATTTAACCAATGTAAATACAAAAGGATAATCTTTGTAAATATCCCTGATGTCAGTATCATATAATGTTTCCAATGTAATATCCCATAAGCCCTGGTGTAAATGGCTTCACAAGAATGTCGATTCTGTCATGATAGAAGTTCAATCTCTTAAAGGAATAGTTCACCCAAAATGTTATGTTACAAAATGGAGGAATAACCATATTTAATATTTAATTATTGATAATAATAATAATAACAACAACAACAACAACAACAAAAATAAGCATCTGAACTAATGTTACAATATTTGTATCATTGTTGTTATTGATAATAATAATAAATATGGAATTTAAAATTAGAAAAAAAATATTATTATTATAAAAAGTTAAGAAAGTGTGCTTATGCCACATCACAGATTTTCAGAGTGAGAATTCATACCAGAAGTTCGTGTCAAGATCACGCTAAATATGCTCACCTCTCGTATAAACATTTATAGCTCTGGTCCAGACGGTGATTAACATTTTTATAGGACACTGACTGATGTATCAAGTGATCTCAAATCTAAAACGCGGCTTGCTGGGTCTTCCTGTTCCCAATGCATCTGGCCCAGTCTGGCCCAGTCACGAGCCCATCTGCCAGCAGTCATTCACAGCGCTTCTGGGAGCTGCTCTACTCCGACGATTCTCAGTTTGTGTCTGCCGTCTCCTCTCGCTGGCATTGCATGGCTGTTGCTGTATTAGCAGTGACATGGCATTATTCTTACATCATTCACACCGCTCCTTCATGAATTCCCTGACTTCACGATCTTGTTTCCAGCACGAATGTAGACGTGCTTCTCCTGTAGGTGAACACAAATAATTCAGAGGGACAGGCTTCTTTTTCTGGACACAATGAATCCACTGGTGCCAGGCCGGAGATCCAGACTAGATGTCATTTTGAAACACCTCACTGTCGGTTTTATATGTCGTCATTCTTTCTTTTGCTGAATAAATGAAAAGGTTTTTCGTTATCTTTTGCACACAGCAAGTTCAGGAAGAGGGTATACACTGTTTAATCGGTTCACCCCAAAATTAAATCATTTACACACTAATCTCATATGACAAAGCACTTTATTTTATTGACACAAATGCACTTACAGTGTACCTCAAAACGTAAACACATACTTTGGGTCTTTAGTGACCCAGGACGTCATTCACTACCCTCCTCCTCATTCATTTTTTAAAGTTAGACATCAACCTTCTTAGTATTCCTCAATCAATTCAATATAACAAGAAGAAAAAAATATATATATATGAATGCCTGCTTTCCCATATATTTTTTGTGTGAAATTTGTATAATATTTAGTTAAACAAACCAAGGTGTGTAACAGTGTAAGTATATGTTATGCACAACACTAATTGAATATTTGATAACTGAATAAGTGCAATTTAACTTTATTCATCAAGGTGCCAATGTCTGACACACAATGATAAAGTGACGTTTCACTCATAATCACAGCAGGCAGAAAACAAAATAATAGGAAATACCATCAGCAAAACTTAGGCTTTGACTTAAACAATAGTTCCAAAAAGGACAACAACGCCATACAAGTGCAATTGGAGATGTGAACTTTATTAAATACGTTTTCCCGAAGCCATGTTAAGGCCTGTTCACACCAAGGACGATAACTAACGATAACAATAAATTATAGTTCTAAAAATAGTTCTAAATATAAAAGAATAGCAGGGTCCATGGTTACACTTTATTTTAAGGTGACACTGTTATATTGTATTTACTCAAATAAGTACTGAGTAATATTAATTAACTACATGTTTACTATAGAGTTATGGTTAGGGTATGGTTTAGGGATATTGTAATTATGCATAATTTACTGTTATTATAATAAGTACATGTAGTAATGTGTAACTACGTCACCTTAAAATAAAGTGTTACAGAGTCTTCAACTATAACAATAACAGCACAGAGAAACAATAGTGTTGGAATCACTTTCAGAACGACAAAAACACTGACAGCCAATCAGAATCAATCCTGATTTTCAGAGGCTGAGCATTGAAAGCGTCAGATGAAAAAACTGCAGAACTTGCTTATAATAAACAGAATGATATCGTCCATCGTTGTGGACGCCAATGGAGTTATCATTATAGTTATCATTCTTGGTGTGAACGGACCTTTATAGAGTTTTAAACCCAAATATAATAAAAATGTGGCACATCTAAGTTTTAACCTCTTTGACACCAAACCAGTGAATAAATACATGCAATGTAATGCGTCAAATTGCAATGGTGAAGAGGAAGTGAATTTGGGAGCCATGCTACACTGTAAACCCGAATAAGTTGGCAAAACTCGATTGCCTCAAATTTTTTAAGTTACGAAATTCAAAGTTTAAGTAATCAGAACTAGCAGATTTTTATTTTGTAGCTACTTATACATTTTAATTGTTCTTTACTTGAAATGTTTGAGTACACTAATTCATACAATTAACTTAAAACTCCATGTAATCTCATTGTGAACACTTTTATTAGTATAAACTTAGCTAGCTTTAACAAGCTAATCCGCTAACATGCTAATTTGTTATCATATTAGCAATAGTATGCAATACAGAAGCGCTTGCTGTATGAGTGCAACAATATGATGGTATTATTTGCTCTCACATCAATCTCATGCACCACTTGTCACCATGATGGTAACTATCCTAAAACCAACATTAACAGAAATTCTTCTAAATTAGCAAAACAAAACATTAATCACTACTAAATCTCATTATATTACACTTAACTTTAGCATTTACTCTCCCTTTCGAGTGCCATCGGCAAAGCATGCTGGGAAATAGACATCCCAGCCGTTTCAGTGAAACTTAAGTTCGTTTAAATTAAAATAAATAATTAAATAAAACTCAAAACAATGAATCAGTTTACTTAAAATATATCAGTTCTGTGAACTTGAAAGAAAAAGAAAGTGCTAAATACTCATAAAAGTTCATTTGACTGAACTGATTAGTTTCATTTAAGTTTGTCCTACTCAAACTATTAATTATTTTGAGAGTTAGGGTTTACAGTGATACCGTGGAAGATTTAACATTCTTCAGAAAGTCATACAGGTTTGTGATGAGTTATACAGTTATTCTTGAACCTGTGATGAAGATCAGTAAAACGCTCTATTTGATTATTACGCTATAAAGCAATACCAATGCAGTAAAAATGAGTCAGACTTTGTAAAAGTCCAGCTCAAGTTCATCCCATTGGGGGTCGCTCACCTGCGTTGGTCTTTATCTCTTCTGTTTGCATCCTACGGCTCTTGGCCTCCACAGGAATTGGAGAAACATTGCATTGACATCAGACATATATTTCCACTCCTGACAAATCCATCTGACTAATAGGCCTTCGCCTGTGGGGAGTTTATATGCTATGTGGAAAACACCACCTTGTCAATGCATCTGTGTATTACTGTCAATGACCTCTTTCTCGAGAGATGGGTGTCGTTGTTCATAAAGAGCTGGGAGATGACATTTACATATTATTGAACAATACGCATATACGAAATATGTTGAGCTGGCTGGGCTTGGGGGCGGACCTTTATGGTTATTCAGTCATTTATTTTTTAATGGATGGTTTTGTGCGAATCAGATCCTGCAAATTTGTCAAAGCGTAAAACAGTTATGTTTTCTCATGAACTCGGGTTATGTTATTCATAAACAAAACCACATCTATACATTTTCATAGCTGCAAAACGAATTGAGTAATTATTTTCAGTTTATGATTTAAAACCAACAATTTTTTTTAAGTAATATTGTAAGTTTGTAAGACCAACAGATGGATGGATGGATGGATGGATGGATGGATGGATGGATGGATGGATGGATGGATGGATGGATGGATAGATAAATAAATAAATGTATTTAAAACACCATTCAGAGTTAAAGCAAACAAAACCAAAATAAATAAATAAATCTGAAATTGTACAGGCATTTAAATATTTAAATAAACAAATTCTGAACTAAATCTAAAATCTAAACAAAACGTTTAAATATTATATAATTACACAGTAATTACCTTGTTACTACACACATGATGATTGCATCTACAGTAATGACTCAAATTAAATTAAATTAAGCATTAAAGCATTAAATTCATCTCTGAGTGTTTATAAGCTCGTATGAATTAGGATTCATCTCCGATTACTCAGATAAAGAGATTGGACATTGTGACACACTCACACACAGTCGCGAGATTCACAAGTTCCACTGGAAACTGGACACAAGCGGAGTGTGAAGGTTAATTGGTAAGATTATACGAACAGGTGTGTGTTCAATCTAGGGCTGAAACACACCTGTAAAGGTCTTAGTCGTCATTATATGCGCTCATACATATGAAACGGCAACATAAGGAGCACAGCACGGCACAACACACACCGACCCAGCTATATTAACTATCATCTATGTGTCTTTAATAATAAACTGAGATGTTTTTTGTGTCTTTAGGGTTCTAATGTTTTTCACACACACATTTTTTTGGCCAAATAAACTAAAATGTGTGGCTAAATTAACTGGTTTATTTTATATAGAAAAATATTGCTAATATGATTGAATCTTCATCAGGTTACGTTACACCAATGAAAGTCATTTTTAAGGGTCAGATAAGGTAAAAGGTAAAAGAAGAAAAGACTCAAAAATACTTATTTTAGAAATAGATAATTAAACTCAACATGAAATCAAAATGTTGCCTTTCTGCAATGTGTCTTCAGTGTTTTTGACATGAAGTGCCATATTTTATTTTTCTTGTTCATGTAAGTGTCACACACTTATTCTGCAGAGATCCTCGTTTTTAAATATTGCTCGCGGTCATCTCATTTATACACACTATTATTCTGGCTGAAGACACACACACACACACACACACACACACACACACACACACACACACACACACACACACACACACACACACACACACACACACACACACACACACACACACACACACACACACACACACACACGTTTTAACTTGTGTGACAGTTCACTAGTCCAGTGGCTTTAGCGGTTTATGTTTTTACACTTCACGGTTCAAGCCGGAGAGTTTGGCTTCTCTACAGCTCATAACTATATTAATGCATGACTTTGAGGAAATATTCCTGCAAGAGTAGATTGGTATACATGAGCGAGGGAATTCAACATTTCCCCAAACAAGTCTGTAACCTAAAACTGTTTTTTTCATGTGGCATTTTATTGAAATGAACAACATTAGAATCAATCTGATTACAGTTGGTTAACGAAAGAAAATATTATTGACAAAAATTAAAATAATAATAAAAAATATTGACAATATTGATCAATTTGATAGATAATATTATACTGTTGATTTCAAGCCATGTGTCTGACAAAAATTTTAATAAATATAAGAATAAACAACATGAATTTTGTCGTAAATATAATAGGCCCAATTTCCCAAAATTCAGTTCTCAAAACAATGACATGTTTCTCAAAACCGTTTAACACACTTCACCTGTTTTTACACACGTTCAAATTGTCTCTGTTTTCTGCAAAATTCTACACAAAAATGTTCTTATTTTAACCATGTTCTCGTTCAAAAAACACAAACACAATATAACGATCTCAAGTGTCACACTGAACTCAAATAGCACACATTTATCCATGTGTAAACATTACGTAGCAAAACTGATGACTCATCAATCAGAATCTCAGGAAATTGTAATTAGGGCCACGGGTGATTATGTGCTGTGGAAAATGAATCCTAGCGGTGGGAGAAAAAGGAGGAGGAGGGGAAAAGAAAAATGAAGGGGACGAGGAAGACATTTGTACAAAGCACTAGTTGACCATGCTCTTGTGCAGGAATGATCATGAGTGAAGTTGGTCTACAGGCTCATCTACTAGGTTTTATACTTACTGTTAGTATATATATATATATATATAGTATAATTACAGTACACAGTAGCAGTACTGTAGATGGGAGAACTTTCACTATTCTACAGGTGAAACTCGAAAAATGTGAATATCGTGCAAAAGTTCATTTATTTCAGTAACTAATATATTTTATAGACTCATTACATGCAAAGTGAGATATGTCAAACCTTTATTTGTTATAATTTTGGTTATTATGGCTTACAGTGATCAAACATAAAACAAAAGGTAAGAAACACAAAACAAGAACATCGACTTGAAACATTCATTCCTAGACAACCACACAGGGCAAACACGAGGGCTTAAATACACAAGACTAACGACAAGACAAGGGACACCGGTGAACAATTAAACAATCAACCAATGACCACATGACACAACAGACAAGGGAACACAAGGCAGGATCACATGACTAAAACAGGGGATCACATGACAGACCAGAACAAGAAACAAAACCAAAACCGTGACATAGGCCTTAATCAGGTCCCTACTGCCCCTCCCCAAAATTTTATTGGGACAAAACTCTGGAACAGCGGTGGCCATCTCGGGCGAGACTCTGGAACGGCGGCGGCCATCTTGTCCACGGCCTCAGGCAGTGCGGCGGTGGCCATCTTGTCCGAAGAAACAGGCGTGGAGACGGCCATCTTGTCCGAAGATGAACTCTCAGGGGCGGCTGCCAACTTGGGCGAGAGCTCGTTAGCTGGAGCCAATGTGTGCGCTGCCCACACACACAAAATAGCTGTGGCGGCTATCATGACAGCTTTATAACCCGGAACTGTCTCAGGAGCAGCGGCCATCTTATCCGGAGTCTCTGGCTAGGCAGAAGTGATGTGAACGGTCTCTGGCTCGGCAGACGTGACGTGAACAGTCTCTGGCTCGGCAGACGTGACGTGAACAGTCTCTGGCTCGGCCATGGCGGGATGAGGGTCTGGTGTGACTGCGCTGGTGAGCGGTGTTAGCACTGGAGTTGCCAACACTAGAGAGGGCATGACGTGAAGTGGCTCAGGTTTAGAGGATAACGTGGGCTTGCAAGGCTCCTCATCTGTAAAGCCCACAGTAAATGATGAGCCGCTCAGTAAAAGGGCCACGTCAATATATTTGACTAGAGTCCAGTGAGGGGTATTTGTCAGTCATGAGGTAGTTAAGAAGGTCATTCAGTCCATGACAAAAAATGTCCTTCAAGACAGCATCATTAAAGTCCACCCCATGGCAAAGCTCACTAAACTCTTTAACATAATCCTCAATCGGACGGTTACCTTGGCGGAGGCGGAAGAGACAAACTGCTGGATCCATGTCAGGCTAAGTCTTCTGTTACAAACTGGTCTTAGACAAGAGGGTTGAGGATCCAAATGCAGTTTATTTAAAGGGTTGTCCAGAATCGCAATCCAAATCCAGGCAAGGGTCATACACAAGCAAACAATGGCAGTAAAGGGCTGAGGCAGAGAGAGAAATCCAAGGGAACAGGCAGAGAATCAAGAAAAACAGGAGAAACAGACAGAACGCTCAGAACTGCAGTGAAACACTAAACAAGACTTAGCAATGAGTGTGAAAACCAGGCTTATGTAGGGTGAGTTAAACAAGATAATGAGACACAGGTGAATGTGATAATGAGTGCTGATGAGTCCGGGCAGAGAATTATGGGAGATGTAGTTTGTGGGGGAATAGCAATAGTCTGATGTGGAGCGCCCTCTGGTGGCTCTCAAGGGCACTCCAGCTGGTGTTCAATACAGATTATGAAAACCCCAAATTCAAAATTAGAATATTGTGAAAATGTTTTCATAAGCTGTAAGGCATAATCATCAAAATTAAAACAAATAAATGCTTGAAATATCTCACTTTGCATGTAATGAGTCTATAATATATATATATGTTTCACCTTTTAAGTTGAATTACTGAAACAAATGAACTTTTGCACGATATTCAAAGTTTTCGAGTTTCACCTGTTCAGTAAATACTGTAGCACATCTTGTACACCCTCAAAATCATAATTGTCAAAGTGATTTGTAGCCAAGCACTTCTTACATTTAGTGTTTTTACTGAACTGGGAGATGACTACCTAGGGGAGGGAGAGAAAGACTAAGAAGTTATAATATGGCAAATATGGTCATTATCAGTACTGTAATGCAATTTGGCAGAGAGGATACCCTACTGTAATTGACAGTATACTCTATTGCATATCAAGTTCATATTCAATTATTTGGTATTTCAACTTTTCTTATCTAGTGTTTTTTTTAAATCTACTGCAAGATGTCTTACAGTAGTGTAATGAAAATAAACTTTCCTTAAAGATTATTGTTGAATCTCACTGTTTCTGCACCCCTCTATTAATGCTGTACTGTAATAGACATTCCTGTATGGCCTGACCCAGACCTGAGACGAGATGATGAAAGCATTGATGCTGATGCTGTTGCTCAGTAACTTGTGCATTTGCTGCGTTTGGAAATGAAGCTTTTGAAAACGTAAGTATTTTACTGTGTATGAACTCTTCCTGACATGTTTTGTCAGTGTGACATTTCAAAGGTCAGGTATTTGTCCAGAACAGCATGTAGAGGAGTATTGCTGGATCCACTTATGTAAGAGGTATTTATTACGGTACTGTTTTGCATTTCTTTTGTCAGGGTTGTCCCTGAAAGAGTTATCAGTCAGTGCTGTGATTTCACATTATTTCTCTGAAAACCTATTGTAAAGAGTATGGTAGGAATGTTTTGAATTAATCCCTCCAGTGTGTAACAAACATGTAGTCTGTGTTTTTGACAGATTGTGTGTATTGTCTGAGGGAAAAGTTCAAATTGACCTATTGGTAAGCCCCTCCCCTTGAACGCTGATGAGCCAATGTCAACAGTGCGTTTCAAACGTGTGATAATATTTGCGCGAAAACCGACCGTAATCTGGTTCCCTAAGGATTCGACCCCAATCCCAATGAAGATGAAAACGTTCATTTTCTGCTTGTCCTACTCTCATTAAGTTACAATTAAAGTCAGTGAGTCCGAGCTAACTTACAAACCTAAATAGCTAACTGTGCTCACGTCATGTACAGTAAGTCAAAAACACCCGATGGCTCAAAAACAGCCGCCTGTGATCGTGAAGACACTAACATGAGGCTGCTCCCGCTTGCATTGTGATCTACCCTCGCTTCCATATTACCCGTGTTACATTAATATGTATTTAAAAATCTTTTATATAACCCTGCATGGCATATTTAAGTCCTACTTGAATGCTCCTCGACGAGAGGTGTTCCTTCTGTGTCAAAAATCTAATAAAAAACATCTTGGTACAAGGTTTTTACACGGACGGCTGTCATTGTAAGACAGTTAGCATTAGCAAGCTACTCCGTTTGTTTGTCCGAGATAGCGACAGTAACTAAGGGGGGCGGGGCTTACCGATAGGTCAATTGGGATTCAGAAGTTAGCTGTTTTTACAGTTGGGTGTGAGTTTTTAAAATTGGGTGTGAGGATTTGAGAAAATGATGAGTTGTTCCTAGAATTGACCTTTCGCAGGGAGCTTGATTGACAGGTGATCTGACCAATCATACTTCGCCATCCGCCATTTAGTCCGACAAAGCAGTCAGGAGAGTTAGTAGATTAACATGGGAGGATCTGAACTTGAAGGCGACACAGCGATCTGTCACACACATTAAAGAGCCACAAAACGGTATTTATTGTTTACATTTCTTTAAAAAAATGACCCAATTTGAAAGGTGAGACTTTGTTTAATAGGTTTAGTTACCGAAAGGTAACCTGGTCTGTCCTGTCTGTCAGCGCGTTGTCAGTCTCCTCTCTGCTCCACGATGTATTTTCACTGCGTGAGAACATTGTGTGGCGTGATAGCGGTGTAGCTTGTCGGACATAGCGACAGTAACTAAGGGGGGTGAGTCTTTGCGAACAGTCAATTGTGTCTAAGACACAATTGAAAAAAAATGTAAAATATGTAAATTATAGTTATATATGAAATTTCAATGAACTTAACTAACCTTAGTAGAAAGAGAGAGAGAGAGAGAGAGAGAGAGAGAGAGAGAGAGAGAGAGAGAGAAAATATGTGGTTGCTGAAAAAAATATGTGGTTGCTGTGGTTGCTCTTTGTTGTCTGAGGATGCACTGCAGTTGTCACGGTAACTCTACTCTCTCAACTGCCACCCAGAATTCGGAAAATGCAACTAAACTGTTCAACTCATTATAATTCACTAAAGTAATATAAAACGTATATATACATATGTAAACAGAAATAGACACATGTAGGTAAAAAAAAGAAAGAAAAAAGAATATATACAATATTTTTAGATTTTTGTGACCAACTATATGTTTGATTTAAATCAAATCTGCTCTTTAAAGATCCTCAGCTCTCGTCTTCTTGGCTGAAACGTGACAATAATGAATCATAAGTACTTACTTTACTTAAAATCTACCTTCATTATATATTATAGTTTACCCTTGACAGAATGTGTCATATTATTTAAAAAACATGAAAATGTGGCATTTTACCTTTACCGCGTTGTCTTCACCATGTGACCCTCAGTCCCACATACTGTACATTACATGAAGCATGCATTACACAAGCGATTGTCAATGTTTAACAATAAGTTACATTCATTTGTGTCTCGTCACCACTCTTCCAGACATTACTCTCCTTCTGTCTTGTGTGGTTTTCCATTTTCCAGGCTCTGCCATCTCAGTGATCCCCAGCGCACTGAACCGCAGCGAGCAGTGATTGAAGCAGTTGATCCAGATTGCTGCCAACAAGGTCAAAGTCAAATCCCAGGTAGGGCCAAACTGAAGATATATCAGTATCGTGCTCCTGAAAAATCTGCTAGCATCCAGGATCCCAGCAGGGAATAGTTTCTGCCATCAGTGCAGTCATTTGAACGGAGTCTTTGAAT
>NC_136895.1:6482801-6552801 GCF_949152265.1 Phoxinus phoxinus
GTTTAAGCACATAATTTCCAGTGTGCAGAGATTATGGGTTGAGGCTCTGTTAAACAGCCGCTCATTTATGGTCTAGGATCCCATTACACGAGCATTACGGAACACCAGAATAGAAGTCGCGATAATGGACAGTTTTATTCCTCTAAATCAAGAGGTCCTGCGTGGCAGTGCTAGACTCGACCCTTCTGAGCTGCTTTGGCGTCCTGCGCCGGCTCACGGAAAGGGCCCCATCAGTCAACCGGCGCTCTGGTGGGTCGGCCCTGTTTATAAATCAAACATTATACAACAAAACACACTTCTGAGTTATAATGTGTGCTGTGTAGAGAACCTCAGAGCGAAGGTCAAGCCAGACAGCCTTAAATGGCTTGTCATCACATAATTATAATATAGTTTTATATAATTAGTTGATTTATTAGGTTACTAAATATATAAAATTACCTTAATATAAATACTTCTGGAAGTAAAAAACTTAAATGATACACTTACAATCACTTGAAACTGTGGCGGTCGTTCAGGGGCTTGGGCCCGTCATCGCTGCTTGCAGCTATATTTCTATTTGGATTTGTGCGTGTTTAACTACACCTGACATTATTATTATTGTAGTATATCCCACTTGTCATTACAGTTATGGGTGAGATATTTATTTAAAACAAATAAAAATGTATTATTTGTTACACACGGCTCTGACACACAGGTGAAGGTCCAAATGCAGCTTTACTGAGGGTAATCCACAATCAAAATCCAAAATATAAGCAAAGGGTCAATAACCACAGGGAAAGCAATCCAAATGATAACATAGTCCAAAACACAGGCATGGGAAATCCAAAATACAAGGCTGAGGTATGGCAATTTCAAAACACTGCTTCATGATTCTTCGAAACCTTTACGAATCTTTTGTTCCGAATCAATGGTTCGGAGCGTGTATCAAACTGTCACGTGATTTCAGTAAACGAGGCTTCATTACGTCATAAGGGTCCTTGCACACTGAGTCTGAAATTTTCGTATGCGTTTTTTCGTATTCGTGATTCGGTGGCTCTGAATTGTCAAAACGAGTGTGCAAGCGTGATTGACATAACGTGAGGTTGTATTTATTTTTTAACGTGCGAAAATTTCGGACGCATATTTTGGACTCAGTGTGCAAGGGCCTTAACTGTTCCGAATCGTTTCGAAACACTTCGAGATTTCAATGGTTCACCGCTGGGTGAATGGTTTAACCCATGAATCACAAGGATTCACTGAGAACCAATGAACAAGTGTCTGTGGGTTCACCAGCACTCCAGCTGGTGGTTGTGACATTAACATCCGCGTTTCCACTGTCGGGCCAAAAGCGGGTGTGCTAGTGCGTGCCAGGGCCAGTCGCGTTTCCACTGTGACTTCCGGGGCTTGATCGGGCCTCGTCAGGGCTTCCTCGGGGCCAACGGCCGGGCTTTTCTGGCCCACCGAATACCTTGGTCCAAAGCGGGCCAACTCGGGCTTGAGGAGTGGTTATGAACAGAGGCGGAGTTAGTCAGGAAACGGCAGCGCCAAAGGATCCAGCGTACCAGCTAACATCAGTATTAAAGACTTTTTAAATCATTTAGCTCAAAAAATCACTTTCATGTTTAAATACCTTCTGTTTGTCAAGTAATGTGTTTGTGATCCGATGTGGATTCTGTTCACCCACCATTTAAGGCAGAAATATTTATATGCAATGCAAAAGACTATGCGTACTAACCATTACCATAGTAAACATGGTGAATATGACCGCTTGAAGAAATCATAAAAATCATATAGACTACCACAATCATGTTTTTAATTTATCTGTCAGTATGTCTCGTCTCTTTATACCGGACTGTCTGATATCCATATTTAGCTCCTCATATGTCATAAAATAAAGCAACTGTGGTTTTTCGAGAGCTTCCTATGTTTCTCTGACTGAAAACAGTATTGGGAGACAGTGCTAAAGCTCCTCAGGTCGTATTTTTGGTGGCATATTTGTAGAAATGATCATTCTTTCTAAATGTGATGTAAATATACAGTATGTCCTGTGATGACAAATAAACAGAAACAGATGCGACTGAATAAGTGCGTGTCTCCTCTTTCTTTTGTGAAATAACAGTATACCACTTTATTTCTGTGTGATTAATGTGCAATATTGACACAAAGGTAATTCATTATGATCAAGTATACCTTTTTATTGTAAACCTGTGGTAAAACATCGATGCTTGGTTTTTAAATATTCAAGTAAACAATAAAAGCGCCAGCAAACGGTCGCTTTTATCATATTTGTTTATCGATCTTGCTTGTTTTCAATGATTTCTTTCTGATGAGGTTTCTGATAAAACTTCCATTTGTTGGTGAAATGATGGGTTAGTGTGACGTTTGTTCCAGAGAGGCGTGTTACGTGCGTGTTTTAGATATTCAAATTTCAAATATTACATTTTATTTCTGTATTTATTTACTATTATTTATTCAAAATGATTATATAATTTATAAAATAGGATAAAAATATAATATAAATATAAAAATATTATTTAATATTTCAATTTATATTATATTGAAAATCTTAATATCTCTTAAAACCTCTAGTAGGGGGCTTGAATTCTGCGCGCACATTGTTTTCAGGTCAGTGAGTTTGGAATGCCTTTAAAAAGCGATTTGATGAAGCACCAGTCATGCAGGTATTAAGTCAGAGCACTGACATCAACAAAATGAAAATAAATTTCCATGAAAAAAGATTGCCTATTGGTTGGATGACACCGTTTAATGCGAGTTCTTTTTTTTTCACGGAGTTACTATCTTGAAACTTAAGGAAAAGTCTTACTTTTTTTAAGCTCAGAGAAAAGCCCACGTTTTAATACACTCTTTTATCAGTAAAGAGGGCTGCCTTTCAAAGGTATAAATTAGCGCAGCTTCCTTCTTCCATCGATAATCTTTACCATAAAATGAAGTCAGGCCTGAAAGCTCAGAAATGTGCTTTAAAGTTTCATCCAATTACTCGCTTCAGAGCCTCATAGTTTCATTTTCCGTTAATGATGAATTCTGAAGTGTCTGAGATCTAATCTGAAGCTTCGGCCTGATCTACTTCATGTGGATCGGAAGCCGTTTCTGTGGGTGAGCGCTTCTTTGCGTCTTGCATAGCGTGGTGTTGATGTTGGGGACGGAAATATACTGCAGACTTAACCCTGTTTTTTGCAGTCACCTCACGGGCAATCTTTCTGCACTTACTCAAGCGTAGCCCGTAAGAACTTACAGCTGCCTGTTCCCCATTTCGAGAGCTGCCCTTCCCTATTGGCCGGCGGGGCCTGTGGTTCTGACTGCGGCCCCACTGTTAAAAGCATCTAAGGGCTGCAGTGGGCCCACATCACATTCCAGGCCCCCTTGTAAAACATGTGGAGGACTGGGCTCGACAGCGGGACCTCTTCCACATCCTGGACTTTTATTAGCATTGAGAGCACACGTGGACATGCACACACTCAAACACACCTACTGCTTGTTATTTAGTCAGGAAACTTAGGGAGACTTAGCAAAACATGTCGGAATATATAACACCTCCTCCTATGTGGTAGTTCATTTTGATCATTTCGCATAAAAACTGTGCAAGCTACTCATAATTTAAAGACGGTGAACTAGAGTGAAGATTGTGAGATAATTGTGAGTATGCAACCATTTAAGAAATTATGCATTACCTACATAAATAGTCAAGAATTAATTCAACATTTGGCTATTGGTTAACACCAACATTAACACATACACTCTCAGAAGAAAAGGTTCTATATAGAACCTTAAAAGGTTCTATAGGCGCTACGTATTTGGAACCCCTAAAAGGTTCCACACTTTTAGAAAAAAAGGGTTCATTGGGGTTCTATATAGAACCATAGGGTTCTTTACTCAACTCCAAAGAACCTTTTATGCTAAAAAGGTTCTATAATGACAAGAAAGAACCCTTTTGGTTCTTAAAAACCCTTAAAAAGGGTTCTGTATATAGAACCTTTTAGGGGTTCCAAATACGAAGCGCCAAATATAGAACCTTTTCTTCTAAGAGTGTAGGTGACCATCGGCCGAAATTTTCCAATTTTTTAGGGTTGAATAATGTGCACTGATGAATTGTAAGCTATTTTACTAATTAATGAAAGTAAATAAAGTCCATTTTGATTCGACGACGACTTATAACAAATGTTATACAGTGCATTTTGAGTAAGTGTTAATAGGCTTTTCTTGTAAGTACATACACAATGACAGAAGCTCTTTAAAGGCGGCTTCATTAGAACGGGAAATTAAATAGAGCAGATCGATACCACTGGGAGCCAAATAGACGTAAATGGATCCTAAACATGTTACAGTTTAGATGTGGGCCATCCATTTTTCAGCCTTGTGAGATCTAAAGTGCCTATTGGAGGTGAAGGCCTGCCATTATATGAAAAACATTGACCTGCACAGTTTGCGGTGTGTGAAATAACCCAAAAGATGGTGGGATGGTAGGGCCGAACCATTTAATTATCTCTGAGATCCTCATCAAATATGGATAAGGAGCTGTAGACTAATGTGTTCATTACAAAGGAACTGCAAAGCATGGTTCTGGAGTTCTCAGACACTGGTACTGCCGTAGACACCCACCCGCACCATCTCCCAAACCCCCATCAATCTCATCCCAACCCTGACAGGAAATCAATCTCCAGCGGTTCCTAATAAAGCTGTGAGCTTGCTCCACCTCTCCATTTCCACTCCGTCACCGGGAGAACATGCTCTCTCTTCTTATCCATCCGAGTTAGAATGGAAGCTTTATTTATCGCTATGCAACCAGGGTCAGTGGAATTTGTTTCTGCAATTTTTATTTAGAACATTATTACTGGGACAATTCCGCTGGAATAACATACAGTAGGGTTTAAGTCAACATGAAGTCAAAAGAGATTCTCATTATTTCCGTAAAACGATCTTTCTGGTCTTATGTCAATGAAATGTACTGAATTTGTGTCAGGGTTCTGTCACTTCTGTCTAGTCTATTTCTTGGTTTTGTGACAGAGCCCTGACTCTCCTGTTTTGTCTTGTCTGTGTGCCTTGTTTCATGTGCCTTCATGTCATTTTTTGTCTTATACTGTGTAGCATGCAGCTTGTGTTTTACACTGGCTGTGTGCTTTCATGTTGTCATGGTTTGTGTGAACACGTGGCTTATGAGTGTTCTCATTGGCTGCGTGTTTATGTCTCGGGCTGCGTTCAGCCCCGACAAAACGTTGCACAACGTTTTTTTAAACAGAAACGGTGATGCGTTGAACACACTGTTCTGAAGACGCAAGAGTTCCAACTATGGCAGCTGAGAAGGCCATTCTTTGTGTTCTTTGTAAAGAATTTTCAGAGCCTGATGAAGTCGGTATAAATATGTGTTTAATACTACAAAATATACCCGATGTTACAGTTACTGCACTTGCCGCACAGAACAAAAGAGAACATCCCAATCGAGTGAAGGGATTTGTGGAAACTGTGGTTCCTAATTATTGTGGTACAACATTTGCCTCGCATTTTAAGATGAAAAGACAAACATGTCTTCTAATATCCTCAGTTGTTGCGTATACCGAGCTGCATCGAACACATTTGTAAATTACTTTCCTTGAACCCATTGTGCGAGTTCACTTTTAATACCACGTGCTTTATATACATGCTGCTGCTGATTGGACTGCAGTTCTGACACACCCACCAAACAAGAGAAAACGGATCTCAAACCCCGTTGCACGCCGGTGCACGTCGTTTCCAGGAAACATGACGTTCAACCCGGAAACCGTAACAAAACGTTTCGCACCGGTTTGAACTTGAACGTATACACCTATACTACTTTCCGTCTGAGGTGATATCATCAGTTCCTCTTATTTTTTCAGCCCTTCATTCCAACACCTATCGTATTGAAACATTTTTTTTCATCTAATCAATTTATGGATCTCAATCATTATAACATCCCATTGTACTCAATAATAAATCAAATTATGGCCATAAAAGGAGCAAAAAGGTCAGGAAAATGTGCCAAAGAAAAAAAACAGTTTGCAAACAGGTAATATATAAATAAATGTCTCTTAGCATCTACCGATAAAACTGTATAGGCAACTCTTTTGATATCAAATAGAGCCGCTAGAGCACTGCATAATAAGTAACCACGCTGTAGGGCTGGGCGATATGGACCAAAAGTCTTATCCCGATATATTTAGGCTGAATAATCGATATATGATATATATATACCGATATTTTTTACTCAAAGTGAGAGCAAATGTTCAGTGAAAGTCAAAGCCAAATATGGACTTCACTGTATAAATTATACATTGATTCTTATTAAAGTTCTCAGTCAAGAGCAGTGTGTGATGTTGTTTTATTAACATTAAATGGATAGTTCTCCCCAAATATTTAATTGTCATCATTTACTCTCTCAAGTTGTTTTAAACCTGAATAAGTTTCTTTCTTCTGTTGAAGTTATTTGGAAGAATGTGGGTAACCAAACAGTTGATGTTCCCAAGTGACTTCTATATGTATTTCCTATGGTAGTCAATGGGGACCAGCAACTGTCTGGTTACCCACATTCTTCCAAATATCTTCTTTTGTGTTCAGCACAATAAATAAATAAATACAGGTTTGGAACAACATTAGAGTGAGTAAAGAATGACAAAATGTTTATTTTTGGGTGAACAATCCCTTTAAGGACAAGCGGCAGCGTGTTACTATTAGGGCTACTGTCTCTTTAAGACCTGAAAGCAACGCGTCTAATATGTACGCATAATATGACACGCAGATTTCTCTCAATTTTCTCGGTTTGCTTTCAGTTTAGACATAACCAACTTTCTTTATGTAAACCTTGAGTGTATTTGACAGTATTAGCTCAAAAAGACTCGAAAGATAACTTAGTTCAGTATCCAGGCGCTGTTAGACAGGCTTTTAGTGCACGCGCGCGTCGGCTGTTTGCGCGCAGAAAAGCGCATTAGAACAGCGCTTCAGCAGCGAATGACATGTTTAACCGGCAAGACTTTAAAGCACATGCAAATAATGAACTTTTGAGAACTGCAGTGTCCTGTTCCTCTGCGTAAACATTTAATGTGAGTATTTGTCGCGTTGTACACTGGGCTGTTGAGACGCAGACTGCTACAAAAGCACGCAGCAGCTTGCTTGCAGCAAGAATCACAGCGCAACTTTGAACTATATCGATGCGATATGGTCTAATTCCATATCCCATTTAAAAAATATATCAATATATATCGCCCAGTCCTACCACGCTGTTCCCTTGGAGGGCGGGGGCAATAACAAAAGAAACAAAAGCCGGCTTATCCAGTATGGAAATACACACAGACAATGACACGCCCCTACTGCGAGCTAGAATCTCACAAAACAAGCCGATTTCAACCTAAAAATGTACGATTTTAAATATACCAATATTGATATCTAAAACATGGAGAGGCTTCTTCGTGATCTCAACTAACAGATTCTGCAAAAAAGCAAAAATCACCAGTTTTGAAAAAAAACGCTTCTTTCTCATTTTGGTCGTAAGTTGTGCTGCCGACTTGTGTCCCTGGTTTCCGTGGCGGGTCACAATTGTTTACCAATCAGCGAACAGAGGGAGTTGCTGAGAACGATGACGCTGAGGTTGTGCACTAGTTTGAGTCGTCATATGTCACGACCAAACGTTAGCGATTGGTTATGGCAGATCCAGAGTGGCTCTGGGCAGATCCAATAGTTTTAAACTTCAACAGAGGACCCGCCTTCAAGGAAGTTAACGCTTGTCAATGGAGAGAGGCCAGACTCTCTGTACAAATGAAATGTACGAGAGTCTGGTAGAACCAGGCTTCCATAGCACTTCCATAGAGTCATCGAATCTCAATTACACACTTTTTATATTGCCTCTGCAAAAAATCAATCTTTCTTCTTTAATTTCAGGATATATACAAGCTATATATAGGCAGGTGGTACTGGGGAAGAGGAGGGGCTAGCAAAATCAAGATAACGTTTATTTAATACATTATCTATCTGTCTAAATATCATATCCTATCTATCTATCTATCTATCTATCTATCTATCTATCTATCTATCTATCTATCTATCTATCTATCTATCTATCTATCTATCTATCTATCTGTCTGTCTGTCTGTCTGTCTGTCTGTCTGTCTGTCTGTCTGTCTGTCTACATTAGATTAAGGCAATCAGATTTTTGTGGGTGAAAATAGAAAATCATTGGATTGGACCATTTTAAGTGGGGGTTTTTTTCGGGGGGGGGGGGGGGGGGGGGATTCTGAGTATTTTGCTTGTTATTTTAGCCTAGTTGAGAGGTCTTGCACATCCTCTTTGATTTCAAAGTTGTTATTTGTTTTTCATATTGGATTTCCTTAAATGGCCAGTGTTCATTTAGCTACTTCGATCGCCCCTCGTCTCTTTTCAATTGGCCCTTGTTTGTGCTAGCTGGAATTAAAATAATTGTGCTGTGGCAGCAATTCATTTGAGGGTAAGCCTTATTATCTTCTCTTTAGAGGTCGGAGATGAGGGCTGGACAACTAATTTCTGGCATCGTCAGGTAGGGCCTTAAGCAAAGCCAAGCACTGCCAACTTTACAACCCCAGAACTTCAGAGGGCTAAAGGAATTGATGACTCACTGCTGCTCCTGTTGAAAATCCGCTCAGAAAATCCAACTAATCCACAATCCCTGAGCCCAAGGGTATACACTACCCCACAACCTCTGCCTACCGCCACAATACTGCAATCCTCAAACCTAGAAGATTATCTGGTTTATCTTGCCAGGCAGCTTTGAATGCACAGTACAAGTTAGTAGATTACAACTCAGCTTCACAGGTCTAGGTGCTGACTCTTAATGGGTGAGAGTTACTAGCATGATAGCTAGTCATAGAAGACATCGAGTAGACTAATAACTAAAAACCAAATTATGTCTTAGTGTTCAAGTTTAATGTTGTTGCCCTAATTAAAATCCATTCAAAACTCCAGTTTTTGTGCAAGATATAAAATAGACATTTTAGCAAAGAGTACTTATTGCAGAAATACATGTATTATGTGTTTAGAAACAAATCTCTGAATTGCCTCGCGCCAAAATGAGTCCGACCTGGGCGGGTGGGCATCCCGGAGCTGTGGCAGGTAACTAGGGCAGTGCTGGCAGGTTAGGAAGCCTCCAAGGTAGTGCAGGGCACCAGGAAGGATCGGCCGGCCGGGCCTTGTCTGGGTGAGTGGGCAGCTCTGGGATACCCTCCATGGCAGAGACAAGAAACGCTAGATGCCATCCTTTTCATGGCGCCGCAGCCACTGAAGGAGAAAGCAATCTCTTTCAGTAGCTGTGGTCTACTAAAAGACTCAAAGGCACCAGGTCTTTAGGAAGTTGTTTTCGTCTACAAGCATCTTCCCATTCTGTTCTCCTCTTTTTATCGCTAGGAAAGCAGTGAAGACTTACATCGCTTTTCTTGTTGCCCTTCGACTGAAAATCACATCCAAAAGCTGCACAATTTGGCATTTAATCAGTATTTAATTTTCTGTATTGTGTTGCGGTAAAAATAGTAACCGGTAGCGCCAGTAGCTCACCAAATGCAACCATTTGAGGTAATCTACTCTGAATGCACTGCACACCTAAAATAATGGCGCCCCCCATTGTCTAAAATATGTATAAAACGATATGGATGTTTTAAATAATGTAAATCTGTAACAGGTTTTCTATATTTCAGTAAGAGACATAATTTACGTTATATTAAGCCATTCAAGTCTTAATACCGGTTCCTTTTAACATAGAGGTTGAGGGGGATATGTATAACTTTTCAAATGGCAGGTTTTGATTTATAACTTATATAGCCATATAAATACGATTCTGATGCCGGTATTGCTTTTTCTAAATTGTACGTTGTTTTGAAAGAGGGTCATTGTACCTGTACCACTGTGATTGGCTGTACCATCATGCCTGCACATGCCATGGTAACAGTGAGAAAGCATGTGTTAGGAGCATACACCAATATTGCCAGTATCTTTGATGCTATTCCAGGTCAATACGCTATGCCACTGTAAATCAGTGAACTATCTGAAATTAATGGGATGTCCCTGTAATTGCCCATTAATCTTGTTAAAGGTAAATTTCCTTCTCTCATCTTGGTCAGCTAATGACATCAAATTGAATTTGTTCTGCTCTTGCCCACTGATGTATGGCTTTGTGTTTGGATTGAAGAAGTAACATTGTTAGCTAGTGACCTTCACATGAGCCAGCGGAACTGGGAGAACAGAACTTCCTCTTTGAACAAAATTAGATGTGATGCATCAAAGCGCGAGCCTTAGATAAGTTTAGGATATTTTCCACCAGATTTCAATGTTTTGTGAAGAAAATATAAAGATGCACATATAAAGATGATTCTTAAGCACTACTTATGCAGATCATACAAGCACTCTTAAGTTCAACATGTAAACAAAATATTACATACAGTTTGCACTTAAGTATATTCTTTTAAAGTATTTTTTTAGTAATAAGTATGCTAACGTGTACTTTTTTATAAAGGTAGATTTTTTTTTTTTTATCAAATAAAATTGTAAGTGGGATTGCTTGGAAAAGCAAAAGCCCAACTCTCCTCAACAAGCCGCAAGTAACAAAATAAATCCCTTCATGTAGTCAATTATAACTAATTGCTGTCGTCAATATGATTACATGAGCAATGAAAGGGCTTTCAAAGAAAAGTGGTGTAGTGTTACCAGAAACAGGCATTAATTTACCCCTCTGTACAAACCAAAACAGATTTAAGTTTGAGTGCAATAGTTATGGTCACCACTTTTCCATATTTTCCAGGCCATTTTTGGTTGAGAGACTTCATGTGCGACTCTGTCAGCTCGTGGAAGTGTGTGTGTGATTGTCTCCACACCACTTGCATAAAAACTACTTCGTTCCAAATGGAATGAACTGGCAATTTGCCTCGCGCGAGAAAAAGGGAGTTGAGTATTCACTTCTAGAGTCATTTCATAAGATTTTTTTTTTGATTAAAGAAATCTGTGGCAGGGGAAAAATAAAGAGAAATCATTGGAAGCGCTTTGCTTATGCTTACGCTATGAATCAAACAACCTGAAGTTTGAAACAAAGCAGAGACCAAAAGGGCAGGAGGTCTTAAAGCTGAGCTTTTGGAATGAGACTTGTACAGAGAAATTATGCTGAAGTTGATTTATGGGCTTTACATCAAAATTTTCACAATTTAAAGAAAAAATCAAGCCAAAGACATACTTGGATGAAATTTCAGACATTAACTTATTTAATATATAGAGGGTTTCTGAGTTACATATGAATACGTTATGACAAGGTCTATATCTTAGTAATTATAAGATGATCAAATAGACAAATGTATGTTTTCTGTATCCATGGTTTGGTAAGTTGTGTTCAAACACATTTCGAAAGCGCTTTTTTTTTATTTTGTGAATTTCACCTTTCTAACTGAAGACATTCCAATTGCTGAAGACAATAAAACCACACTATGTTGAGAAAAGAGTCAAATAAATATTAAATGAATGGTTAACTGACCTAAAAAGACAATGGGATTTAACATGTTTTAACATAATATTTATTTATTTAAAAATAAATCTTTGTTTTCTGTATACCCCTGCTGTTGAGTTTATGTTCATGTTAATGTTTGTTTCAAGTCAGGTCTTTGTTTATTTTGTATTTTGTTCAAGTTTATGTTAAATAAACTGCTCATAGGGTTCTCAATTACAACTCGTTTCATTGGACTTTGTTACTGTTATTGATAGATTTTCTTCTGAAGAAAATGTCTGTGAAAAGGACAGACAGCCCTAAAGATGACTTATTATTCCCTTCATGTTAACACTTGAATTTGTTATTGAAAAGGACAGGACCTTTGTTTCTAACAAGTGTTCTCTATATTCAGAACATTGGAATTATGCTTGGGGCACTGATGTCGTGTTTTAGGACAGTACAACATTTGTAGCATATACAAAGGTGTACATTAAAAAGTACAATTAAAATAATTTTACTTGACACAAGTCGAAACTAGACCAAAAAGCCTTCGGCATATTTTTTTACTTCCCAACGCCTTTTCATTTGTTATTGTAATATCTTGGCATCTAAGATTGTAATCTCTTTTTCTTCTCCAACTTGTCTGTTCCTCACGCGCTGTCATCAATCATCGTAGGGCAATGACAGGAAGGCCAGCTTGAATGTGTTCTAGGTGAGATGTGCTTGAGAGGTCTGCTGCCGGAAGGCACGACAAAGCAGAGGTTGGCCCGACCTGTTTCGGGAATGTCTCTTTATGTCAAAGACGCTGTCACTCTTGAGTTTCTGAGGGTTGAGTCACAGCTGGGGCAGCAGTAATCACATGTTGTCAACAAACGCCGCAATAACGTCCAACTGACAGCGACCTCCTATTGAGTGACTCGCAGATTAATGAAAACAAAACATTCTCTGGATGGCCACCATGTCATAGTTGCTATGTGATGAATTTTCCGTCAGTTTGTTTTTGTTAACACTAGGCCAACGCCGGTCAAGAGTGACGGCTTGTTACACGCCAATACTAGAGTAAATCACACCCATAATAATCAATGAAACAGTATATACTGGAAGAGTCAGTTGCTGTGTGTCTTCATTGTCATTTTTTTACATGCTGCATGGCCACTTCAGTCTGAAATCCAATAATTTGTTTTGACATACACATGTAAATTGATTTTGTTTGTTTTCTGTGTCTTGTTTCTCTATTGTGAACTGACTTGTCGATCAATGCTGGAAACTTTGCGTGTTAACCTCACACCCCACGCCTTGGGAAGCGAGCTAGTGACTGATGTTACAGACTGCAGTCGTTAGCGTGCTTGTTAATGCACCTGCCTCCCATACTGGAGACACTGGTTAGATTCCTGCTCGGAGCAGGTAGAGTAGGACTGGTTCCTTTGGTGCCGTGACCCGGATGGGAGTGAGGTTTAGGGGGTGAGCGTAACGGAAGCAAGCTTGTAAGAGCTGTGTGCATAACATCACTACCCTTGCCTCAATTGGCGTGTTAGCAACTGACGCTAGATATTGCGATCTTTAGTGTCCTTGTTAGCGCGCCCGCCTTCCATGCCGGAGACGCCGGTTCAAGTCCTGCTCGGAGCGGGTCTCTTACGACATGGTCTAACCATATGCATATGTAATTTAAACTGTAATTGTAAATGTAGAATTAATTTACTGTTTCTTAAAAGCCCGTGCAAACACCAATTTTACCAATGTATTTCCTAAGAAATTGAATGATAAAGTAATCATTGCTTGCTCTTCACTGACACCGTTGTCTCCATGGTAAACAAGTATAAAAACTTTTGGGAAAAAACTTGGCGAAATTGTTGGTTGCGGTGAAAATTAAGAAATGCTCAAAGTTTGCAAATTCCTTTTTATACAATAAATATAAAAATGATTTATGTTTATCACATTTATTTGTGTTTAGACTATCAGTATAGTAATATTTTAGTTCAAAAGTTGGGACCTCCAGGAGAAGATTATATATGTGAAAGAAAGAAAGAAAGAAAGAAAGAAAGAAAGAAAGAAAGAAAGAAAGAAAGAAAGAAAGAAAGAAAGAAATTCTCAAACTATTAAAAAAGAGAAATTTAGAACCTTTTAAATGTTTAATCCACATCTAAATTTCTATACCCAGCACTAGTATTTCAATATCTCAGAAATGCCTTCCAACCATTTCCACTCAAACTTTTTTTGCTTTCATGAGGCTCTAGGTGTCAGTTTAGCTTTGATATAATCTATGGTTGCTACAATAAAACAAAAGCCATCCGTAACTAGGTCACCTCTTGACATGGACAATATCCCTAATCAAAATCACTCAATAGGCTTGTCATGGGAGGGAATGAGAAAGTTCTTTTAAAAGTAAAAGTATGCAATGAATCTAGTTCACAACAAACAAGTGTGTTTGTCTGCTTGGCAGCTGCTTTTTGTTGTGCTAATTACATTTAAGCTTCATTTTCTCTGTGTCTCTCTCTCATACTATGAATAGTCATGTTTGTACAGGATGAACCTGTGAGGGCTAGTAAAATATTAAAAACCGTCTTACTTTTATCTTCTCTACCACAGAAAGATAAATACCTGGAGGGTGTCCATTGTACCTAGGAAAAGTAACACTTGCACTCTGAGCAAGCTATTGTAGGGTTTGATGCATGCTTTTCTGATGTTCTCATCCTTTCAAATGTCACTTCAAATGCGCCTCGCAACTCAACTTGTCATAATATTTACATTATGTCTGCTTTGCTTTCTCCTCTGCGCAGTTTTCTCTGCCCTTTCCTCAGCAGCATGCACGACAGCTCAATATCAAGCCTCAATGCAGAAATGACCCAATAAGCTATGCAAAAATCACTGAGCAGAAAATTCTAGTGAGGCCTACCCTGGCAAATCCGGAAATTGAAGACCTAAACAAAATGCAATCTCAAAGCTTCCTCGGGTGCGGCTCAGGTTTACCTTCCAGCCTGGGATTACACTCTTTTCCGCAGCTGTTTCCTGGACTTGGTCACGGTCTCTCCCTCTCGCACGAGTGGGTTGAGAGGGGCCAAAGCCCCAATGTTGACATTGCCCCAGGCCATCCACTTCATCTCAGCCCCACAGCCATGGGAATCTGACATCCTAAATCAAGCGTGTTGTGTAAATCTCTGCACCGACGCTGACTGTTTTGTTTGAATGTTTGCTTCAGACTGTCTGCATCCCCGGCCAGAGCTTTAATGACTCTGGTCTTGCTCTCTACAGGAAATGTTGGATGCTTCCAGGGATCTGGCTGAAACGAGGGGAAAGGATTGTTCATTCCCCTCAGAGGGTCTGAGGCACGACTTCAGCGCAAGTGGTGAAATTTCCTCTAAGCAGGGCTTAGATGCTTCCAGTTCCACTCACATCCTTGCATGATCATGAGAACTGTGACTCACACGCCAAGAGGAGAAAATCAAACGAATGCTTAGCATGTGTTCTTTAAAAGCAACAAATATGGTGGAGAAAGGTATCTGATTGTTAGATTTAAGACAGGACAGTCCAGCCCTGCTACTGGAGGGAAAATGTCCTGCAAAGTTTTGCTCCAACCGGCTCCAACATACTTGGAAGTTTCTAGGAACCCAGTGACAGTGGCCCTCCAGGAGCAGGACGGGACAACCCTGGTTTAAGGTAAGAATTAGGCCGAGATTGGGCCTGAATTTCAACCCTAACCATTAAACCATTAAAGTTGGAAATGTATTATAAGTTAAGAATTTTAACTTATAATACATTTCCAACTTTAATGGTTTAATGGTTAGGGTTGAAATGCATCAAGTTACCCGATGCAGCATCTGCTACTGATGCTGGTTGTTTTGTTTTAAATTGCTTCACACTGAATGTATTTTGCGCCAGAGGTAGGAAGTCTCTGGTCCTGCTGTTGGTTGCTGGATGCTTCCTCAGATCTGGCTACAACAAGGGGAAGAGATTGTTCATTTCCCTATAGAGGGTCCGCGGCACTCCTTCAGTGCAAGTGGTGAAATTTCCCCTAAGCAGGGATATGCTACTTCAATCCTGTTCCATTCACATGCAGATGAGGACTATCGGACTTGTGTGTCAAACTGATTTATGGACATGTGGACGAGGGGAGAAAATCAAACGAATGGTCAGCATATGTTCTTTATTTATCACCAACAAGAGTGAAAAATGAGCTCATCCTCTCCTCAACTCACTCCCTGAGTTGCTCTGTCTGGGAGCATCTGGAAAGGGTTAGGATTACTCCACACGGCAAAAGAACAGGAAAGCCGAGAGCAGGTCTTTAGTAAATTGTGGCTCTGGGTGAGGACTGGCCTCACGCAGTTATCACTCGCCGGTGTCTAATTCACCCATCTGTTTCAATGACGTCCCACTGTCTTTAAAATCATTCCTGATGACTGTAACAGAAACAGTGGAGGTGTAACTAGCTCTCTTGAGAGAAACCATTTTGAAACATATTGGAATACTGTATCCAATACTAAGACATTCAAGTTTTTAACTTTTGAAAATTTTCACTTAGAACATTTCATTTTCATTGAATCCTAAGACCCGTACATTATAGCAATATATTACTACTTCAACTCAGGGGTGTTCAATCCAGTCCCTGGAGGCTTACCTTCATACGGAGTTTAGCTCCAACCTTAATTAAACATACCTGAACCACCTAATTGAGGTCTTCAGGATTACTTTGCTGTGTCTGAAATTGCAGATTGCCCGAGTGCATTTGATAAAGAACTTACAATTAAACCATTAAAAATGTTCTATAAAGTATGCATTTGTGTGGTATGAAAGCAAACCAGACATACTACATCAAGCATGTTGCCATTATCATGTGACCTATATCATTAGATGGCCTCATGGTGTAAGAGTCCATTGGATGTACACTTATGAATCTAGGTGGAAATAGCAGGCCATCTGGGTATTTTTTGCCAACTCTTTTATGAATACTGCAAATTCTGACGTACTATTCATATCATGTATTGCTTTTTGTCAGCTATATAGTAGAGAAATAGGCATATTTAAACTCAGGACTATAAAGGTCCAGACCGGGGTGGTGGGGCAGGTTGGAGCCAACCTCAAACCTAATACTATCCTTAAATGCGTTAATTTATATACTGTTATATTACCAAGACATACGTCTTATTCATCTTCCTAGTTGATCTTGGAACAAAGTTCATATCAACAACTCAGGTTTCAAGGTTAGGTTTAGGGCTAGAGCAATAATAAGGACTGGGTAAAGGATCTGGAACAACATTCTTAGAGGTCAATCATGTCCCTCTGATCTTAGGGGAAGTTAATAGTTAGAGTTGCTCCCGGACTAAGGGGTCAAGGATTGGCTTGTTAGTTTTGGGAATTTAGCCACTACTGGTAGATTCCATAACTACACCACTATGCTGACAAAAAAAGCAAGCAACATATTATAGTGAATGTCTTAACTGTTTTTTTTTTTTTAAACTTGACTTCTGCCTATGTTGCATCACGACACCAGCAAGATTGTAGAAGATGCCTTTGGACTGTGTACATTGTTGTAGTGCCATCAGCCAATCAGTGTTGTCAGGACCTCATGAGCATGCTTGACACCATTTTAGTGGCCATTTAAACTGCAATGACAGAGAGTATTACCGCAGGGGTATACTCCACATTCCCTCCAAAATCCCCAGTGTGTGACAGAGGCAATGAAATTACAAAATTAATTAAGATCCAGCAATGAGATAATGGGATTACGGTAAATTTGATGAAGATTGGCAAAAGTGCAAAATGAGATATTGTTGATACCACTGCTATCAAACAGTACAAAGCAAAAACAGCCCTGTGGGTTACATTAGGATGCTTTGGCTCAGAGTTTTCTGTCTGTTGGAGGGAGGAATGGGCTTGGCTGCAAACGCTTTCTGCCTCTCTTATCAGGTATATATGATCAGCACTTAACGCCACACCAGGGAGAGTGGATGCTATTAATTTGAGGAACTCTCTTTTCCTGCATGGGTTGTCTCTGTTCTTTTGCGTGCAAGAGTCTTGGCACAGCACTCACACACTGCAGGGAGGAACTAGCCCCATTTATAATGTCTTTCTTTCTTTCTTTCTTTCTTTCTTTCTTTCTTTCTTTCTTTCTTTCTTTCTTTCTTTCTTTCTTTCTCACGAAGAAAGAAAGGCCCCACCTCATGGCCCCACCCCATGTTTTCTACAGCCACCAACACAACGGTAATCAGCTGCGCTGCTTCAGTGTGTGATATTTAACTTATAAACAGCACTATTACTATCATTGTTTTAATATCAAATTATGGGATTTTTATAGTTTAATGTCAGTGATAATGTAAAACTACTTATGATTTTCTGCTTCCTAATTCCAAACATGCACGTTTTGAGAAATGGTTGTTGCAAATACTGCTTATTTCCAGCAAGAGGTGAACAGTTTATAATCACACACTGTGTTTCTGCGCCTCCAGTGTCCCGGCTTTGCTGAAATCAATAGGCATTATTTATATCATTGCGGACTCTCCAGCGCTCAGTGGATCCAGCTCAGATAAGGCATTGAAGACGCCCAGCACAGCAGCCAGATCAACTTCCTGATTTATATCCGGCATTCTGCACTGCACTCCTAAAGCATTTAAAGCAGTAAATTCAGCTTTCCCCTAAGATACTGCCTTTCCCATTTCTCAGCTCCCAGATATGTTCAGAATGGAGTACTAGCATACTGCGCAGTACATACTGTGCTGTGGCCTATATATTCTTAGATTATATCAAATCGAATGTAGTGTAGAAAGGTCCACCTAGGATTTCTTGATGACTGTGAAGCGAACAATCCTGTATTGGATTTGTGGAGCCTGGGATCACAATATCCATTGTCTTTAACCTAGAATGCTCTTAAAATATTCTGTATTGAAGCATGTTTTATAGGACTGTCCCAGAATTCTCCTTTTCATGGCAGACACTAAACCATAGGTTGGTGCAGGACAAAAAGACACTGTGGTCTTGAAGGTTGACCTTCCACAGGTTCAAAGGTCAGCTCCCTTTGGTCCATTAGTCAGGTAAGATCGTTTGTGTTTGTTTGAGACAGCACAGAAGCCATTTCCCAGGGTCATAAGCGATGAATTACGGAAGAAGGAAAGGGTGTGGGGATTTCACCTGATCTGGATCTATTGATAAGGAAGCATATAAAGGAACTTGTTTCTGAATTTTCTGGAGGAAATGTGAGTTGTGCTAGTCCGTGCACACTCAAAAAAATGACTCTTTGGTTGAACATGATTTAATCATGGACAGTGGTTCCACGTGATTGATTCAAGTTATTTGAACACGACTGAATCAGGTTTTTTGGACAAGACTGAATCAAGTTATTTGAACATGATTAAATCAAGTTTTTTGAGCACGACTGAATCAGGTTATTTGGACATGATTAAATCAAATTATTTGGACGAGTCTAATTTTAATTGAGTTTACTCACTTCGCTTAAGTTCATCCAACATGAAGTATTTGGGTTGAGATAACATGGTTCCATCATGTGGAACCACTGTCCATGCTTGAATCATGTTCAGCCAAAGTTATTTATTTGTGTCTATTTAATAGACAGTGTTAAAATAACATACCGTCAACCTAAATATAGCTTTTCTTTTAATACAATGGTGGCAGTCTAAAGATGGTACTGATTGCATCACTAGCAAACCCATTGGAGTTGCTTTTAAAGCAACTTGAATTCTTAGGTCCTCCACCGAAGCACATGCTCGACACTTTACCACAATGGTAACTCACCCATAAACACCTACATATAAGAAAGTCATTTAAAATACCAACATAATAGAATTATTTCATTTTTTATCAAAGAACACTGCACAAAGCAATTACGACAGACCAGGAGGATATTCTTAAGTATTTATTGAAATACAACATTTACTTTACAAAACATTCTCAGGCATAAAACAAAATCAGCGGGCTTTATAGTAAAAATAATTAAAATAACATTAAAACAATCTTATCAGACTTTTTCACCAAATAAGTGAAAACTGCACAAACAAGAAAATATGCTTGTTTAACATTTCCATTTTAAAATGGTAAAAATGTGTAAATATAAAATAATATTATAATAATAAAATAACTGAAACAGAAGTTTTTAAAATTTTTAAAGGGATAGTTCACTTTGAAATTAAATGTTGGTATGTTTTAGCTTATCTGAAGTGCATCCAAGATGTAGGTGTCTGTCTCTGCAGTAGTTAAAATTTTTATATTTTTAGGTCAAACCGTTCTTGTCTGTCAG
Source organism: Phoxinus phoxinus (assembly GCF_949152265.1). Classification (NCBI taxonomy): domain Eukaryota; kingdom Metazoa; phylum Chordata; class Actinopteri; order Cypriniformes; family Leuciscidae; genus Phoxinus; species Phoxinus phoxinus. Next base: position 6,502,481 of record NC_136895.1, read on the forward strand.
TCATATAATGCAGGTATATAGGTACTGTATCCAAAAGCATGCAGAGAAAAGTCCAAATTAAACAATTCCCCATCGTAAGTGCACATTGATGGCCTAAGACACGAAACAAGCGGTTTGTGTGATAAAACGAACAGTATTTAAATAGTTTTTATCTCTTTTACACAAAGACGTCCAAGTGATCTGTTTACACTGGATTTCTTCCCCAGAAACTAATCTAACCGCCTTCGATTGGACGTTGCATTTTTAAACTCAGCAGAAACGCGTGTGATTGGCTGTACGGCTCAACGTATGCCTTTGATTGACCTGAACAATGAAGCGAGTAGTGTGTCCAGATAGAAGGCTTACAAATTGGGAATTAGTGAAAACTCAACACTCCCGGATGAGTTCGTGTGAGCTTAGGCCATCAATGTGCACTTACGATGGGGAATTTTTTATTTTGGACTTTTCTCTGCATGCTTTTGGATACAGTACATATATACCTGCATTATATGACTGACAGACAAGAAAAGTTTGACCTAAAAATATAAAAATTGAAACTACTGCAGAGACAGACACCTACATCTTGGATGCACTTCAGGTAAGCTAAAACATACCAACATTTAATTTCAAAGTGAACTATCCCTTTAAGTCAAATGTTTCCTATAGATTCAACAGCACTTTATGAATGAACTGAGAAGTTAGTGTACTCTAAATATGGGCATAAATAAGTGCAAAAAACAGCAGCAGTGCACTGACCAAGACTTGGTAGACATCATCACCTCATCTTCAATCAAAACATCCAGTGAGTTTAAAGACAACGTTCCTCCTCACCGATGGCGACACTGCTGCACCTGGTCAAACTCCTTTTTCTAAATGCATTAAAAAAAAAAAAGTAAAGTGTTAGTGTATGTCACCACATATCATAAAAACAACCCTTTTGAGGGCAGACATTTAAATTTTCATAAATTAAAATAAAGGCGTGAAGGATCAGAGTAGTGTTTATTCAGTAGGGTTTGTGCCCATTTAAAACCCTGTAGTAGTTTTCACAACACGTCTTCCAGAGATGTTTGTCAGAAGGATTTTATTGGGAAAAAATGTCAGGGGTTTATCTGTTCTAGAGCTTAAAAAAATGTAATAAAATGTAATTTGGCATCAGTCGTTTCTTTATTACAAAGTAGAAAGTAAAGTGGTACTTAAAAAGGATAGTTCACCCCAAAATGAAAATTCTGTCATCATTTACTCACTATCACATCATACCAAACACAAGAATCTTGTTCAGCTTTGGAACAATTTTTTATATATATATATATATATATATATATATATATATATATATATATGTGTGTGTCCATGGGACCATCCATCAAAAGTCTAGACAATCAGTTTAGCTTCAAGTACATAAAGACATAGCTAATCCATACGAATAAAGCAGTTTTATACAAGCCTTCCAACAAGACACAGGCTTGATTAATACATTTAATTGAGAAGCTTGAGATAGCACAAACTGAGGTTTGTGTCAAGCAAGCACGATTGAGCTTCCCTTTAAAATATTTGCATTACATGTGTGTATTGTTGAATGTATATTATGTGAATAATAGACTTAATTAACTTACTTTCTGAAGCTTAAAAATAAAGATGTCCTAGACTTTCAATGGATAAAATATGACAAAAATTATGAAATATATTATTTATTTATTTTTCTTAAGATTAACAAAATTATGGTTTTGGAACATGAGGGTGAGTAAATCATGACCATTTTCATTTTATTTGTAGGTGCACTATCCAAGTCATGCATTTATGCTAATGTCAGCTAAAAGGATAAAGTGTTCCTAAGTAAATAATGTAGTCCTGACATGTTTCCTACCCTGTGTGTCTTGAAATCATCAGCTGACTCTTCCTTTGAGATAGTAGACATGTCAGGATCGTAGTTCTAATGACATCAATGCCATTTTTGCACTTGAAGGCAAAACACAAAACAATGGTAATGTAACACAATTAAGCAACATTTATTGAGTTTATTTTTATGATTCATAAGACAACTTTCAACGACTGCAAACCTAGCATTAGCAATTACCTGACACCTTTATACAAAATCCAAGGCAAACTTCAGGATAAGTGGAAATATAACACAAATTATATATTTTTATCCATTTTAAGAAAGTATACTATAGCTAGAATATTCAAGACTTCACTGGTATTCTTCTGAAGTAATACAAAGTTACTCTGAATCATAGACAGACTGAAATTTAAGTTGAAATTGAACTTTGCCAATAGGTTCTAAATAAAAAATGGTGGCACACTTCATTACATAAAACATCATTAGTCCTTGGATGTCATGATGTTATTCATGTGGTGCAAGAAACAAAATGGTTTGATGTTAGTTGAGGTTTGCGTAATTTTTCGTTTGGGCTGTGTATGAGTTGATCAAAGATTTAAATTTAATTCTAAAAATATTGCATTTCTTCAGAAGGTTTTTTTGCCACTTGTGCTGCAAGACATCTCTGAAACTGAACGATGTAACGTTACAAACAATGTATTTAAATAACTGGTCATAATATGTGACCATTTACATCTCACACAACACTAAAAACAATCAGTTTTTTTTATTATTATGTGAATTCTAACTTTACTTACTTCGTTTTAGGCTCATAGTATTGCATCATCTTGTTGACATTGATATCACACCATCCCTCACTGCCTTTACTCTGAAAATATTTATTTACAAAGCATGAAAACAACCTTGTTAGTGTGGGTTTCAAATTAGAAAACGTGAGAAGCAAATAACAGTCTAAAATGTTAACTAATGTTAGCAAAACAGCCATCATAATCGGTCCTCGAGCCACTTGTTCACCGAGACTTCGGCTGCTTTAGTAAGCATCACATGGATATGCTAGATAAAATTGACGAAACAGATCATAAAACGATTAACAAAAAGTTTAAACATTGTAATGTATGAATGGATGGGTTTACGTTAACGTTACCGTTGTTTATGTTGTGTGAATGACGGTTAACGTTAGAGATGTAACGTTAACGTTAGAAGATGGTCCGTCCGTCAGCCGTCTCCGTTTAAAAATAAAATAAAAAATCGTGTGTCCAACTGTGAGAAATCAAACACAATATTTATTAATTTCCCACTGACAAACTGTGGTGTAAAACACTGCATATTTAACGTAACACATGCCGCTAATAACTGTCTTTGATGTAACGTTAACGTAAGTTAACTTAATGGCGCGCGCGCGTTGGTTCCGTTTCTTTGCTAGCTAACATTAGCTGCTACGTACATTAGCGTTACTGGGATGGTTAACCTTCAGATAAAGAAGTAAGACACAAAACGTTCAAATGTGCTTTAAATGGGGATAAAGAAGTTCGAAATGCTCACCTGTTATTTTTCTTGACCGTTAGCCGTCCTGCTGTGACCCGTGAGTGATGTGAGCGTGCAGCCAGTGTGGGGGGTGGGCGCCTGGGGCCCTGGGCAAACAAACGACTGCCTGAGAGAAAATGCGCGCGTTTTTTTTTTTTTTTTTTTTTGCTTCTTGTGAAACACTCCTGGATAATATTTTGCCATGAGTAAAAGTAGTTAAGTCTTAATGATTTATGTGGCTTAATGATTTAAATTAGATTTATGTATTTACTATTGTTTATGTTTTTATTTGATTAGCTTTTAGTTTAGTTATAAAAGAAAACGGCATAATAAAATGAGCCCTTATGCTATACAAACGTAATTTCTCAGAGACAATTATTTAAAAAAAATTAGAAATCATGGAGTAAGTAAAAAAATATATATATAGGCTATATATATATATATATATATATATATATATATATATATATATATATATATATATATTGTGGTCAGGCATAGACGTAAACTATCAGATTAAATTAATTTCTGAGTTACTTGATTGGAACTTGTTCTATTAAAATGAAAACATCAAGTTAAGCCAAAGAGTAACCGTTACAAGTCAGTTTAACATGATGCAATAGTGTTTGAACATTAAACCTGATACAATGGTGTTAAATCGAAATGAATGGTTTAAACAAAGTGAACAACATCAAAGAATCATTTTTTTGAGTGCAGAAGTTGCTGGCATGATGTTTGTGGGCAGTTACTAGAACGTTGCAATTGCTAATTGCTGAGGTATTCTTACTGTTTATAAGTATGTTGCTAGGGCATACTATGCAGTCCCTAATGTGTCCAACAGCATCGCTATTGGGTTACGAGTTTTCTGGAGGGGTTGTTACTCACAACTTTGGCTTACGTTTTGGCAAATTTCTCTCTGTAATGAATAAACATTCTTACAGTAACGTTAATATAACTTTATACTAGAACAGAGATATCTGGTCTTAGAACATATTTCTGGTAGCTGGATTGGTGTTCGTTTTAACATGTTCTTGTTGATTCTAGGGTGTGATCAGTCCTATCCTATAAGAAAATGTGGTAACACTTTAGTTTAGGGTCCAATTCTCACTCTAGTTGCTTATTAGGATGGATATTACTTGTATATTGGCTGTTTATTAATACTTAAAATGTAGATATTAATTGCTTGTCTATCCCTTTAGTCACCCAATACCTAAACTTAATAACTACCTTACTAACTATTAATAAGCCGTAATTAGGAGTTTATTGAGGCAAAAGTTGAAGTTAATAGTAAGAATTGGACCCTAATCTAAAGTACGACCGAAAACATAAGTAATTTACATTTAGGAGAATTGGTGGCAAATTAGTATGGATTTGTAAAAAATAATAATATTTTTTTGCATTTGTATTGATTTGTATGGCCGTAAACCAATTTCACGAAAAAATACAGTAACGCTTTATTTTAAGGTGACGTAGTTACACATTAATACATGTACTTATGCATAATTTACTGTTATTAACCTACAAGCAACTAACCCTAACCATACTCTATAGTAAGTACATGTAGTTAATTAATATTGCTAATAAAGTGTTAATAAAAAATACAAATTAGATTGTACAAATTTATACGAATTCGCCAAAACATAAATTAGTTATTCACCAAGAGATTGTGTTGTTAAATGTAGGTTTATGCAATATTTCCACTAATTTTCCACTGTCATACAAAAAATGTATGTCTGATGGATCACAACAGTAACTTAAAACCTCACTAAACTGCAGTTTGGTAAAAAAAAAAAAAATACAATATTTATCAATAACACCAAATTTGATACATTTTAATAGTGATGCTTCCCATTATAATTTTCCAAGACAACTACTAAGCATAAAGCTTATTTCTTTGCTTTGTTAAGCTCTGGCATTTGTCTCTGAACTCTGAGCTCTTCGGCAGTCCTCTGGATGTGGTTGTAAATCTTTTGGCCTATAAGAGGAGCCCTAACATTACATTCCCATATTTTTTGTTCTCTTCCCTGCTCTTGTGCCCTGGGGTACACGGATTCAGAATGTTCCTCGTCTATGACTGGAAAACCTCAAAGAAAGATTCTCTGCTCTCAGCTTAAAAGTGGTTTGCGACAGATTATCTATGATATATTACTTATGGACCGTCAATCACATGCGACAAAGACACGTCTGATATTTTGAAGCCAGGAGGTCAGGTCAGCCTTAAGAAAACATTAAAAGAGCTTTAGCTATGTGTCTTTTGTCTTCCGCACTGAGCGTGGCCATCTGGAGAAAAGACCCTTTCTAAGGCTCTATTGTACCCTTAACCCCACACCGCCTGAGGTTAGATGCACACTACTGAGGCATGACGTCTGGGCAACCATCGGTGTCAGCTAAAGTCATAGTAATACTAATAGTATTACGTTTATCGCACATTGGGACGTCGGTCTTGCTGAACACTTAAGGCTGTCAATAAACTTGTTAGGCTGGAGATAAAGGTGAGTTTTATTGATTGTTTTTGTAAATTAAACTGATACATTGTACATGAGGGGCACATCAGGCATAGGCATAATTCTTTTTCAGCCCGAACATAAATTATACGCTGTCCTGCATTAATGAAACAGCCGAATTCAACAGTGCAATGCTAACAATGGCTCAATTCATTACAAACCTGGTGAAAGCTAAGAGTCAACACAGCTGAATTTGCTGCAAATCAGCCGCACAGTGATTAATTACTTTGCCACTATGCAGGAGGATAACGACTCAACGTTGCACAACTCGACAAGTGTTACAGTCAAAACACACATTGCACCCAATTGAAAAACCCACCTGTGCACGAGTCAACGACTTCATTTAATTTCAGACTGAATGTATACTAAATACCTTCTTTCTTCGAACACCAAACTGCTAGGCCAAGTGAACCTGAATATTTTAAAAGTTTGTTGTGCAGGAATGTTTCAAAATTATTAACTCGTAACGTATTATTTTAGCGATTTGTAATTCTTGCAAAATAATATATTATAAAAATATACATTAGAACAAAAAGTAAATAAAATAGAACCATCTCACAAATACATAGGTAGTTCATGTCACTGCCCACCAGTAGAAACTTTTTTTTAATTTGTTTTTTATATTTTACTTTTGAACTTTTTACACTGTGAAATACACTGTAAAATATATATTTTCATGATTTGTTATCACAACTTTTTATATTTAGTCAAATCAACTTCGATAACTAATGTGGTGTAGATAACATACTATTTTGAGTTTCTGTTTATTAAACCATTCTTCATTGTATTAACTAAATTTTTTAATTACAACGAACTCAAAATTTTAAGGCAACAAGGTAACTTGCTTTTTTAAGTTAAACCAAATTTTTTTACAGTGTACCTGGGATTTTGGCTAATGATACTTGTAATCTGAGTATATATGCTTGTAATCTGAGTATATATATGTAATCTGAGTATATATATATATATATATATATACTCATATTACAAGTATCATTAGCCAAATTCCCACAGGTATTTCACATATACAAACTCAGATTTCCAAATCTAATAATAATAACAATAAGTTGTAGTAGTGGTAGTGTAAAAGCAAATATATAGATACAAACCATTTAACAGTATTTACCTGGAACTTATTGAACAAAATATTACACTTTAAAGTCAGACTGAGAAGCAATAAAAGCCAGTTAATTAAAGCCGGTTAATTTAGATGTTACCTAACCAGGAACATTTTAGGTTACCTGACAAAACATGTATTGCCTGATCATGCAATGACTGTAAAAAGAAAGAAAGAAAAAGACAATGAAAAAAAACATAACAATCCAACCATGCAATGTGTAATTATCTCCTCTGAGCTGTGTTCACTGAACAGCTCATTATAAAAGCAGTAAAACTGCTTTATCAACCATCTAGCCTGGTTAAATGAGAGCTATTTTTATCTAATACACACTGTGATGATAGTGCAACTGTAATTTCTCTCTGTTCCCCGCCTCCTCCAGTTCACACACGTGTGAGAGGGAGTTTATGCCGCATTCGCACTTTATCTAAAATCCTTCACTCTAGTTTTAGCTGGCTGCACGGCCCTTTGTTTGTTGTGTTTGTTTTGTTGATTTATGCGCTGACAAAACTGGTTTCAAAAGGACACATTGGGCAACTGCAGATTGTTTCTGGGCTCGTGTTTGTAAATGTAAATGAAGAAGATGTGGATTACTGGGTTAAGATGGTGGCTGCCGTTGGTGAGGGGGGTGGTGTGGGTGGATCCATAAAGAGACTCTCAATGCCAAACAAAGCGTTCAATCACGCTCTCTTTAAAGCTTTATTGTAAACAGCAGCAATATAACCTAATCATGTTGTTCCAAACCTGTATGACTTTCTTCATTATGCAGAACTCAAAAGAAGGCGTTTTGTATAATGATGGGGTCCAAACAACTTTAGATCACACTCTTATTGTATGAGCATAAATAAATAACCTTTATTAATAACCATATATATATATATATATATATATATATATATATATATATATATGTATATATATATATATATATACATATACATACAAGCAGGTGGTGCTGGGGAAGAAGAGGACCTATGGAACTAAATATAAAGAAAATGCAGAGATTTGTAGAAGTTTGAGACGACATGAGGGAGAGAAAAAGATGACAGAATTTGTTTTAATAAAATTGGGAAGTCAAATTCAGTGTAGTGAATCGGTTCATTTGCCTGGTTCAATGAACAGATGAATCCGAGACCGCATTTGCCGAATCATTTGCTATATGCTCCTATTTGTCAGCTCAGTTATATAAATCTCTAGCTTGACTGCGGCGATGTCATGAAAAAACAAACAAAAATAGCAACGATGCAACAGTTAAATCGAACAGTCTTTATAGGTGAATTATGATGAATCTAACCCAATCTCACGAGAAAACTGATTAGAGATTTCATATGAATTTGTACAAAAACGTATGATTCAGAACCTAACGTACAGCAATAAGCATGAAGTTCCACCCCTAAACCTAACCATCAGTGGCGCATAAGTAGATCGTAAGAAAATGTATGATTGAGATTGTACAAATTTAAATGAATTATGCAATTAGCTGTTTTTTGAGATGGCAATTTCATATGCATTTGTTCAAAAACATACGATTTGGAAAAAACGTTTTAGAAAGTAACGTACGGCAATAAGCATGAAGGTCCACCACTAAACCAAACCATCAGTGGTACATAAGCAGATCATAAGAAAATGTATGATTGAGATTGTACGAATTAAAATAAATTATGCTATTAGCTGTTTTCGAGATCGCAATTTCATATGCATTTGGTCAAAAACATACGATTGCGAAAAAACGTTTTAGAAAGTAACGTACGGCAATAAGCATGAAGGTCCACCACTAAACCAAACCGTCAGTGGTACATAAGCAGATCATAAGAAAATGTACAATTTATGATTACGATTTACGAATTGCACGAATTTAAAACAAATTATGCTATTAACTGTTTTAGAGCTGGTGATTTCGTATAAATTCATACAAAATGTGCGATTCAGAAAGTAACGTGATGAAAATCAGCATGAAGGTCCTCTCTTAATCCTAACCGTATGTGGGGCATAATCAAACGAAAATATACGATTGAGATCATACAATTTTAAATTTAATTTAGCCTGTTATTTCACCAAAATAAAAAAATACTGTAGTTTCGAGTTTTCATGAGTGTGCTGAATGAATCCCCACCGCTATTACATTTATTTGTTCTACTTTGACTCTGTAAATGAGATTCTCATTGTGTAGTGCCCGGTAAATATTGCTTAGAATATAAACATAATACACAGTATGCATATATGTATGTACAGTATGTGTGCATGTTAACTGCTTGTTTTGTTGCTAACTACTTGATTTAAAAAAAAATCTTGACTGTAATTTAGTTTATTTGTCTTTAAATAAGTTCCAGATTACCCCAACATTGATTTTGCAGTACAGCCAAAAGCCTTGATTTTCACAAACTTATTAAGACATATCAAATGGCTTCTATCCATCTTCCCTGATAAAAAGATCATGTTATACAACATGGTTTTGTAGTTCAGTTTTAGTGTTTGGTGGATTTCTGGGTGTGTGTTTGGATTGTCTATCTCTGCATTCCTCTCGCTCTATTGTTCTTTCCTACATGTGGTTCTCCTTGTCCTCCTCTCCATCGTACCAAGGGTCTAGTTCTTCATCTCCCCCTGTTTCTCTCTGGCGAGTGCGAGATATCTGGCTGTCGCCCAATTTGCCGGTGCTGTGTCGTAATTGCTTTTTGTTGGTGGAAAAAAGAGATAGATAAAAATTGATTCCTTGTGGTGCCTCCCACTATCCTACTTTCCCCGTCTCTCTTCTCTCGGTACGTGAAGAGCCGTTGTCTGAGGAGAACTCATCAGCGATGCAGTCGCTGTTTACTTTTCATTTTTCACACATGCACTTTTATAGACTTTCTGCCTTCCCTTTCCTCTGCCTCTTCGCAACTCATTTCTGCTGCTCATTTCTCGCCTTCACTCTTTCCAAAAGCTACTGAAGAATCTCAAAAGATGGCAATTTCACAGCATGCTCCCATAATAGGAGGAAAACATATTTGTTTCTGGGTGAGATGTATGATGCAAGGATTTCTTTTAATTGGGAACAGGCTTATTACGGTTGACTTTGTAAAAATTACATGCTGCCAGTTTTCTCTCCATAAGTCGTGAGAAGCAAAATCATATCTGTACTTTCTCAATGCTTTCATTATACTAACATTTAGAATGCGAAGTTAAAAGAATACTAAACCCAAAATGTTTAATTCTGACTCTAAAATTTTTAGTTTCAAACCCATTTTATATTGTCTGTTTGACACATAAAAAACATTTAAAAGAATACTTATTCTGCTTTTTCCCAATGACATTGAATGAAAATGAATTATCAAACTTATTTTGATGAGTCAAAGTGATGCAAAACCGATGGAAGCTTATTTCCGCTACAGAATTAATTAAATAAAAAAAGTAATTGTGACTTATCTCAGAATTGTGTGAAATAAAGTCGCAATTGTGTGTTATAAAGTCAGAATTGCATGATATAAAATCGCAATTGTGTTATAAAGTCAGAATTGTGAGTTATAAACTCGCAATTGCGAGAAATAAACTGACTTTTTTTCTCAGAATTGCATGTTTATATCTCGCAATTCTGACTTTATAACAAGCAATTGTGTGTTATAAAGTCAGAATTCCGTGAAATAAAGTCAGAATTGCATGATATACTGTAAAGTTGCAATTGCGTGTCTTTTTCCTTAGAATTAAACTTTCAATTGTGAGTTTATATCTCACAATTCTGAGAAAAGATGTCGCAATTGCGTGTTATAAAGTCAGAATTGTAAGAGAAAAGTCAGAACTTTATAACACGCAATTGTGAGTTTATATCTTGCAATTCTGACTTTATAACTCGCAATTGCGACTTTATAACACGCAATTCTGACTTTATAACTCGCAATTGCGACTTTATAACGCACAATTCTGACTTTATAACATGCAATTGCGACTTTATAACGCACAATTCTGACTTTATAACATGCAATTGCGACTTTAAAATACGCAATTCTGACATTATCTTGCAATTTTGACTTTATATCTCGCAATTTTGACTTTATATCTCGGAATTTTGACTTTATATCTCACAATTCTGACTTTACATCTCGCAATTTTGACTATATGACACGCAATTCTGACTTTATATCTTGCAATTCTGACTGTATAACACGCAATTGCGACTTTATAACGTGCAATTCTGACTTTATAACATGCAATTGCGACTTTAAAATACGCAATTCTGACTTTATATCTCGCAATTTTTACTTTATATCTCGCATTTTCTGACTATATGACACGCAGTTCCGACTTTATAATTCGCAATTGCGACTTTATGCGCAATTCTGACTTTATAAGTTGTAATTGTGACTTTAAAATGCGCAATTCTGACTTTATATCTCGCAATTTTGACTTTATATCTCGCAATTCTGACTTTATAACACGCAATTCTGACTTTATAACACGCAATTCTGACTTTATAACATGCAAATCTATCTTTATATCTCGCAATTCTGACTTTATAACACGCAATTGCGACTATATCTTGCAATTCTGAGAAATAAAGTCAGAATTGCGAGATGTAAACTCGTTTTATTCTGTGGTGGAAACAAGCTTCCATAAAAAAACATATCTTGTCATAACTTATTGATCATATCTTTTATATATTTTACACTGTATATATATCCAAAGGGTTTCAACTTATCAAAGGGTGAAGGTGAATGATGTCAGAATTTTGTAGAACAAATACTGATCTAGCATGAAAACCTTCTTTTCTTGGTCATATCTGGTCTTGCAATTCTCCCTACAGTTGCATCAGTTTTCAACCAGACTTTCCAAACATTAACACACATTTCAAAGAACCGCATACTTACTGATATTGTAAATATCCACTCTTTGTTATAAAACAGTCTGTACGTTGAACTGCATCTGAAAAACATCTGTGATCTTCTGGCCCCTCGTATTAAAAGGGGCCCTTCATAAGACTCCAGCTCGCTTTCATGGGTCTATATGTCGGGATCAGAGTTAGCCGGCGGGACGGGGGGACTTTCCTTATCTGATAATAAGTTGCTTGTCATCGGGCTGTCAGTGAAATCTTCTTTCTCGTCAACTTGCACGTTAAGCTATTTTGTGTTCCACTTCAACACCGCCCGAAACCCAGCACACGCATACGCCTCGGCGATATATCATGATGTGTTTACACTGGAATCTGAGAGTCACACCGTCTCCGTATCAATCACGCTTAGTGAAATTCACTTAAGCGAAGACTTATCGTATGACTTTCACATTTTCAATTTAAGCTTAATTGGCCGGTGTATATTTTGGTCTGAGGCCAGCGAGCATTTGGGAGGGGAGTATTTTTCCACGGAAAGTACTTGTGTCCACAATGGCTCGCTAACAGGCTCGCCAAAGTCACCTTGACAGCTGGTCCAACAATGCGGTTGTTGATTTCATACTAAATTTAATTTGGACGGAGCGTTGTGATTGGCCTGCCTCGGTTTGGTCCCATCCCAGCAGTATGGAAATAAATAGCCTCTCTCTCTCTCTCTCTCTCTCTCTCTCTCTGTGTTTATTGTCTTTCTTTCTTTGCACAGTTGTTTACTTTTTTAGCCCAATTTTCTCTCTCTCTCTCTCTCTCTCTCTCTCTCTCTCTCTCTCTCTCTCTCTCTCTCTCTCTCTCTCTCTCTCTCTCTCTCTCTCTCTCTCTCTCTCTCTCTCTCTCTCTCTCTCTCTCTGATGAGTTTTATCTTTGCTGTTCTCAAGAACATTCCCCTCGTGTCCTCTCACCCTGTATCAACAGAGATTAGCGCTTTACCTCCAATGCACACAAACCGCGCGCTCGAGGTGAACGGAGAGCTTTTACGCGTGCTGGAATTTGGAAAATATCCGTATAAGTACTGCAGTTTCTCGACCGAGCGCATTAGCCTACTTTTCCGTTCGCTGCAAAACAAGCTCTCAAGACAAGCATGTTCGCCAAATGCATTGTCGATGGATTTTTGCGGTATTGAATATTTATACTTTGTTAGGCTTGTTTGTATATATAGATGCGGATTCACTATTCAATACTTTTTGCACTTTAGCGTACGGCTAACCACCCACAGTTCTTCTTAACACAGCGCTATGCTTATTTTCAGCTTCATTCAAACTTCTCCGCTTTTTTATTTCAGCGCAAACATGCCTTTTTATGTAAACTAGGCTTTATGTATATATATATATATATATTAGTAGATCGTGCTTTATACAAAAAATTGTCTGGGAAATTAAGTTTACTTTCACTTTATGCTAATATTTCATTAAGTTTTTATTTAATTTGCTTTATACATTCTCCCTTAAAAAGAGAAGTGTTTTTCTGACATGTTCACAGAAATTAGTCTTTTAGACATTATATGTTTTATAATGTTACGTTTATGCTCAGGAATTCAACTCTGTTATGGGAAGGTTATGGATGTTATGGATGTATAGTGGTTTATAATTAGCACAAAGGGGACAAAAAAAGAGATTGTAAATAATGTGCCATTGTAATTTGATGTTTATTAGACTTTTTTGTTTGTTATGTGACCTTCATAACACTCAACCTTTAATGGAACAGGGTTGACACAAATTAAGTTTGATCTTTTTTATTTAGTTTTTTTTTTAAGTATAATTTATGGTGACATTTTTATTATTTATATACTATTAGATTAGTATTACTGGTATACTATTACATAATTTTTCTTTAAGTTGTAGTATTTTTTATGTGGTTTTGTCATTTTCATTATTTAAGTAATTTTAGTACACTGTGAAAAATGTAATCAATAAGTTATGACGTGTTTTTACATTGGTTTAACTCATCAAAATAAGTAAAGCAATTTCCATCTCATTGATTCAACTCATTTTTCTTGAGTCAGTTTAATGTCATTTAAGTTGAAATGATTTAAACATCCAAGTTGATTTTACTAAAAAATTTAAGGAAGCAACTTTTTTTTACTTTTCAACTTTAACTTATTTTCAGTTAGTTGCCATGGCAACATGTATAATTATTTGATTACAGCTTTATTTCAAATAAAGAAAATAGTTTGTAATATTTTACTTTTAATTAACAATAACAAAACTGACTATTTACCGGGAATTTACTGGCACACCAAATTATAACTCGTCTCAAATTATTTTGTTAAATTCTAAATATACGAAACCTAGGTTTGGAATAACATCAGGATTTAGGTTTTATGCTCCGAGTTAGTTATGATAAAAAATATTGATATTTTGCAAGGATGTACAATATGCATATGGTCTTTTTGAAAGAATTTATGAAAACCAACCCAATTAAATTTAATTTGGCACAAATTAAAAGTTTCTGAAGCTTTTTTATCCAGCATTTATCCATCATGCTATAAAGAATAGATGTAGGAGTAAAGGAGGGAGTCACTTGCATTTTGCATATGCTACTTTCACACATTGTTTGGTTTGTGTTTTTGTGATGAAGTACACACAAATAATACAAAGGCGTTCTATGATGAAAAACTCTTCACTTATGATTTCAACGAGGACCAATATTCATATTATTCACCAACTTTTTGAAATGCTGCAGTGTAATTATACAGAGCTTTGGTGCAGTGCTTCATTCATTAAGTCTGAAAAACGAATCAGCAACTTTTGTGTCCGTGTCAATTTTATCAAAATTGAGGGGGAAAAAAATCCATCAGCAATTTTTTTTTTTAATAGCACTGAATTCCAAGGCTACTATTTCAACAGCGCGCAGAGACGGCCATTGATTTCATTAGGAGAACATGGGGAGTGGATTATTGGATGATAACTGCTTCACAGTAAGTCAACAACAGATCAATACAAAATGGCATTATACCTTGTTTGTTCATGTTCATGAGCGCAGCGCAGATGCTCGGCAGAAGCACAAGTTCTTCTCCACCGGGCCTTTCACAGGGCAAAAACTAAGATTAATCATTGCTATGTTGGTCATGGTGGGATGAATATGGACAATAGTGGGTGTTTATTATGTGTAAAACTGATCTGGGACAAATCCCTCAAAACCCAAAAGAAATTAACATTGTTTTTTGGACTATTCATTATTATTTTTTATTATTTTTTGCATTGTGAGATTTTTAACGGAAAATGTACGGAGCCCCTAAAGGGACCTTTGCAAAAATAAAAGTATACAGACTTTCAAAAAGTGTGAAAGTCTGTATATTTTTATTTTTGTAATAAAATTCGTCAAAATTCGAAAGTCAAGTCAAAATTCGAAAAGCTTTATTTCGAACTTGTAAAAAAAAAAAAAACGTAATAATAATTATAATTTTTTTTTCTTTTTTCCTTTCCTCTCCCCCCCCCCCCCCCTTTTTTTCCCTTTTTTTCCCTTTTTTAAGTTTATGAAATAATAGTATTATGAAATATTTTACAAAATAAAATACTGAATTTTCAGCATCATTACTCTAGTCTTCAGTCACAGGATCCTTCAGAAATCATTCTGATATGATGATTTGCTGCTCCATAAATATTTGTAATATGTTGAAAAATAAAAATATTTATTATAAAATTAATAAATTAAAAGAACTTGGATTAAATCTAGAACAATTAATACATCAGTGTGGTGTTTGCAGGACTTAAACTGTTTTCAATAAAAAGGCAATATTATATTAATATTTTAATTAAAGAAAATTATATTGTGTATAAAATTTGATGGTATATGGTAGTATATGATAATCATATTTTAAAGGGAGAAAAATCATTATCATTAAAAGCTATGGTTCTAAAAATAGGCTTTATTTAAAAAAATTTCAAGCAAAAAATTGATTTCAAGGTGAAATGTGACCTGGATATGTTTGCATGAGACTCACTTAACTCACTGTTTTACTCTTTGAAGATGTGAATGTGCCAGCTTGTAAAATACATGTTCTTCACTAGGATAGAAATGCTTTTTTACTGTATACTTAAAGTTCATGATTTATTTATAAACTCCAATTCATATTACAAAGCAGCAGATTTGTGTACCACACAAGAAGGAAAACTACTCCTATTGAGCGGTGTAAATAATAGATCAGTGTTTGTTTCAAACATAGCAGAAGAAAAATGACACAACATAAGATGAATGATAGCATTGTGCAGACAGTACAAATATATAATGTATTCAGTTGGGATATATTGCCTCAGGGTTTATGTACTACATTTGTTTTTAGCTTCTGTTAAAAAAAACAAAAGCATATTAAATGTTTAACTTAACATATTCTCTTCACATATGTAAGTACACATATGTCAAATTAGAATAATATACTGTAGAAGTATGCAGTAGAACAGTAACAGTAGTGAGAAATCACAACATTCTTCACAAAGATGTTATAATTATTCAAACATTTCAGATGACACTGCCATAATACTTTGATATATATATACCATAGTAATGAATAATTCACATATTTGTACTGTATTTACATGCTGCAAGAATACCATGGTATTACCATAGTACATGTCCATAGTATCATGTTATTCCAACCTGATCTCATGACAATTCCTACGTAACTTACGAGGTGGCTATAATTCGTACGAATTCATATGACCTCACTTGTACGAATTCGTACGATTTTTGTTAAATCATAGATATTTTACGAGTTGTACATATTTTACATATTTGAATATTTAAATTCATACGAATGACCACCCCTGAACCCGCCCCTAAACCTACCCATCACAGGGGTTTAGACAGATCTTACGAATTTTTACGAATGAGTTTGTACGAATTACGAATTAAGGTCCTTGCACAGAGTCCGAAATTCGCGTCCGAAATTTTCGTACGTAAAAAAATAAATGCGACCTCACGTTGTCAATCACGCTTGCACACTGCCTGCGAAACTTTCGTCCGTCATAAAAAAAATAGATTGTCTAGGTTTTTCGCATCCGTAGTGAGAAATCACAACATTCTTCACTCAGATGACACTACCATAATACTTTGATATATATCATAGTAATGAATAATTCACATATTTGTGTACTGTATTTACATGCTGTTCCAAAGAATACCAATGTTATTCCAACCTGGTTTCACGACAATTCGTACGTACTTACGAGGTGGCTTATTCGTACAAATTCACGTGACCTCACTCGTACAAATTCGTACGATTTTTGCTAAATCATACATATTTTACGAGTTGTACATATTTTACATATTTTAATTCGTATAAAATTCGTATGAATGACCTACCCCTGAACCCGCCTCTAAACCTACCCATCACTAGGGTTTAGACGGATCGTACGAATGAATTCGTACAAATTAAGGTCCTTGCATAGAGTTCGAAATTCGCATCCGAAATTTTCGTACGTTAAAAAAATAAATGCGACCTCACGTTATGTCAATCACGCTTGCACACTGCCTGCGAAACTTTCGTCCGTCATAAAAAAAATCGATTGTCTGCGTTTTTCGCATCCGTAGGAAGCATTTTGAATGGTGTCTTGACAATTCAGAGCCACTGAATCACGAATACAAAAAAACGTATGCGAAAATTTCCAAGGACCTCGGACGAATTCGGACGAATTGGTCGTGAGACAGCATTGGTTATTCAACAGCCTTTGACCTGACCACCTCACATTCCCAACATCAGTGGACCAGTTTAATTAACAGACATGCTTGTTGTGATATCAAAAAATGGTGGATTAGATTAGATCATGCAATTATTTAACATAAATTGAAACCGATTTATGTTTCCAATTGAGATGATTTCACAAAGTTCAAGTCCAAAAGTAGACATGTCCACACGGTAAACGAAACCCATGAATGCGCCTCCACCCGTGTGCCCCATGTACTGTATTGGTGCATTCCAGTTTAAATTAGAAGTTCCTGCTAGCAACCTGAAGGTACGAAAACATGGGGGCACCTCTCTCAAAGGTCTTAAGCCATTCATAAAAGGCCTTTTCTCTTTAGGAGCCATAAAGTCTGGTTTGAACACTGGGGGCTGAGTGACATGTTAATCAGGGGATCAACAGACCCCAGCAGTCGTGGTCCAGAGGTGGAGGTGCACTTAGGCCTAATCCCCTTGTGTCCTACAGAGGTCTGGAAGCCCGTGGACGAGCCTCAGCAACTGTACATGATCAGCTTAGCGAGGGGTAAGATCTGCAACTTTTCAAACCAGTCATTCTCAACTCGTTTTGCTTCAGGACCAGGAACATTTTGCACTGCATGCTTAATAGTTAGTTAGATTTGTAAATTTTCTGAAGAACACAATTTTATCCTACTACAACAACATAACTTGGTATTTAACTACCATAGTATGATCATTGGAGAAATTAACTAGCTAGTCACGACAGTTCCCCGAAACCGTATTAATATTGTCGCATATCCGCCACTTGAACAGTGTTGGATCAACAACATAGAACTGACATTAATGACACCATGCAAATGGTGGAGTAGTAACTTTTACCATTTAATGTGTTTTAATAAAGCAATAAGCCCCGCGAAGCCGTATTTTACAGTGGATTTAGAACAGCTAAGGGGCGTAGGTTCATTCTCGTGTTACGCAGCACGTTTGAGCTTCTGCAAGAACCAATGAGGTTCATTCTCGTGTTACGCAGCACGTTTGAGCTTCATCAAGAACCAATGAGGTTCATTCTCGTGTTACGCACCACGTTTGAGCTTCTGCAAGAACCAATGAGGTTCATTCTCGTGTTACGCAGCACGTTTGAGCTTCTGCAAGAACCAATGAGGTTCATTCTCGTGTTACGCAGCACGTTTGAGCTTCATCAAGAACCAATGAGGTTCATTGTGTTACACAGCACGTTTGAGCTTCTGCAAGAACCAATGAGGTTCATTCTCGTGTTACACAGCACGTTTGAGCTTCTGCAAGAACCAATGAGGTTCCTTGTGTTACACAGCACGTTTGAGCTTCTGCAAGAACCAATGAGGTTCATTCTCGTGTTACGCAGCACGTTTGAGCTTCATCAAGAACCAATGAGATTCATTCTCATGTTACACAGCACGTTTGAGCTTCTGCAAGAACCAATGAGGTTCATTCTCATGTTACACCGCACGTTTGAGCTTCTGCAAGAACCAATGAGGTTCATTCTTGTGTTACGCAGCACGTTTGAGCTTCTGCAAGAACCAATGAGGTTCATTCTCGTGTTACGCAGCACGTTTGAGCTTCATCAAGAACCAATGAGATTCATTCTCATGTTACGCAGCACGTTTGAGATTCAGCAAGAACCAATGAGATTCATTCTCATGTTACGCAGCACGTTTGAGCTTCATCAAGAACCAATGAGATTCATTCTCGTGTTACACCGCACGTTTGAGCTTCAGCAAGAACCAATGAGGTTCATTCTCGTGTTACGCAGCACGTTTGAGCTTCTGCAAGAACCAATGAGGTTCATTCTCGTGTTACGCAGCAGGTTTGAGCTTCTGCAAGAACCAATGAGGTTCATTCTCGTGTTACGCAGCACGTTTGAGCTTCATCAAGAACCAATGAGATTCATTCTCATGTTACACAGCACGTTTGAGCTTCTGTAAGAACCAATGAGGTTCATTCTCGTGTTACACAGCACGTTTGAGCTTCTGCAAGAACCAATGAGGTTCATTCTCATGTTACGCAGCACGTTTGAGCTTCTGCAAGAACCAATGAGGTTCATTCTCGTGTTACACAGCACGTTTGAGCTTCTGCAAGAACCAATGAGGTTCGTTCTCGTGTTACACAGCACGTTTGAGCTTCTGCAAGAACCAATGAGGTTCATTCTCGTGTTACGCAGCACGTTTGAGCTTCTGCAAGAACCAATGAGGTTCATTCTCGTGTTACGCAGGACGTTTGAGCTTCTGCAAGAACCAATGAGGTTCATTCTCGTGTTACACAGCACGTTTGAGCTTCTGCAAGAACCAATGAGGTTCATTCTCGTGTTACACATCACTTTTGAGCTTCTGCAAGAACCAATGAGGTTCATTCTCGTGTTACACAGCACGTTTGAGCTTCTGCAAGAACCAATGAGGTTCATTCTCGTGTTACACATCACTTTTGAGCTTCTGCAAGAACCAATGAGGTTCATTCTCGTGTTACACATCACTTTTGAGCTTCTGCAACATGTGTTTTTCCACATGTCATATACAAGAAACTATGCTTCAAACCACAAGTCGAAAGCTGTTGTTCCAACCACACAACTTTGCGAAATACTGACCTGCATTCCCCAATATGCATTTTAATTGAAGAAACCTTAACGGCAGCTGTGAAGAAATTGTGAATATGACTCAAACGTGTTTTGAGCTAACAAGTCCCTATAGCGGATAATTTCATTAGATGATTGTTTTTACCAGGGTCTATACAATTCCCAGCAGAAGGGGTGGACTTCAAAGATGTATTTGTTGAGTTTAGCGTCACCTCTGGTTTCTCAGCCTGTTCTCAATCTGTTAATCTCTCTACTCCCATCTTCATTAGCGGCTCCACAGGTAGCTTGCTAATTATCTGCGCGGGGCAGCGCGTTCATTACTTACATTGCTAGGTCCGATGTGTCGTGGGAGGGTACATGCAGGGGTGAATGAACAGCTTAAGGTTTCCCTCGATATGTTAAACAGTGAGTCAACCCAAATCAAATATGTAGGATGCTAATGAGTTGCATCTGTAGCCGAATGCTAATTTTGCATTAACTAAAATTATGTCTGCCTCTGAAGGGCATCTCTTGGCATGCTGGAGTAGGGGAAGGAATAGGGGAAGTTATTTTGAATCCAAATTTCAGAGTTCATGTATTGGGGCATATGATAAAAGATTGCTGTTGAGTTGAGAATTGCAAATGAATCTGATGTTACAGATTCATGCCCTGCTGACAAAATTGATTAAACTAGCCTAAGGTGGTTTGATAACACAGAGCTTGGTCAGACTAGTGTAGTTTGATGGTTTTAGTGAGGTTTTGGGTATATAGACAAACTTTTTTAAGCAAATTTGAGACCTGGGGTTTGTGCCATAGTACTGCTACAAGCCCCAAAACGTATAAGTGATAATTGTTAATGTTAAAAGCACTGTACTAGAGATAAAATGCAAAAATAACTGCGACCAAACGCACCACTGCTAATTAGTTACCTGAGCCGTTGTCACATCTTACTCCAAAGCTCATTTTATCGGCAAAAATACATGTTTACAACATTTAACAGCATTTGTGGCTTTTTTTTAATCAAAAAACATATATCGTCCTTCTTTTTCTTAAAAAAAATAATACAATTCATATGTAAAAAATCTCACTTACGATGGAACTAAATGGGGCTAATTTTTTTAAGGATCTAAAAGAAAAATGTGAAGATTATAATTTGTCTGTTTAAACGTGTAAAGCTGTTTTCATCATTTTTACGGCCGTTTCATGGAAATATAGTTGTAAAATTGGATATACCTTTACACAGAAAAAGTAAGATAAAGCAAAATATAAAGTAAGATATTTTTCAGGCTAAAACCACGTTAACATCCATATTGTTTCATTTTTGTTCCTATTGCTATTGAAAAAGTGAGCATTTTTACATGAATTGGCACCATTCACTTCTCGTTACCCAGAGAAGTCTAAATTATTATTCTATTTTTTTGGTAATCAACATTATGCCACAAATGCTGTCGATTGAGCCTAACCTGCGCATTACAGCTGAAATATTCCTTTAAAGTCGGCATGAAACAGAAGTTGTGATAGTCCTTTCTTCCTTATTGTGACGTATATCTGAGTGAAACGGCTTCTGGAACAAGAACAAATTTAAGGCGGGGCTCGATTTTGTCCACTGGAAATTGATTGGATGATTGGATACGGTTGTGGTTTGCTATTGGTGGATCTCATGTGATTGACAGGTTGCCCCGCCCTCGTCATCAGAGAAGAGATGAGATGAGCTGCAAGAGGGAGGGGAAGTTATTCTGATTTAAGATTATGAGACACATGAATTTAAAATAATAATAATAATAATAATATAAATGGTTAAATAATGAATAACAAATACTGCAATATTCCATAAAGAAAAATATAACAATTGCCTATTTTGATTTCATGGTGACTTTAAGGGAATGGCGCATCTTACTCCACTCATCTCTATAGTGAGCTATTTAAACTGGCTTTTATTTAGACTGCACTACACAGACAATTACACTAACACTTTTCCCTGTGTGTTGTCAGCAGACTATTAATGCAGAGTTTCTCTCTCTTTCTCCTGGCTCACAGCGTGTCTTTGCTGGACTGGAAAGGCCTTTAGCGTGAAACTGTCTCATGCTTCAACACTTCACTTTGCCTCTCAAGTGCCTGGAAATTGCACTAATTTTTTCTTTTATTATTGTGAAGGTGCCTTCCTCATTTGACAATCAGTTGTGGGTGAAATTAGCCTTGTCATTTCCATGCCTATGCCCCTCCATTTCTGTCGCTCTCATTGTTTTGTCAGAGCTGCCGACAACTGAATCTGCTAACAGTGATTTATGTTTTCCTCCCTTGAATCATAGTTTCTGAATGTTCAAGTGAGCTACACACATTCACTCTCAATGCTTTAGTTTATATAAACTGTTAAAATTTCAAATACATCTCAGTAGGAGAGAATACTTCATGAATATTTGCTTTTATTGATGCTTATCACATTTATTTCCAATATGTACGCTGTAATATATGTATGTATATGTATATACAATCAATAAGTTATGACAACATATGTTTTTACATGGCTTTTACTCATCAAAATATATTAAGCAGTTTTCAACTTTTTTTTCATAAGTTAAACAAGATTCATCCCTTTTAAGTCAGTTTAATGCAATTTAAGTTGAACTAACTTAAACATTCAAGTTGATTGTACCGGTACTTAAAACTTAAACATCCAACTTAAAAATTCAAGGCCTGAACTTTAAGGACTTTAAATCTGAACTATGAACTATCACGATACGTATAACAACAGTGTAATGAAACGTTGTCATCTGTTTTAGATAAAACCGAATGGATATTTCGGTTATTTCACACTGAAAGTGTCGTTAAACATGCAGGCAGCAACAGAATATATATTTTTTCTGAAGATATGATCAATAAGTTATGACAACATATGTTTTTAATTGCTTTAACTCATCAAAATAAGTTATGCAATTTCAACTTTTTTATGTTACACAAGATTCAAGATTTAAGTCAGTTTAATGTAATTTAAGTTGGAATGACTTAAACATGCAAGTTGATTGTACTTAAAAATGTACGGTAGCAATTTTTGTTTTTTAGGCACGTTTTTTCCAATATTTTTCCAGAGAAGTAGTCTGTAATTTACAATGATATATATATATATATATATATATATATATATATATATATATATATATATATATATACATATACCGGTATATAAGAATGTATAGTTGCCCTCGGTGTCCCCTACAGCTCCAAGCATTGCTGGGGAGTTTGCTGGTTCTCGATGTTGATCTGACACAGAACGAGGGGCTGAAAGCAGTCGGGGTGTTGTACGAGTACTCATGTGTGTTGTGAGGTGAACACACACGGCTAGCTGACACAGCGCCAGAGGAAAGCTCTATTTTTGGTCTCAGATATAGATAAGTTTGGCAGCTCTTTTCACTGCCTCTCAAAGAGCTACAGGTCAGCCAGCAACGAACCTTAAACGAGTAAAAGAACGAGTTGTAATCTGGAGCCGGCTAACCCTGCCATCCCCGAGACAGCCCAGCATCTGCCCACTGGTGCGGGGACTGAAAAATGGGAAAATGGAAATATGGATTTTGCAGTGCAGAACAGAATAGCATGGAGAGGATTTTGAAGAAACGCTGTCATGCAAAAAGTTTATTCAGTGATATGAAAGATTGGATTAGCAAAAACGTATTATGTCTGGATTTGTTCAAATAGGTACTTAGGTTTCTTAACACTCTGCGTGGATACATCAGTTGCATTTATCTTATGCTGCATTATGCTTAATAGATGTATTGATCTGCAAATGTAATTCTCTGCCGTACTGAAGGAATCAATGGGAGGTAGACCCTTTCTGTGGGCCAAATCTTTTAATGCTGCATTAAATGAGGCAAATATTAGATTTGAAATTCATGCTTTTCTCTGAGGAGGCAAGAGAGGAAATCCCTTCTCGAACAAATAAAATAAAATATTTGAAAAATCTTGCAATGGAAGTGGATGGAATCCGTTTCAATTATATAGCCAAAAGACATAAAACAATATTCAAGTTAACTTGGTTATAATTTGAAACGAAATGCTTCCAAGCAGCAACAAAAACTTAGAGCAAATCATATAAAAGTTTTAACATAATAATGAATAAAGCAGCTCCTCTTTAAATAAAGTTAAAGCCATAACTTACTTACATTAAGTGTGTAAACATATTATAAGCTTCACATTTCTGCTTTTAAATCCTCTAAAACTTCCATTGTACTGTAAGTTCCTCGTCATAACCTCCATGCGTTCATTCGTTCGTTCTTTCATACATACATTCATTCATGAATTAAGAACAACAAATACTACCATGATGTGAATGTAATTTTGTAATTTTACAAATCACCATTGAGATAATATAGTATTATTTTGTTTAATTATTTGCATTGCAGTGATGATGCTCTTGGGGAAAAATGTGTATGATAAAAATTTTTTTCGCAATTGCGTGTTTATATATATCGCAATAATTATTTTCAGAATTATTGTGAGATTCTATCTCGCAATTCTGACTTTTTCTCTCAATTATATCTCCAAATAATTACTTTTTCTCAGAATTGAACCTTCGCAGGGAGCTTGATTGACAGGTGATCTGACCAATCAAACTTCGGCATCCGCCATTTTGTCCGACAAAGCAGTCAGGAGAGTTAGTAGATTAACATGGGAGGATTTGAACTTGAGAAGCGGAGTGTACTAACGTCTTTCCGCGGTTAAAACAACATTCCTCCTGATGTTCATTCATGTTTATTTGATGCTATAAATGAACTAGAAGGAAGAGATGATCGGTTCACGAGCGGCTTTAACTGAGGCGACACAGCGATCTGTCAGGCACATTAAAGAGACACAAAACGGTATTTATTGTTTACATTTATTTTTAAAAATTACCAAATTTGAAAGGTGAGACTTTGTTTAATATGTTTAATATCAAAAGTAACGAAAAGTAACCTGGTCTGTGTCTGTCAGTGTGTTGTCAGTGTCCTCTCTGCTCCCCGATGTGTTTTTCACTGCGTGAGAATGTGTGTGTGTGAGAGCAGCGTAGCTTGTAGGACATAGCGACAGTAACTAAGGGGGGCGGGTCTTTGCGAACGTTCAGTTGTGAGTTTATATCTCACAATTCTGACATTTTCTTACAATTGCGAGTTTCTATCATACAACTCTGACCTTTCTACAAATAAAATTCAACATTTTATTTTACAGTATGTGTACTTACAGTGTACTTATCCAAGAAAGTAGTGGTAATATAAGATAACTACATGGGTTAGGTTTAGGGGTAGGTTCAGATTTAATACCTAGTTATTACCCAGTTATTGTACTTACTGTAATAAGAACATGGTATGTACAGGCGGAAAAGGACTGTAAAATATATTGCAATCAACTTTTGTTTCTCGAAATTGTGAGTTTACATCTCGCAATTATGACTTTTTTTCTTGAAATTGTGAGTTTACATCTCGCAATATATCTCAAGTTTATATCTCGCAAATTCTGACTTTATAACATGCAATTGCGAGTTCATGTCACACGATTCTGAGAAAAAGGGAGAATTGCGAGATGCAAATTCAAAATTGCGAGAAACAAAAGTCAGAATTGCAAGATAAATTATTATTTTTTCAGTGGCGGAAACAAGCTTCCATACAAAACAGGCCTTATTTATTATATTGTATATTTACATATATTTTGCTTTGATTATATGTTTTCCTACAGCTTTTAAGAGATTCAACTATTTAGCGTTTATTAATATGCTCTTTTTTTTTTCAATGAACATTATGTCATAAATGCTGTTGATTTAAACAGAATTGGAATTGAACTTGGGATATTCCTTTAAAGTCCCACTCCGATCATATTTTGAGCTATTTTTAAACATTCCCAGTGGTCTTTAAATTATGATTATGCCATTTTTAGCCAAAATCTCAAAACCTGTGCCGTTTTCTGGGACTTCGCTTCAGCAGAGCGGCAGTAGCTCATTAGCAATTCGCCTCTGCGTTGTGGGCGGAGCCGTTGGCACGGAGAAGCATTACAGTATTATATATACACGTTAATTATTATTATCCGAAGTTAAAGCTGCAGTCCGTCGTTTTTCCTCTTTGTCGCCATCTCTGTAAGAAATCTGCAATTGCAGTTATTCGCGGAATTATTAACTGTGCGTGGGTAGTAAATCGGCATGAAACGGCGCGGATGAACACAATTGAGGCTGCCGCGTCGCTGTGGATACTGTAACGTTACTGTCATCAGCAATCTCAGAGTATACTTTTTGAAAGTGTCAACATTACACTGTTAGCCCGGACAAGTTGAATCTACTTAAAAAATGTGAGCAAACTGGTTGCCCTAAAATATTTAAGTAATGGTAACTTTAAAAATTCAAGTTGATTTAACTTAAAATCCTTTGTAATATAAATTACTTTGCAGTTAGTACACATAGTATATTTAAGTTCAATGTACTAGCCCGTATACTTAAAAAATGTGAGCAAACTGGTTGCCCTAAAAAAATTAAGTAATGTGTACTTGATAACTTCAGTAAAATAAAATAAAAAAGCAAGCAAATAACTTAAGAAAATTTTCTCTCTCTTTTTATTTCAATTGAAACATTTTCATTTCAAAATACAACAGTGAAGAAACAATTTCTTGCCTTCAAGTTTAAGAGGTTTCTAACTTTTGTAATAAGACTGTCTACTCAGAAACTAGCTGTGGACTTTCTGAATCCAGGCATAGGATTCCCACTGGAATTTGGTGGTACGAGTCCTGGTCATTGACATCCTAACAAAGAAACAGATTGACACGGCATTATAATGACAGTTAGATAATACTGAGTTGTCAACTAAAATGTATATCCAATACAATGTAAACTACACTGAAATGCATTAAAAAAAGTTACCACTTTCTTCATTAACTGGATATTTTACACACTTTCAGCCCCAGTTGTGCACACGCTTTTATGGTTAGCTGCCAAGCCACATTCACTGCACTTTTGCTACAAATACTTGTAATGTATAAATCTATTTATGGTAGCACTGTCCTTCAAAATCAAAAGACATTAGTAAAAGGTATTACTTTCAGTTGTACTTAAAGGCTTCGTTCACCCAAAAATTTAAATTCAGTCATTAATTACTCACCCTCACATCATTCCAAACCTGTAAGACTTTCGTTCATCTTCAGAACACAATAAATATATTTTTGAAAGATATTCAATATCTTTGAAATCTGAGAGTTTTCTGTTCCTCCATTGACATTCTGCAAAACTATCACTTTCAAGATCCATAAAGGTAAAACCTCATTAAAGTAATCCATATGACTCCAGTGGTTTAACCAAAATTTTATGAAGTAATGTGAATGCTTGGTGTGCACTAAAATAATAAAATGTTGTTAATTACAAAATATATATTTCCAATGCACATTCACAAGAGCACCATGACGCATGGTTAAACCACTGGAGTCACATGGATTATTTTACTGATGTCTTTACAACCGTTCTAGGGCTTGGAAGTGGTAGTTGCGTAGACTGTCACTGAAGGGACATACAGAAACCCTCAGATTTCATTTGTGTTTGAAAGATGAACGAAAGTCTTACAGGTTTGGTAGGACATGAGGGTATGAGTAATTAATGACCAAAGAATGAGTAATGAATTTTTATTTCTGGGTGAATTAATCCTTTAAACTGCAGAAATAAATATTTTATTTTGAGCCTATTTCACATTTGAAGACAAATATTTTCAGTTTTTCATTTCATTAACCAATATTACAGATATTCCGAAATATTAAAAATACTGAAAATAAATGTCTGGGAGATACTGATAAACTATTCTGAACATTAGTAGCAGACAGGACTCTAATGGTAACAGTAACATTTAAAACCTATTAAAAACTTACAGAGCAGGTCTTAAAGAATGCAGAAGGGTCATCCCCCAAAATGACCGGCAGTCCACGAAGGCAAAGGGACCGAACATCTGTTGGCTCGGTGGTCTGGAAGATATTGGAGATATTGAAGTTTGTTAGGGATGCTCACCCAAATTTCCCCCAAATTTGTCTGATTTTGGTAAGTAAAGAACAGGGCAAGACAAGATGACAAACAGGAAAGGAGAGAGCAGAGAATGGAGGAGTAAAGGAAAAAAGACAAAACAAGAAAAGTGGAAGAGTATAGTGGAGAGGACATGAGAAAGAAATTTGAGATTTAAGAATGGAAAGAAAAAGAAAGTGAAGTCCAGAGGAAAGAGGAGAAGAAATTAGAGAAATTACAATAGGAAAAAGAGGGGGTAGACTGATGTAGACAAATAAACCCACCTTTGTCTGGCGTAAAAGCTCAGCCAAAATCAGATTTGGAGAGTAATGATCAAGTGCATCAAAGAAGTTCTCTCTGAGATTTTTCCCCACCACTCTGTTGAACTCATAATAAACCTAGGTAAACATAGCAAACAATATTGGCTGTCACCACATCTATGACCACAACATGATTTCAGTCACAGTTTATGACCTAAGTGGTCATAAATAGCCATTTTCATTTATACATATGTTTATTCAAATACTCAATTTAAAAAATTAAAAACGTAGCAAAATGTACGTTTTTTTTCTAATTTAAGCTTAAATTCACTCACCAGATTAAGTAAACTGTGGTCGGTCGTCGTGTCTCACTGGAAATCTCGTTGTATCTGTGTCGAACATGCAGGGGTTAAAATGGGACCGCCGTGCACGAGTGAGAAAACCACCTAGTTAACAAGTGAAAATGTCACGACCTGTTTAAAGCATGTTATTGCTCACAAACAGCCCCTCAATAAAATAAAATAAAAACTCAAACCAATAACGTTAAATAGACGAAAAAAGTCAGATTAATTCGCCAGGAGATCGAGCGGGCTTCGTGTTCGCTGCACTCAAGTGAAAATGGTTTTATGGGGCATATTTTTGTCCCAAACGGTTTAAAACAATGTTTATACACTACTCACAAACATCATTTTGATGGAGAGAGAGAAAAAACAAAATGAACAGACGAAACTATGTCTGCTAAATTCGCCTGTGTTTCAAGTTCAAGCGGGGCTAGTGAAAAGAAGTCCAAAATTACTTAAAACAACGTTTTCACAACTCAAACAATAATCGGTGAAAAATAGAAACAATAAACCTGACTAAAACATTTGTTTTAAACTACTTACCAACAGCTCTACGAATTTGCATGCACTTTTCAACCACGAGAGAAAATGGCGTTGCTTGCCTGACTTGAAACAACTGTGTGTGCGTGCGTCACGTGTGTGTGTCCTTGTGGCGAGTGGGGGTAAGGGGCGTGGTCAGTACACAAACTCTACAATTTTAATCCATTAAACTTAAAGTTTTCCACACATTCAAATATGTCTACAAAAGTAGTAGAATTCACTTACATTTTTATAGTAATGCATTCAAAATTAAATAATTTAAGTGTACTGTAATTAAATTGTTAATTAGATATAAAATCCGGGCTAACAGTGTAGAATTTTCATCGGAAAATGTCATCTGAACAAGTAAGTAACATTCACTTTTGTTCTGACCAAATTCGGGGGGTGGGGGGAAGCATTGCAGTAGCTATATCATGCGGATTAAATCTAACGATTGGTTATATCACGTCAAAACGTGAAAAATATATTTTTTCTTTAGCCACTCTGAAGTCCGAAGTCTTTGGGTTTTACAACTGGTGAATCTCCAGTTGTCACTGGTGATTGTCGCTTTAAACTTTCGGGATCCGCCATACCAAGTGCTAAGCTAAACCCACCATCATCCACACACGCTAGCCGGGGACTCCTTCTCTATGTGTACAGAAGTGACGTAATGACGCAAAGACATGCTCGAAATTCCCGCGGAAATCCACCAGTACCACTGGAATTAAAATCATTATTACAAGCTTACCGTTTTGAATCGAGGTAAGGCAAGCAGATCGTTTTGAACACTGGCTGGTTACGTTTTTTTTCAAAAATGTCTTTTTTGATATTTTTAAACCCAAAAAAGTGCCGGACTGCAGCTTTAATCAAAGTTATCACCGATCACTGATCATTATTTCACTCCGAGACGTTGCGGTAAAAAACAGCTCGACTTCGTCTCAATATTTCATCCCTCCCACAGTGATCAATCAGGACATATTAGTATCAGTGGATTGCTCGGAATTTCGGGATTATTATGATGCTAATGTCACCGCTATATCTGAAAAACGGACTGACTCTCTCACGAGTGATGGGCTTGACACACGAGAGGACAAACGACTGCGACAGGCGAAACTCGTCGCCACCCAGCGTGTGCAAGTCTACTTGGACGAGCGCGGAATTTCACATGCACGAATGTCGCCTGTTGCTTGGCTGGAGGAGGCTGGCTGCCCTCTCTCATTATGTAATGATGTAATTACTGACGGGATCAGTCTGTGCTCTCCAAACTTTAGTTTTGACGATTGATAGACGGTGAAAAGTGACTTATTTGTTACAGTATGTGTTCCAATTTGAGTATGAGCTCGTGGCCCCGCCCAGTGGAGTTACTACGTCATAACTCCAGTCTATTTTAAACGGCATTTTAGCGTCTGCTACTGATTCACAGACATTTGAATGTAGAAATACTCAGAAATACAACTTTGAGCTGATTTTTCTCAAGATATGTCCTCTAACATCAGAAAAATGCCACAAGAACATGTTAACACCTAGAAAAACATGATTTTCATCGGAGTGGGTCTTTAAGGACATTAAAGTTTGTCATGACACTAGCAACACAAAAAACCTTAGGTTTGATTTTGAATGAAGCATACCTGTATACTGATAAACATGGATAGTAAATGAAATGAAACACAAGTTTCTGTTTAATAATATCTACTGTATGTTCTGTGAGTGGGAGTTTTGTATGGCGTGAGCATTCATCAACATTTGCATTTGCTGTTTAAGTCAACAACATACTGCACGTTTTCCATTAAGAATGGATTCTAAATCTAAATGAAACACACAGATGGAGTAAATCGTGCATGTGCCATCATTCGTCTTTGTCAGCATTCACACCATTAAAATCTCAATAAGGCTTATGGCCTGTCGGTCTGTGCAGGCGCTCCTCGGCCAAAGAGCATGTCTAATCCCGCGCAACCTCTCCGTCACGTTTGGATTTTGTTTAAGCCAGGCTTGATGAAGTGCTTAGCACGTTGCACAATAGAAAAACATCTTTAAAAAGCTGTCAGCTCAAACTTTCTGCTTTTTTAAAAAGAACTGGAAGAAAGTTTCCAAATTCCTCTCTAAGACTCGTACAAATGGGATAAGCACCCTTAATTCATAAACCCAGTTCCCCGTCCGTCTGAGTTCTTTCACTTAGTCTATGTGTCAATATATTCACATATCTCAGGTTTATGTCCTCTTTGTGAATTCTGAGCAGCTGTTTCTGTCTATATATCTACGCAAGCTACATTTTGAGTTTATAACCCCTTGGAGAGTGTCTTATCATGGCTCATTCATTCAGTGGACTTATGTGGATATATATATATATATATATATATATATATATATATATATATATAAATTGGTGTCACGGTTGTGTGGTAGTAAGCACACAAAGAAGGTTAAAGTTCAAAACAGTGTTTATTAACATCCACTGGTAACTTCAAATCCAACAGAGAACAAAGCATTACAACACACCATAGATGAGACCCAACCAAGAAAAGCAGAACACATACATGAACGTATATACAACTGAAACCAATGATGATTAACTACACACACCTGACCTGAATGACCAAATCAAATCTGTAACCATGACAACAAACTAGTGGCGGGAAATAGTGCAGACAGGAAAACAAAGTGCAAACTGAGGCCCCGTTTACGGTTACAAAATAACCCGTCATGGTTATTTTGAAAAACGAAGACATTTCCCTTCGTTTTACACGCAAACGGAGAATTCGCCTCTGAAAACGATTCTTTCTAAAAACTCCGGCCAGAGTGGAGATTTTGTAAACCTTTGTTTGCACGTTTGCATGTAAACTGAGAAAAACGGAGTTTTAGGCAGCCGACGTCTCAGTATGAGACCATTTTCGGGATTCTGGTTGGCTAACGTAGGCTTGAGCTTCTCGTTACACTGCCACCTACAGGTTTGGCATGCTCTAGACGGCATATATACACGGATTTGTGTAAACAAACACTTTTCTGAAAACTGACAGGTGTGCACGATGTGATTTTTGAAAAAGTAAAGGGGTGAAATGTCCCTACACGCCGTCCACGTGTAAACGTAGCCTAAGTGAAACTGTGACAATTGGTAATTGAGGTGAAATACTTTAACTTGACATACTATATATACTCTATTTAAACTGCAATTTGTTAATTATTTTATAATTATTATGCATGCAGCTTTTATGAGCTTGTATTAATGAGAGCCTACATGGAATATTACTACTTTTAAAAAGTCATTAATCAAACCGCAGGACCATTTAAATGAATAAAGGCAAAAAAAAAAAGGTGTTTAAGTATGGTGGGAAAATGTATGTGTGTATTCTATTGTTTCACCCTTGATCCAAAACCAAGACTTAAAAAGGATATAAGAAATTAAAATATATATATAAATAAGTTATTAGATTTAAAAACAATGGTAATCTAAATAAAGATTTAAATAAATATAAACGTGTTAAAACTATATATATATATATATATATATATATATATATATATATATATATATGTACAACGTGTTGTGAAATATGCGTAGATAAATCTTTTGCCCTCTTCCTTTTTTCTTTCTTTATATATATATATATATATATATATATTTGTTTTTGTTATTTTGCAATTTATGTACCTTTTTACTCTTTTTTTCTTTTTCTCTCTCTTCTTTTTCATCTTCTCTCAACAACCTCACCATTTCTCTGATAATGTACGAGTTTTGTATTTTTGATATCGTCTAACTGTGTTTTGTCTCATGTTCTGCTTTAATAACAAAAATAAAAAATCTTTCGCACTTACGGAAAATTACCAATAGTGTCGATTTCTATTGAAATGAAATGAATTTCGCAAGCAAAAATTCGCCAAACAACGATGAATATTGACCTTTATCCACCGTGTCATCAGCTCTTTTACATCAGTTCATTAATCAGATATCTTCTTTGCAAAATAAAAGTCCCTACTGAACAAACAATGCTCCACTTTCTCCCCTCTGAGAGAATTGCTGATAACGTTGTGCTTTCCATCTGCAAAAGCAGCGATAAGACTGAAATTCTGATTATTTGTCTCCATAGACGCAATGCAGCTAAAGTGAAGCCAAAGTATTTCCATACTTTCATCGCAGATAAACCCAACAATCCATCAATGGGCGAGATAATGACAGCCGATGATTACAATAGCTTATACGTCTCCCCAAACTCCTGCAGGGTGTAACATGAAGAGAGGGATGCTGGGATTACCATAGGAAGGGGTAGAGAGCTGGAGAAAGAAACGAGGGAGGGAGGGGGGAAGCCAAAACAAAGAGGAATCTATCCATGATCCCCATCGTCAGACGCGTCTCCCGGGTTTTAGAGAAACGACTCTCCTGCGCTGCGAGAGGGAAACTCAGATTAAAATTCTTGGGATGTTAATGGGAGATGGCGGAGGTCTTAGGGCGGGAATCGAGCTCCAAACAAGCTCAGAAGCAAAGATGTGTGTGCTGATACGTGAAGTCCAAAGGCACTTTCGCTCTATAGCCCGCAGCTCTCTCGAGTCATGTGACTGAAAAACAGGGGGTCAATCCTTTGCGGTCACAGGGACTTTTTTCAAAAACACCCAACAAGTTGTAAAATGAGTCGAGTGGCTGAACTGAACTTGTTTTATGTGTGTCTTATTTGGGGTTTGAACACATTATGACATTAGTAATCCAAGTGTGTGCTCAAAATATAAATTATTAAAACGGTCAGAATTTACCTGTATGTATTTCCAAATGGCCAATGAAAACATGTTGACATCAGGGGCTCTAGAGGAAAACATATTCGTATTCTCTGAACCCATACAACTCACTGAAATCATATCATTAAATAATTTTATTTTATATTGTTATTGTGGTAAAGCCAAAATAAGTAATTTAATTGAATAAAACAATGTGAACGCTAAATTTGAAGTAGCTTATTAGATGCATTTTAAAAGCATATTGTCACAGGTGTGTGCAGGCAGACGGATGAAGAGGTAGATTAATAAAGTCCAATGTAAAGTTTAATAAACGGAAAGTAATACACACCATAAACGCAAACGTGACAACAAATAGAAAGGTAATGAAACAAATGAAAGGTAATTAATGATACACAGCTGAAACAAACAAACAAACTCATAATGACGGTGACCATGGTAACAGGAGTGGCAGGAAAATCTAACAAGCAAACGCAGTATCCGGCCGTTCGTCCACACGCAAACGCAGTATCCGGCCGTTCGTCCACACGCAAATGGAGTATCCAGCCGTTCGTCCACACGCAAATGCAGTATCCGGCCGTTCGTCCACACGCAAACGCAGTCTCCGGCCGTTTTCCACACGCAAACGCAGTATCCGGCCGTTCGTCCACACGCAAACGCAGTATCCGGCCGTTCGTCCACACGCAAACGCAGTATCCGGCCGTTCGTCCACACGCAAACGCAGTATCCGGCCGTTCATCCACACGCAAACGCAGTATCTGGACGTTTGTACACACGCAAATGCAGTATCTGGACGTTCGTCCACACGCAAACGCAGTATCTGGACGTTCGTCCACACGCAAACGCAGTATCCGGCCGTTCGTCCACACGCAAACGCAGTATCCGGCCGTTCGTCCACACGCAAACGCAGTATCCGGCCGTTCGTCCACACGCAAACGCAGTATCCGGCCGTTCGTCCACACGCAAACGCAGTATCCGGCCATTCGTCCACACACAAACGCAGTATCTGGACGTTCGTACACACGCAAATGCAGTATCCGGCCGTTATCCATACGCAAGCGCAGTATCCGGCCGTTCGTCCACGCAATCGCAGTGTCCGGCCGTTCGTACACACGCAAACGCAGTATCCGGCCATTCGTCCAAACGCAGTATCTGGACGTTCGTACACACGCAAATGCAGTATCTGGACGTTCGTCCACACGCAAACGCAGTATCCGGCCGTTCGTCCACACGCAACGGAGTATCCAGCCGTTCATCCACACGCAAACGCAGTATCTGGACGTTTGTACACACGCAAATGCAGTATCTGGACGTTCGTCCACACGCAAACGCAGTATCTGGACGTTCGTCCACACGCAAACGCAGTATCCGGCCATTCGTCCAAACGCAGTATCTGGACGTTCGTACACACGCAAACGCAGTATCCGGCCATTCGTCCAAACGCAGTATCTGGACGTTCGTACACACGCAAATGCAGTATCTGGACGTTCGTCCACACGCAAACGCAGTATCCGGCCGTTCGTCCACACGCAAACGCAGTATCCGGCCGTTCATCCACACGCAAACGCAGTATCTGGACGTTTGTACACACGCAAATGCAGTATCTGGACGTTCGTCCACACGCAAACGCAGTATCTGGACGTTCGTCCACACGCAAACGCAGTATCCGGCCGTTCGTCCACACGCAAACGCAGTATCCGGCCGTTCGTCCACACGCAAACGCAGTATCCGGCCGTTCGTCCACACGCAAACGCAGTATCCGGCCATTCGTCCACACGCAAACGCAGTATCCGGCCGTTCGTCCACACGCAAACGCAGTATCTGGACGTTCGTACACACGCAAACGCAGTATCCGGCCATTCGTCCAAACGCAGTATCTGGACGTTCGTACACACGCAAATGCAGTATCTGGACGTTCGTCCACACGCAAACGCAGTATCCGGCCGTTCGTCCACACGCAACGGAGTATCCAGCCATTCGTCCACACGCAAACGCAGTATCCGGCCGTTCATCCACACGCAAACGCAGTATCCGGCCATTCGTCCACACGCAAACGCAGTATCTGGACGTTCGTACACACGCAAATGCAGTATCTGGACGTTCGTCCACACGCAAACGCAGTATCTGGACGTTCGTACACACGCAAATGCAGTATCCGGCCGTTATCCATACGCAAGCGCAGTATCCGGCCGTTCGTCCACGCAAACGCAGTGTCCGGCCGTTCGTCCACACGCAAACGCAGTATCCGGCCGTTCGTCCACACGCAAACGCAGTATCCGGCCGTTCGTCCACACGCAAACGCAGTATCCGGCCGTTCGTCCACACGCAAACGCAGTATCCGGCCGTTCGTCCACACGCAAACGCAGTATCCGGCCGTTCATCCACACGCAAACGCAGTATCTGGACGTTCGTACACACGCAAATGCAGTATCTGGACGTTCGTCCACACGCAAACGCAGTATCCGGCCGTTCGTCCACACACAAACGCAGTATCTGGACGTTCGCACACGCAAATGCAGTATCTGGACGTTCGTCCACACGCAAACGCAGTATCCGGCCATTCGTCCACACGCAAATGCAGTATCTGGACGTTCGTCCACACGCAAACGCAGTATCCGGCCATTCGTCCACACGCAAACGCAGTATCTGGACGTTCGTACACACGCAAATGCAGTATCTGGACGTTCGTCCACACGCAAACGCAGTATCCGGCCGTTCGTCCACACGCAACGGAGTATCCAGCCATTCGTCCACACGCAAACGCAGTATCCGGCCGTTCGTCCACACGCAAACGCAGTATCCGGCCATTCGTCCACACACAAACGCAGTATCTGGACGTTCGCACACGCAAACGCAGTATCCGGCCGTTCGTCCACACGCAAACGCAGTATCCGGCCGTTCGTCCACACGCAAACGCAGTATCCGGCCGTACGTCCACACGCAAACACACGTATCCAGCCATTCGTCCACACGCAAACGCAGTATCCGGCCGTTCGTCCACACGCAAACGCAGTATCCGGCCGTTCGTCCACACACAAACGCAGTATCTGGACGTTCGTACACACGCAAATGCAGTATCCGGCCGTTATCCATACGCAAACGCAGTGTCCGGCCGTTCGTCCACACGCAAACGCAGTATCCGGCCGTTCGTCCACACGCAAACGGAGTATCCGGCCATTCGTCCACACGCAAACGCAGTATCCGGCCGTTCGTCCACACGCAAACGCAGTATCTGGACGTTCGTACACACGCAAACGCAGTATCCGGCCATTCGTCCACACGCAAACGCAGTATCTGGACGTTCGTACACACGCAAATGCAGTATCTGGACGTTCGTCCACACGCAAACGCAGTATCCGGCCGTTCGTCCACACGCAACGGAGTATCCAGCCATTCGTCCACACGCAAACGCAGTATCCGGCCGTTCGTCCACACGCAAACGCAGTATCCGGCCATTCGTCCACACGCAAACGCAGTATCTGGACGTTCGTACACACGCAAATGCAGTATCCGGCCGTTATCCATACGCAAACGCAGTGTCCGGCCGTTCGTCCACACGCAAACGCAGTATCCGGCCGTTCGTCCACACGCAAACGGAGTATCCGGCCATTCGTCCACACGCAAACGCAGTATCCGGCCGTTCGTCCACACGCAAACGCAGTATCTGGACGTTCGTACACACGCAAACGCAGTATCCGGCCATTCGTCCACACGCAAACGCAGTATCTGGACGTTCGTACACACGCAAATGCAGTATCTGGACGTTCGTCCACACGCAAACGCAGTATCCGGCCGTTCGTCCACACGCAACGGAGTATCCAGCCATTCGTCCACACGCAAACGCAGTATCCGGCCGTTCGTCCACACGCAAACGCAGTATCCGGCCATTCGTCCACACGCAAACGCAGTATCTGGACGTTCGTACACACGCAAATGCAGTATCTGGACGTTCGTCCACACGCAAACGCAGTATCTGGACGTTCGTACACACGCAAATGCAGTATCCGGCCGTTATCCATACGCAAGCGCAATATCCGGCCGTTCGTCCACGCAAACGCAGTGTCCGGCCGTTCGTCCACACAAACGCAGTGTCCGGCCGTTCGTCCACACGCAAACGCAGTATCCGGCCGTTCGTCCACACGCAAACGGAGTATCCGGCCATTCGTCCACACGCAAACGCAGTATCCGGCCGTTCGTCCACACGCAAACGCAGTATCCGGCCGTTCGTCCACACGCAAACGCAGTATCCGGCCGTTCGTCCACACGCAAACGCAGTATCAGGCCGTTCGTCCACACGCAAACGCAGTATCTGGACGTTCGTACACACGCAAACGCAGTATCCGGCCATTCGTCCACACGCAAACGCAGTATCTGGACGTTCGTACACACGCAAATGCAGTATCTGGACGTTCGTCCACACGCAAACGCAGTATCCGGCCATTCGTCCACACGCAACGGAGTATCCAGCCATTCGTCCACACGCAAACGCAGTATCCGGACGTTCGTCCACACGCAAACGCAGTATCCGGCCATTCGTCCACACGCAAACGCAGTATCTGGACGTTCGTACACACGCAAATGCAGTATCTGGACGTTCGTCCACACGCAAACGCAGTATCTGGACGTTCGTACACACGCAAATGCAGTATCCGGCCGTTATCCACACGCAAGCGCAGTATCCGGCCGTTCGTCCACACACAAACGCAGTATCCGGCCATTCGTACACACGCAAGCGCAGTATCCGGCCGTTCGTCCACACGCAAACGCAGTATCCGGCCGTTCGTCCACACGCAAACGCAGTATCCGGCCGTTCGTCCACACGCAAACGCAGTATCCGGCCGTTCGTCCACACGCAAACGCAGTATCTGGACGTTCGTACACACGCAAACGCAGTATCCGGCCGTTCGTCCACACGCAAACGAACCTGGTTTTGAAAACCACTGTCTTACACAAACCTTTACTGTATCTTGAAAAGACTTGGATTATAGTGCATGAGTCATATGATCCACTTTTGTCATATGGCCTTTTGATGAATTATGGAGCTTGACAGCACTGCACAATAATTTTATTTTATTTTATTTTATTTTTTGCTTTTTTGTTTTGTTTTGTTCTCTTTTTGTTTTGTTTCTTTTTGCTTTTTTTCTGTTTCATTTACTTTTGTTTTGCTTTGTTCTGTTTAGTTTTCCACGTGACTCACTTTGTCAACAATCTCTGGTGAAGACCATGAAGGGTTTCCCTCTCCATTATACCAGATGTGCATGTGACAAACAGAGCTTTGAACGTTTTTCATTATTCCCAGCTTGATATTCACAGAACAGTCGTCCCGCTCTGAAAAATACCATCCGTTGGTAGTTTGATCCATATAAAGACCTTTTTATCTGTGTCCTGTATGCACACACATCGTCTTGGTTTAAGCCATACTGATATCTATGTCATTTGTACAGCAAACATCAAGGTTGTGAAGTAATTTGGCCCTCAGTTCATGCATACGTGCTATAAGTATACAGACCCCCGCTCACGCGAAGGGTCGACAGCCGCAGAAAGGGCCCTGAGACATTGTCCAGAGCTTGATTGACTTGAACATGCTGCTCCAGACAGCACTTCACACTTCATAAAGACCAGAGAGGAAAGGTTTCCCCCTAAGAGGACCCTTTGTGTTCGTGTAACATAGTTCAAAGCGCTATATTGTGGAAAGCACTGGGTGGTCCATGGCCTGAACACCTATCAAGACTCATAACACAACATTATAATGAAGGGCCAAAGAAGACTCCATAATCACATACATTATATTTAGTAAATGTATATAGGATATCGATATTATATTGACAGTTTTAACTCTTGTTTTATGTTGCGGGTCAATTTGACCCGTTTCGATTTTCTAGTTGTTGGAAAAACCTATGTTTTTTTTTTCTTGATATTTTGTGACTTTTTCTCATTTATCATCATGAGCATGCATGCAAAGTTTCAACATGCTGGTGTGTTTTGACATGTACAAACAAAATTACTATACATTCGTGACATATGTGTCACTATACATATGTGTCATGAACCACATATTTTAACGCTCCAAGGCAACTGTACCGACCCAAAATAATAACATTTATTGGTTATATTTTGTTATTGTGGCTTTTTACTACCTTATGAAGCTAAAAAATTAGCTTTTCCATACTTATTTCAATACAGAAAAATATTTTGTCAGCCACAGATTGTAAAAATTAGCTATCATTTATTTTTTCAAGCTACCGGAAATAAAATTAAACCTTTTTTCTTGATATTTTGTGACTTTTTCTCATTTATCATCATGAACATGCATGCAAAGTTTCAACATGCTGATGTGTTTTGACATATTAAAACAAAATTACTATACGTTCGTACTATTACTAATAGTGTCAATTTGACCCTCATAGGCAGCTATTCAAAAGAAACTGTACAGACACAAAATAAAAACATTTATGTTATGTATGGCAGGGCACTTGTGATGTGAGGTGTGTCCATCCAAGTGCGAGAGCAAAACCAGCACCGTGTGTGAAGTGCAAGAAATTAATATGCAGAAAACACACACTTGCTGTGTGCTCATCATGTCAGAAGTAACTTCTCGACTTTATGAAATGAGTCTACAAAACAAAAGTTGAGCCAACTTAGGAAAAGTAAACATTATGTCCAGTATACAGCTGAATTTAATTGTTCAGTTATGATGTTCTAAGCATAAAATGTAAAAAAAAAAAAAAAAAAAAAACAGTATACTGTTAATCAACAATAAATCAAATTTTGTCAAAACAAAACGGTTTTAAAAAATGGCTAAAAAACATTTTCATAAATCATATGTTATTTTTTTTTATTTATTTTTTATGTTTGACAAATGTTGATATTAAAAGTTTACAATTTGTACCTGAATCTTTGTTGTTTTTCATAGTGATTTTTTAGGAATTGTATTGAATCCAATTAGGGTCAATTTGACCCGCACCATAAAGGGTGTACACAGATATCGAACAGTGCACAAGGGTTCATTTGTGGGAAAAAAATGGGTTGTTCTGAAGAGCTCAGTGAATTCAAGCATGGTACTTTGATTCGGACCTTGCATTGTGCACTGGAGCACAGTCATTCTGGAATAGAAAATGTCCCTTTTCCAAACTATTCCCACAAAAGTTGGAAGGATAGCATTGTCAAAAATGTCTTGTATGCTGAAGGGGTCCAACCCCGGAAAAATGCAGTTATGCAGGAAACATTTCACCAAACCCAGAAGTGCGATTTGTCACTCCACAGAACATGTTTACATTTCTTTAGAGTCCAGCGGCTCAAATGTTTGTGAATGCAGATTGCATGACTAATATATATTAATATATCTCGCTAACATATAAAGAAAAATGTGCAACGTCACAATTTAAAAAGAGGTGTGGACGTGACACTGACTATTAAACGGATTAAAGTAAAGAATAATAATAAACAAATTAACAAAAGCACATATGGAAGGCATGAAGGGAACCTCAGGTCAGAATTACATCAAGAGGTCAGAGGTCAAATGATTTAAAGATGTACAGACGTGAAACAAACTCCCTGAAAATGAAGAACAATTGGAAAAATGATCATTCCACTGTGACAGAGCAGACTTGTGTCGTTTTGGGAATCATTCCTTACAAGTATGTTTTTTATAGTCTGCTACAGGGCTTCATATGTGCCGATGAGGCCAATGGGACAGATGCAGGGTTTGGGACAGAGAAATATTCATCCTTTGCTATGTTTATTGCCATTTTTGTCTGGGACCCTTTTAAGATTTACTGTCGTCCACATCTTGAAAGCTTTTTTATTGTTGCAATGTTAACCCCAAATGAGCGTCCCCCCCTCCCCAGATGCCTAATATATCATGTATAAAACCTGCGTGTCTGTCCACAACCCCCACATTCTCCATCGGCTGTGCGTTTGATGGTTCAGTGCAGAGCCATTAGGTTTAGCATATGCACATCACATTCTAGCAATATTTAAATGCTTTCTTATTCAGGTCTGTCTCTTTGTGTTGTACGTACACAGTTTGCCGCTCGTTTCTGTTTGTCACAGTATGAAATGAAGAATGAAATTATATAAGTACAGCTATTGGATGGATTTATCTGAACTATTTTATACAAGCAAGATAATTGTCGTGCCTATTGTGATAGTAAAAAGTATATAACACCCAAAAATGTTCCCTGAATGTTCAGCATTATTCCTGCAGTCTTCTATGAAAAAACAACAACAAAAAAACATTATATAGAAAAAATTAGTACATTATAAGGTCATGTAATATATATTTTAAAACAAGAATTGTTTTTTCCCCATTAAAATCATCTTAAGAGAAAAGGTTTCCAAAATTAATAATCATGCATATATTTTTATTATAATTTTTTTTCTTAAATTATTACTATTGGTCACCCTATTGGCCAATACTATTGGTCACCCTCTATGTCTGTTTGTGGGTTTTGCAAATATTTAACCAATGAAAAGCTAAATAAAAACGGATTTTTTTTTTCCTTTGCGTTTTTGAAAAGTTTCACGTACAGACGACAATCCCCCGTTCACACGAATTCGTGAAAAGGACTAAAATCGCTGTATTATTCATGCCAGGCCAGTAGGTGGCGATGCCACTTTGTAAAGAAACACTACACGCTAATAGACTGAACATGTAATACACATGCGTAAGACGTCACCGTTTTCACAAATAAACGTTT
Source organism: Phoxinus phoxinus (assembly GCF_949152265.1). Classification (NCBI taxonomy): domain Eukaryota; kingdom Metazoa; phylum Chordata; class Actinopteri; order Cypriniformes; family Leuciscidae; genus Phoxinus; species Phoxinus phoxinus. Next base: position 6,545,035 of record NC_136895.1, read on the forward strand.
TTGTAATTTACACAGATGTAGCTGCATAATTTCGTAAACTATATCGTTTTCAAGTTTTCTAAAGTATTAATTGCACTTACTGCCTCAGTTCTAATGACAAATAAAACACTTGTCCAACATTTATTTTTTTTAAAAATAACAAAAGCTCTATTTAATCAAGATTGTCTGGAGTGATTGACAATAGTCATAAAACAAAGTTGAAATTTCGGTTCACGGTCCCTAAGGGCCACCAAAAGTTTGAAGTGGGAGGAGCCCCTTTTGCTTAAATGGCTATAATTCGTGACCGGAATGAGATATTTTCACCAAACTCGAGGCACACATGAACGAGCTCATTCTGTGGTTGAGTTGAAACGGACGCAGCGACTGACCACTTGGTGGCGCTATAACAAGAAAAAAAACATGAAAATGGCTATAACTGTTAGTCTGATTGACTTGAAAATTGTCAGTCTTTGTCCGAGCTGCCATGACCGTCTATGCGTACATTAACGTATCTCAAAAACATGTCCGCCATCGGGCAATGAAGTTTGAGCAGCTATCAGACAAGGTTAACGGACGCCGATCAGAAAAGAAAGTCGCTGGGCCTGTTTCACTCATGGCTCTAGAGGCCTGTGAGAAATTGGAAATTGAAGAAATCGGCCACCGGGGGCAGCCTTCAAGTTTTTCACGTGCGTAAAGGATTGTGTAAGACGTTCATACCGGATGGTAGAACTCCTCTTTTTGAGCAACTTTGCTTCTAGGACCGTCGCTGTCCATCTAACCGTTTGTTAAATATTGGAGATTATAAAAAAAAACAACACCAAAAATCTGTGGCGATTTACCACTTGGTGGCGATATAATATATAAAAAAAAACATAAACGCAGCTATAACTATGCAACCGTTACTCCGATTGACTTGAAAATGGTAATGCAGTGTCTTTGTCCAAGGTGCCATGATTGTTTATTTGTACATTGACGAATCTCAAAAAACATGATCACCATCGGCCAATGAACTACGGTTAACTGTTAAAAAACTTTAAATCCATATATATATATCCGATGGTAAATGTCCTCTATTGGCTGTATATGGTTATTTCCATCTATGATTGAGATGGTAACAGGCTTGCTAATTTAAAAATAGATATTTTTACACCTTAAACTATTTGAACCCCCGATAATTGCTGCTTGCAGCTTTATTTTGTGCTTGATTTTGGTCAATGTTCATAATATAATGGCAAGTGTCTGACCACACATAAAGCCTCAATATCAACTTTAATTATTTAAACACTGTTTAAATATTGCCATTTGTTTCTATGTGCCACTGTACCATGGTACAACCAGTACTTCTTTGTAAGTGACGCAAGATTTTTTTTAAAGAAAGATGATAATGAGAGCCACAGATGGTGTAAAAGTCCTTTCATGCGTGTAAAACAGACCTTTACCCAAAGCAGCCGGCAACTAGGTGTACGGTTCCCTAAATCAGATCCCAACTGCCCGTAATCCTCCATCACCCATGAAAACCCCTGTCTTCAGCATGTCTCTGAAGGCATTTATCAGGCCTACCTCACACCTGCTGGCCACATGGGGCAGACGTTTTGATCTTATCACCATAGCAGTGCAAACACACTCTATGTTCTCCGAGCTGGAGCTGTCGCAGGTGCGCTCAACCATGGGCCAGGTGCACAAGAGCCGATCTACCACAGGTACTGTCAGGCTTGAGCTCGAGTCATTCTGCTAAAATCAAAACATGTCATCGTGAAAGCTCTTGCCATTGCTAAGGACCCGAGGAAACAATCGCTGCCTTTAGGTCGTCTTGAGTTTGATAGACTTCCGAAATCTGGTCTATTTTGTGTTAGCATGAGCATCAAGATGATCTGTCACAATATATTTATGTCTATAACGCCACGCATACCTCTTTCTTGGTCAAAGTGGATATCAACCATGAAAGGAAACTTTTAAGCCTGGTTTAACTTGAAAGGAAATCTGATCTGAAACATATCGACTCCTCCGTTGGCTGTTTTGTAGCGTAAGTGGCGGTTGCAACCGATGCATGTGCTGTCTGTCAAAGAGGAGCGTCTGTGCTCGTGCACACCTGATCATTCATGACACACATTCATTCCAATTGCTGAGTGATTGTCTGACATATTAGGCTCAATAATGCTTTCTGTGTTAGGATGTGAGACGGCCGGTCCCACCAAGGTCTAATATCTTTATATTATAGTATATTATATTACTAAACATTAAAAATATTATATATATATTATGTTATTGCATTTTCATTTTGGGAGGTCAGTCGGGGTTCTACCATATGGTAGAACCCCATTGACCTCCCAAAATGAAAATGCAATAACACAAACATGATGATTGATAATGATTATGCTTTTAATTTTCATGCCAGCTATCAATAACTAGATCTAAAATATTGACTCTACTGAGTTTTTTTTTTCTTTCTAGGGGAAGTACAAAGGATATACTTCTTAAATAATCCATTCTTAGTTATTCATAACCTCGGGACCCTAAAGGCAATTCAGAGCGGTATTCCTATTAAAAGGCAGTGTGTGGGATCCCAGTGCGACTGGTTAAAAGATAAAATAGCATGGAGAGGGGCTAGAGGGTCAATCCCATCTAGATAATGACCTTCCCTTACTGTGGATCTCTGCTTTAAGTGCACTTTCTAGGAAGTCTGGAGTTGTTGTTTTTTTTTTTTGGAATGCAGTGCATTTAATGCAAAATTATTTTAATGTTAAAAGACTAAACATGCTATGTTAAAAACCTGAAAATTGGTTAATGGTAAGTTCCCTTACTCTAAGGTGAAAAACCTAAATAGACAATGGGACATTGTATGTGATTTACATGTTAAATATACAGTTTTTGGAAGTAAAACATTTTAATCTTTTAAATTACATATATATTGATATTCCTCTCATTATTAATGGCAATTATGTCGCCCTCATGTCAATGCAAACCTACACAACTCACCTTCATTATATATTATATTTTAAAGAATGTCCTGGTCGCTTTTTTTCGTGCAACATTGAAACAGCTTTTGAGTTTAAAAAAGGAAACTCAAAAGTGTACTAAAATTGCCCATACAATATTTCTGCTATATTACAAGTCTTCTAAAGCCAAATGACAGATTTATTTCAGACAAAGACCAAAATTTGCATCTGAAAAAGGGTTTTTGGGTTTTCTTATTCTGTGGAAGAACTGAGCGAGCAGAAATTATTCAAAATGCATGCTTTTGCATTCTACAGAAGAAAGAACGAAACATTTGACATGAAGATGAGTAAATAATGGCATAGTTTTTTTTTAAGGGGAACTATTCTATCATCACTTATGTTATGTCATATTCCAGAGTTTTTTTAATCGTGTTGTACAGTAAATAACACTTGGACCACCTCCTATGATTAAACGTAACGGATCTTCTCACGGAGAAACGGCAAGTTTTACTCGTCGGCCCCCGAGGGTGGCATTAAATCAAAAGATGGGCTCCCTCTGAATCAACACAAAGCCTCGACACGATCTGAAAGCAGGTTGCTGTCGGATCACTCCACCAGTGCTCTCAATTAAAGCCTTTGAAATGCCATCTCTCATTAAGCGCCGATGCCGTCCGGCGTCTCGCAGGAATTAGCTGTGGGGCGAGAGCGCCGAGTTCGATTTCAAAGAGGCCTCTGGTCAGGGAGGCGGGGCTTCTCTGTTGCATTATGGATGCGAAGCATGCATGCTTAGACTCAAAGAGACCGAGATGATTGGCAAACTGTTTAATTCTACGTTTAAAATTGCTGTGAATAATTCTGAAACTCAAAGTTAATTGAAAAGCCTTGCATGGCTCAATGTTGTTATTTACTCTTGCCACCGATAAAGTTATCTTGTTGGGTCTTGCAAAATATTATTTGGAAAGCCACGAATAACATGAATACGAATTCTATCAACACATTTTTTTTGTAAAAACATTTTCAAGTCACCATGAAATCGAAATGTAGCCTACCATTTTTTTATGGAATATTTATTGTGAATTATTTATTGTGGATATCAATATTTTTTCACATTTTTGTGCCTCGTAATCTTGAATCAGAATAACTCTATCTCTTCCCCTCTCTCTTGCAGCTCATCTCTTCTCTTCTCTGATGACGGGGCAACCTGTCAATCACATGAGATCCACCAATAGCAAACCACAACTATCCAACCAATTCCCCACAGACAGAATCAATCCCAGCCCTACATTTTTTCTTGTTCAAAGAGGGCCGTTGTCACGGTCTTGCGGCCAAAGCAAGCCTGTGATCATTTTCTGACAGTGTTTGTTGCCACGACCTACGTCTACTGACTAGCCAATAAAATGCAACATAAAATGGTGTACTGATCAACACGATATGGCGCTAAAACTTAAAACTACTTGCCATTGCATGCCAAGTTGGCTTCTTTTCCCCAGCCATGACCCAGCAAGCAATTCTGCGTTTAAAAGACGTCTAATAGCCGTCTAATTGTCCTTTATAGCTAAATCGTGACTACAGATTAACCATGACATGAAATTACACTTAGATCATGTATATATTTTTGACATTGGTAACATAATGGGATATCAAACATCTCATGCGCTGCCTGGCCAAAAACTACAATGAATCAGTTTTGACTAAGTGGGCTACAACTAGCATAGAACATGTCAAGGAAATGAAACCAATCACATTGTAATCACTAACCGCGTTTCCATTACCCTTCAAATTGCGCAAATTCAAATTGCGAATTTAAAATACGCTCAATGGAAACACGTCCATTTCGCAAAAACTCCCATTTATCGCAAATGTTTTTAGGCTCACAAGAGGTGGATTTTCATGCAATTCGAAAAAGAAATATTTCGCAAAACTGCAATAGAAACAGTTTTTGTGCATTTACAGTCACCTGACTTAGATGGCACGGTGTGTTTGGACAGAATACGAGACAGAGTTCTTTATTAAATTCATAAAAGACAAAAGAATTAGAGGAATACTGGATTCTAAACCTCAAAGAAATGCCATAATCAGGACCTCGAAGCAGAAATGAGTGAGAAACACCCAGAAACTCCTCATATGTGTCACTCACAGTATATGGGACTTTCCTTACCATTAATGATTGGTTAACACACACACACACACACATCTCCTTCCATTGATAATAATGGCCAGTGCGGTGGCTGGGATATATACGTAAACCTACCAATGTCCGTTGCCATGATTTTTGGAATGACTTATCGCGAGAGGAAAAAAAAAACGTTTTAGTCGCATAACATCGGTTAATGGAAACGCTGTCATTTCGCAATCGTTTTTTGTCGACATTTCGGGGGGAAAAAACGCAGAGGTTTTGCGCAGATCTGTAATGGAAACGCACCTACTGTTGACTTTGCTTACATGATGGAATATCATTTATCTCGCAAGTTATTTTGGCAAAAACGACATGTACCCAAATCAAGGTTATTTTGTCTAGAAGTGTGTTACTCATAGCCGGAATATCAGGTCTATAGTTAACAGAGACTGTGAAATGACGGCTATTGCTTGCTGGGGACCGCGTCCATATTCTCCGCAAAATCATTGACAAATAATCAAATAACTTTTTTTCCCTTCACGTGTCCCTTTAGGGGCTCTGTAGTTAGAGAAACAATATGTAAATGTTTACAGTCGCTAACCTCTTACAATAACAAAAAATGTTTATGGATGAGGGAATACATTGATGTTTTTATCATGACTGAGGTATGAAGCAGGGCGCGATTGCTAATAAGAGACAGATAAGTTATCAGCGCCTCACGGATATAAAGGAATATGGACATTTCATTCTACCGAACTAGTTACTAGCCTACCCTAAAGTGCAGAAATACTACTCACACAGGTCAGTTTATTTGATGAATTAAACTTGTGCGGTAACGCAGCGCTGTCTCACTCGCTCTACACTATCACACTAAACTGCATTTGAGTGTGTTAAAGTTATAATGTTATTCTGTGTGTTTGTTTGTTCGGCTATATGAGACTAACAGTAAGCTAGATCAACATTAGAATAACATACTGATCATATTCTAACATTTCATCATGTTGAACTATATAACATTGATTAGTGTTATGTACATTTGCTCACCTGTCTAATAAAGTACATGTTAGAGCTCTGTCAAGTCGAAGTTTGTCACGGACGCTAGCTCTCGGCGTCTCAAAAACGCCACGCTGATATTGATCCTCGTTTTAGTTCTCCTTTTTCCCCAAAAGCCATGGTCCATAATGTTTGAACGAAACAACAACAGCGTGCAGCTTGACGTTGCACTATACAGTTGTCCACGTCTGTCGCCATGGTTATTATGGCAGTAGGCCTATTACCCATATGGTCTATGGTACTACCGAGTACTACGAACGGAAACCAGGGATAACGCGGATATTGCTTCATTGACAGGCGATATTTAATTCCAATATTTAAAATTGGAATTTCTCTAAAATTAAAAATCTTTGTGAACTTTTGGGATATTGTAAGTACACAACAGCAGGAAATATATCACACTGTGTAAGTGATTTTTTGACATTTTATTACAAAAATATTACATATTGTATCTTTAACTACACTGTAAAACAATATTTTCATGATTTGTTATCACAACTTTTTATCTTTTGTCAAATCAACTTCGATAACTAATGTTTGAAGATAACATACTATTTTGAGTTTCTGTTTATTAAACCATTCTTTTTTATTGTATTATCTCAACATTTTAATTACAACGAACTCAAAATTGTAAGGAAACAAGGTAACTTGCTTTTTTAAGTTAAATTTTTTTTTTACAGTGTACATGAACATGAGCTATAAATGAACAATACTTGTACAGCATTTATTAATCTAAATTGCTGTTAATCTCAACATTTCTAGCAGCCGTATCACCCTGTAGCCCAAGACCGGATGCCCACTGAAGCTAAGCGGGGCTGAGGCTGGTTAGTACTTGGATGGGAGACTCCTGGGAAAACCAGGCTGCTGCTGGAAGAGGTGTTAGTGAGGCCAGCAGGGGGCGCTCACCCTGTGGTCTGTGTGGGAACTAACGCCTCAGTATAGTGACGGGGACACTATACTTTCAAAGAGCGCCGTCCTTCAGATGAGACGTTAAACCGAGGTCCTGACTCTCTGTGGTCATTAAAAATCCCATTGTAACCCCGGCATCCTAGCCAAATTTGCCCTTTGGCCTCTGTCCATCATGGCCTCCCAATCATCCCCATTTACTGATTGGCTTCATCTCTGTCAGCTGCTGTGTGGCGAGTGTTCAGGTGTAATATAGTAACAGTTAATGCACTGTGAACTAACATGAACATGAACATTTCCAATCGCTAACATTAACAAAGGATAATAAATTCTGTACAAATATATTGCGCATGTTAGCAAATATAAACTAATTATAAAGTGTTACCAATATATTACCAATTTTGACACTTCTGTTTTAAGCAGAAACAATTGTCATTGCAACAGATACACATACAGGTAATGGCTTGACTGAACACATAGTAGACATGGCGTTAGAACAGTGAAATTAATAACTTGCATTATGAATTTCAAACTAGTCGGATGCCTTCCTTCATTCTGCCGAGAGTTTCAGAAGCTCTGAGGTCTAAACTGCACGGTGAAGTGTTGTTCGGTTCCAGCCATTGATTTCTAGCTGCGCTTTGCGTGATGTGTATTGGTCGACTCTCAGCGCGTGGACATTGAGCTGTTCACTTTGTTTAGTTCCCTGCAAGAATTGATCCAAAAGCTATTAAATCTGTCATGCTATTTGCCCTGTTCTCTGCAAAGAGTTTACGAATG
>NC_136895.1:6555301-6692801 GCF_949152265.1 Phoxinus phoxinus
TTTTTGATTTATGTATTTATAAAAAAAAGAAGCTATGCTATGTTTACAACGGTGTTTGGAGCATTTTGATTTGCATACTTTAGTGGTATTTATGATATTGGTGTGTTTTTTTTTTTTTTTTTGCATCGTATGATTTATATAAAGTTTAATTGTTTAATTTCAATTTACGTAATTTGATTTCTGAAAAAATGTTATGTATACAATATAGTTTGGCGCATTTTGATCTGCATACTTTATTGGTAATTTGGATATTAGAACAGAATTTATTTTATTTTTTCCTCTCTTCTATAGGTCTATTTAGGCCAATTGTCTTGATTGTCTCGTTACACCGAGTGACCAGGTGTTTTTAATTTGATTGATTAACTGTTGTTAAAAACAAACCTGAAATGCTGTTGGTTACACACCCTGACGAAGGCATGTAGCCGCAACGCGTAGGTGGATCTGTCACCATTTTTAATGTTTAGAGCCATTCATCAATAAAGGCTTTTTAACTTTTTTTCACATATTTCGAGTGCCTTGGAGTTCCTAATTTAACTAACTAGATTCTATATCCCATCCAAAGAGCACCGAGATTTTTACACCCTGAAGCAGCACTTCTATTTGCATCCTTTGCTTTGATATAATTGTATGATATTTGATGTACATGGTGGATAGGTAGTTTCTGCCAGTGATCTGGTTCTGGTCTAGGAAGGTAAGAGCTAGACGACATGCCTGTCCTGACAGCTGGCGTTCACAGGGCGCAGTCGTGGCATGCAGGGCTGGGGTTGCCAGGCTAAAGCACGCGGGTGTGAAGGCTGGCGGCCATCTGGACCGGGCTGTTCCAACAGCAGCGCCCCCAGATCCCACAAGCCCTTTCACCAGTGCCCGACATAACCCCGGCCCAAAGATGGATGGCACCCACGCTCATAACTGTCACCCTTGGCTTCGGACTCTCAACGTCAGCCAACTACCAAAGATTGGGCTCATTTCCGCTCGGATAGCTGTGACTAATGTGCGGGTCACTTTGGAAGAATGCTGGAAATCAAGGCTGTAGATCAAAATGGCTTCACTCACTACGCAATATGAGACGCCCTTCTCACAGTCGACAGGGTCCAATTTAAAAACAGCAGCTCAAATATATTCATTTTTACTTCTATTGGGTTTCTGTCACTTGTTGTTAAAGTGACATATTCCCAGAGTCGCACACTGCGCACACAGATGGACCTTCTCGGTGTAAGCCAAAAAAATGTAAGTGGGATTAAAACATATTGTATGTAAAACACATGTATGCATGTCAATCTGAACAGGCACAATGTTGCATTTTTGATGGAAAAATAAGATAATATAGTTATGAGGTATGCATCTAAATATAAGGGCTAAATATAAAAGGACCCAGTATAGAGCCTTGATTCACCCCAAATGTTTAATTTAGCTTCATCTGAGCCCTGATTGCCAATTAAAGCAAAGGTTTTTATAATATAATGGTAATTGGTTATAATGAATAGATTGAGGAATACTAATAAGGTTGATGTCTAACGTCCCGGGTCGCTAAAGACCTGAGGTATGCATTTAAAGGTAGGGTAGAAAATTTTTAGAGCGGCTAGCAATAGCGAGCTAGCTTTAATAGCATGAGATCCAGGTATGAGTATCAGGATGTGAAGAGACTTTCAACCAGCATAACAAAAATAATTTAGCCTGCCCTGCATTTAATTAAGGGTTAAAACATCACAATGATGGGGACTAAAAACATCATTACAATGCTTCTGCTATGCCATGAAAATGTAACGCTTTATAAACTGACTATATCGTATTAAGTAAGTAGAATAAAAAAAACGTTAGCACAACCTTTCCAGCACTTCAAAAAAGGTTTTACAGTGTAGCTGAGCTAGTATCGAAGAAATAATTCACGGTTTGCGGATGTTCAGGACAAAATATGCATTAGCATACTCTCACTCTCAATTCGAAAATTCAGTGTTATTCATGTTTTATTCAAACAGCTTTCGTCAGTAACTAGCAATATTGGAAGAGATACTTTTATTTATGTATGAAATGCAAATGTAGGTGTGTTAGACTTTTGGAGAGGACAGTCTGAGTGAATAATTACTGCTCTTTCCATGTCTCTTATACCACCGTCCGATTTAATAGACTACTTACACAACCGATATCTATTTACTTTAACGGATAGTGAATTGAAGCACTAATTGGTATTAAGATTAAGTGATGAATATGCACGCGTCCCAAGCTTATCCTAGTAGACAGTGGGAATATTTCCACGTATCGCAGGAAAGCAGGAAGGTGTCCAGTCCCGTGGTAATGAGGTTGGAAATTCAGCATGGCTAATGTACTCTTAAATGTTAATTCTGCCCACTGCTTTGGCCGTGGCACTAAAAGCACCTCTCACACACGGCTGGGGCTTGATTAAAATCTGTGTGCGGCCCCGCCGGCCCCCGCCAGATGAGGGTGAATATGAATGAGTGAGGCTAGTCCTCGTGCAGCCGCGGTCTCTGTCCTTGCCTTCGCGCGCTGAAGCCTCACACCGCGTGTGCTTGGAATGGAGATGAGAGAGGACAGGAGAGGTGGAAGACATGCTGGGAGGACGGTCGGAAAGCTGGCAAAAACAAATGAGAAGGGCAAAGCTCAAGCGGCACTGATCAAAAAGTCAAAAATGGCAGGGAAGGATTACGACTGTCCAGACATTATTTAAATGCTCCGCTAAGATAATGCTAATGCATTTCTGCTGTGACTAAAACATAGGCTATGACTCTTTGGGCGCATTTTGCAAAAGCAATTTCAGGTTCACATTTCAATTTTTTTTAAACAAAAACAAAACAAAACAAATAGGCCTAAAACAAGGAAATGTGCTTAACCAACATAACATTTAATACATTTTGATTAATATTTAAATAAAGGGTTAAGATCTCAATTTCCCCAGGCCGGACATCACTTTTGGCCACAACTGTGTAGCCTATTACATTATATATGTATATTACATTATATTATATATTTTGCACGCAGTCACCACGAGAAAACAAAACAAAAAAACGTGCTGTGTATTTTGAGCTATTTGAGTTGCCGTAGTTTGCTGTAGTTTTCAAGCAATGATGGGTAATGTAGTCTTCCAGTGAGCGCCGGCGGGAAAAAGCTCTCACAGCTGTGTTGCATCGCATCTTGGTTTAACTTTTTGCTTTTCAAATGAAACAAAACCAAGATTATCACAAGGTAAGACGTGGCTATATTGTTATTGTTTGTTGTTCATTTATAGGCTAACAGCTTTTCCAATGGGTGATGAATCATGAACACGCGTGCCTTCGTGCGTCGACTGGCGTGTAATGCTGGCTTGCTGATGGATTGTTGTGATATGTTCTGCTGCAATATTGATATAGGGAAATAATTATTGAGAAATTAGTAGGAAATTCATTGGGATGTTTGCTATGATGTGAGGCAAGTGACGAGAGAATGTAATCGGGAATGCCATGCAAAAATGACACAAGCCACTTGCTGAATTATTTCTCCTCATCTTCCAAAATAAATAAATAGTAAGAGTAAGAGTGCGTAGTGTGCACTTTTTTTTCCTCTGTGACTATTTTTTATTTCTGGTTTTCAACATTGACATTAATTAGAAATTTCTGAATTTAATAATTATAATTTCTGAAGGATCATGTGCCACTAAAAACTGGAGTAACGGTATGGTAATAAATGACATTTTAAGTATATTAAAACATAAAACGGTTATTTTAAATTGTAATAATATAGCCTACAATTTTACTGTTTTTTTTTTTTTATAAAATATTTTCAACTTTTGTGAAAAGAGACTTTTTTTCGAAAACATAAAAAAAAATCCTAATTATTCCAAACTTTGGACTGTATTTTCAGGTTTCAATTTAATTGAATTTTTAGTCATTTTGTTATTTGCTTTTGTCATGTTAATTGTTTGGTTTTATAAATACCTTTCATTTTTTTTTCAGCTTTATTCATTTTACTACCACAACTACTAAGTAATTAGTTTAAGTTTACGTTTTTATCATGTGAATGTGACGCATAGCTTTATTTCTTTTACGGGAAACTTTTTATGCGTTTTGGCCGTTCGTTTACACAACAGCTTTTTAGGGACCTGGGAATGCAAACATTTGAAATCGTGTTTCAAAGCTTAAGTTTGGAAAATGTTATCATCTCATACAAAAATGTGAATTTGGGAAAACAGTGAGTCATGCGCATAATTATTACGTTTCCAGTCTATAGGTGTGCAGTGTTTCATTACAAAGTGACATTGCCATTTACTGGCCTGATATGAATAATACTGTGTCTTAGTCGTTTTCACGGATCCGTGTGATCGGGGATCGGTTTGAGAACCTTGGCGTCTGTACGTGATAAATGCAAATGAAAAACCTTTTCATTTTTACTACATTGTTGACGTGTAAACGTACCCTAAAACAATGGCCTTAATTCATTCAGGAATCCGATTCCACTGATTGTGCTGTGCGTTTTTGACTCCCTAAAAATAACTGGCTCATAAAGAGTCATTCATTAGGGAATACTGGTTGGGCTGTGTGTTTCGCACTGTAAATGCTGTAAATTGTGTTTCAGTGCTCAGTCCACATCGGAAGAAAGCCAAAAAAAAGTTAAAGTCGGCATGAAATGGAATTTGTTGTTCTCTTTTCTTCTCTGTTGTGATGTATATTTGATTGAAATGGCTTCTGGAACAAGAACAAATGTAGGGCGGGGCTTGATTTTGTCTGTGGGGAATTGATTGGATGGTTTGGTTTGCTATTGGTGGATCTGATGTGATTGACAGGTTGCCCCGCCCTCATCATCAGAGATGAGATGAGCTGCAAGAGAGAGGGCAAGTTATTCTGATTCAAGATTATGAGGAACATGAATTAAAAGGCAATAATGATACCCCGATGGCACCCAGACGGCAACATAGTGTCGGCCCAGATCCGGGCCACATCTGGTACATGTGGATTGGATTTAACGTGTACTAGATGTGGGCCAGACACTATGTTGCCGTCTGGGAAATGTTTTATTTTATGGTGAATTTAATACAATAAAATACATTTGGTGTAGGATTGACTCAGAATTGAAATTCAAAGCAAATAATTACACATAAATGGCAAATAACATATGCTGAATTAAATGTGATTTTATTTTTTTTTAAGTAGAAAGACTGAAGTAGTATTCTTGTAAACATACCCCACTGCAATAATATTTTAATAAAATTTTTGAAGAAAAATAAATAATTTTGAAGTTATTTTTTTTTCTTTAAAAAGAAAGGTCTAAACACGACCCTCGGTTGTCATATTCACTGTCTTATTCACAATAATTTTTTTTAATTTTTAGCACTATTGTTATATTTCCAACCCAAACAAACGTACTTTTTCTGTAAAAAAAAATGCGCCTGTGCTATTCCTTTTACATAACGACATATCAAAGTAGAGTTTATGTAACGCGAAGACATTCAGACATTTGTATGCGTTTCTTAACTGTCCAAAATGTTACTTTTGTATGCCTCTGCCACAGAAAAAAAAAAAAAAACGTTTGATATGTGTGAGAGTCCCTGCTGCCTGCAAGTCCCCAGCCTCCCACACACACACACACACACGCACACACACATAAAACCTCCGCCGCCTCGTTCTCTGCCTCTCATCAAACTGCAGCCAGCGTTGCTCCCTGACAGAGCACAGCTCCAGCTCTGGATGCACTACAGACACGCCACGAGGAGACACACCGCTGGAGCCGGTCCGCCTGCCAAGAGCTGGGGCCCGAGAGGCCCCCAGAGGCCCTGGGGTGTGAGAAAGCACTGCATGCCGTCAGCGCGTCCCTCCACCAGGCCTCAAAACCGGCGCGAGCGAGCGATACCATACCCTCCCCTCCCGGAGGTGGACTCGCTTCAGCTTGTTGAAGTTGCATCGTCGTGCTTGGATGAGCAAGATTTAAATGCTGTTCAACAGAATAAATTATAACTGACTCCAACATTTTCCACTGAAATAAGTAGCATCAGTCATTACGGGTGCAGTAAAGAAGAAACTCAAGCAGAACGAAGAAGGAAGAGAAGCATCATCAGCTATAACCTAAACGCAATGATCAGATGCTGAATGCAAAAGTCGCATCCATTGCTGACTTTTAGCCCATTGTTCTTTTTGTTTATCTCTTCATATGGACGTCTCGCCCTTGTGGTAAAAAAAAGAGAAAAGTACACTTTAGCATACTCTTAAAAGTACAGAGTCTCGCACGTGAAAAACAGACAAAAAAGTTTATATATCGAGGTCACGAATTAAGAATTCATACGATTTATTTATTTGTTCCCTTGTTTTAGTAAATCATGGCCACTTTGAACTAATTAGTTTCCTCGTTTTGATTTCACTAAAACAAGGGAACAAATTATTATATTGTGCGCATTATGTATTAGTAAGTCGGGGTTATGAATTGCATTTTTCACAATATACACATATTTGCTCCGTACCAAAAGGGAGTGCTTACTATGGAAATAATATAGTCTTAATGAATGTACTTAACTGCTGATTGTAAATTTTTCAAACACAAGTTAATTGCAATTAAATTAGAATTGTATAGTTTTAATGTATATTAAATGCAATTAGTTGAACTTTTAATTTACTTAAGTACATATTTACACTGTAAAAAAAGTTATGACAACATATGTTTATTAGCCTACTTGAACTTATCAAAATACGTTTTTTAAATTTTTTTACAAGATATACAAGATTCAACTCATCAAGTCAGTTTAATATAATTTAAGTTGAAATGATGTAAACATCCAAGTGGATTATACTTAAAAAATGTAAGGCAGGAACTTTTTCACTTTTACGGTGTAAATGTAATTTCAACTTCCGAATGTTTGCAAGCATTTATGGTAAACTAAAATATACGTTAATGTAATTTCTATTGAAACTTGTATGTCATGTATTTAAATATATTTGTAATTACACATTTGTAAAGGTGAAGTTGCAATTTAGTCCATTTAAAATAATTAACTTTAAATGTAATATCAAATAACACTACAGTTCAAATTCTAGTATTTTAGTATGTTTTAAAGAATGACAAAATATTATTTAAACAAAGATTTAAAATGTACTTTAAAGTAAAGTTTTTAATTACAAAGTACTTGAGTGTTAATAAACATGACTCTTTAAGTATATACGCTTAAGTGGCCTTTTATTTCATTTATATTATTTTATCTGCAAGTACAGTTTGTTAAGAATATATGTTTCAAATTTAAAGTACACAAGTGCACATTCAGTTAAATTATGCACACTACTTTTTCACAAAGGAGGGTAAGTTAGAGTAGCGTCAACTTAAATATGCTAAACGCTCATTATCGTGACAAATGCCCCATAATTCTTTGTAGTTAAGCAAAGCTATAGCGCTGCGTCTGAAATCAAAAACTTCCCTACTGCGCAAAACAGTAGCATATGTCAAAAGAGTATGTCTGAATTCACAGTATTCGATACAACACAAGCAAAAAGTACTTAGATGAACTACTCCTTCGACAGAGATCAATGGACACTTTACTTAGCCTGGTACATTTCATTTGTACAGAGAGTCTGGCCACAAGCGTTAAGTTCTTTGAAGGCGGGTCCTCTGTTGAAGTTTAAAACTATTGGATCTGCCCAGAGCCACTCTGGATCTGCCATAACCAATCGCTAACGTTTGGTATGACGACTCAAACTAGCGCTCAACGTCATCGTTCTCAGCCACTCCCTCTGTTCGCTGATTGGACCGTTAAAAATGTGCAGAAGGAAACCCGCGAATATACCGCAAACCCAGGCGACGTACTGAAGGAAAATTAAAATTGAGCGGAAGTACGTAGAAGGGCGGCGGAGCCAGGCTACACTTTACTATCCCAATGAGACCACGGGATTTATGAATTGCAGTGCACTGATGCTGGTTGGTCACGTGAAAATAACAACATGGCGGATATAGTACGTCCAAATTTCATTCAATCATACTATATAACACACCCTTTTTTTAATGGTCGCAAAGTAAGTTAAAGTTAAAATGTAGTAGGGATGTCCCTATACCACTTTTTCACTTCCGATACCGATGCCGCAGCTTTGGCTATTTGCCGATACTGATATTAATTCAATATTTTTATTTTATTCTTGAACTAATACTAATAATAAAATATTTGGAAGCACTTTGTTCAATTAGCCTCCTAAAAACATCTCACTCAAATGGAGAACAAATACTTCTCCAGTATAGA
The DNA here is from genome assembly GCF_949152265.1 of Phoxinus phoxinus. Classification (NCBI taxonomy): domain Eukaryota; kingdom Metazoa; phylum Chordata; class Actinopteri; order Cypriniformes; family Leuciscidae; genus Phoxinus; species Phoxinus phoxinus. Next base: position 6,563,499 of record NC_136895.1, read on the forward strand.
CCACAAAAACAGTTGATTATAAAAGACTGCCACCCTTTATTCAAACACAACAACAAATAAATAATAAAAATACAGGTACTTTAGTACTTAAAGCTACCAACAGGTTTAAAGTTAAAACAATTTAAACAGCAGCATTCAGCATTGTACACAAATAAATACAAAACTATCCCTCACAGTGCAGCTATGTGCAAATCACAGTAGTAATAACAAAAAGGCACTGAAAGACATAAATACATATGTATAGCATTCCAAATAAATAACATAACATTGACAAATGGTTCTGATTAATTCGGTTCGGGAGAAGAGATAAAAGCCCGCCCACACTGACAACTGATTGGTATGCGGGATCAATATGCGGGAGACTCCCGGAACTTCTGGGAGACTTGGGATGTCTGAAATACTTCCACACCGCTGACATGGCTATTTTGTAAGTTAGCTAACTCTCATACTCATGCGGCTATAATCGGCGACTAATGTTATCACGTGACAGGCTGCGCCGCTTAACTGGATGTCGCAGCAAGGGAAATGCTAACATTCAAGCATTTAGACGATGGTTTAAGCTAGATTTTCCCATGGTTTGTGTTGGATAGGTATCGGATCATATTTTTTTCTCCCCTCTGATTTCCGATCTAGCGTTCTGGGCCAGTATCGGCACGATACCGATGACGTGGATCGGATCGGGACATCCCTGAAATGTAGTACCTACTCCATATGCGATTTCAAACGCATATGTTGGAAGAGGTTACCAAATTAGTTAGCTTTGAAAGTGCAACACTTCAGCTTTCCTTTTAGGATAGGATTGCTAGCATGTCCTTTAGAAGTGGCTACACTGTGAAGCTGTAACCTTTGACCTCAATTAGCTGTTGAAAATTCCCACAGAGCAGCGACACACGCTAGTCAGATAATAAACGACTTCCCAGGACAAAGGAATGGAGATTTATTTGCTGCCGAAACGTTTAGCGTAGACGCTAGTGTTTCACCACGGGCCTCAGAAAGGTGAGATGTGAAGACTAAGAGGAATGATCTGAAGCTAACGCAGAAGAGACTGAACTTCCTTAATGCGTCCGAGACAATCGCCTAGACTGACTTGGCCATAACAGCACTTCCATCACGCATGTTATGCTACTCGGCTAGGCCTTTTTATTGGGATTTATTGTTCAGGAAATGGCAACATGCACTTAATATAGATTGGAATGTCGACACTTTTAATACAGTTCCCAGAAAGGTTTTCAATCATGTATCAATTTTCAGTGTTTTCATTTTCTTTTCTTACATTAGTAACGCTGACAGAGGTTGTGATGGGTATGTGGTGTCAAATAAAACCAAACTGCAGGTGGTTGGTGGGCTTTTTTAAATAAGGATTTTTGCACATGGGGAGAGTGGGGTAAGATGAGCCACTTGTTACTTAACTTGTCCTCTAGGTGAAGATAAATAAGAAGGATGTACAATGTATTTTTTGTATGTTTTTACCCATAAAATTGTAATTGTTATACATATATATACATAATTTTTTTACTTAATTACATTTACTACATATTTAGTATATATTAAACTGGCCAGGAAATAGTTAGTGTATATATATACACACATATATATATATTATATATATATATATGTATATATATATATATATATATATATATATATATATATATATATATATGTATATGTATATATTAATGTTTATGTATTTTAATTGCATATAACATTTTCTGATTCAAATTTGTCAGTCATACATAGGCTAAATTAAACTGGTTATATTTTTCACTGATAGTATTAATAAACTGAATATGTTTTAAATACAGAATAACCTGGTTTATGTATGAGCAATAAATCTAATTTCTTTCAATTGCAACAAGCTATATTTTAACCATGTATGTACTTTTTTTAAACTGGATACATTTAATTGTTTTCATGATGAACATTTATGCTGATTCTAAAATTAGCTAAGTTAATGATTTAAATTTGAATGATCATTTAAATAAAACCAAACAGATGCAAATAGTTAATATAAACTACACAGATTATTTTTTAATGCAAAAATCTAGAAAAATCTTAATGTTTCTAATCTATCCAATCTAAAAAATATCTTGAACATTTTTTTAATTAATGTAGGCCTATACTGTAACTGAAAAGTTAATTGGTAAATGTTAAAAGTGTATTTCAAATGGATGGAAAATGTATATCCAATTCAAATAAAACATACATTTAGGCCTAATGTTTTTGAGTTTAAAAATAAATATTATTTAACGTTCTAAATATTTTTTTCTACTGTTATTCAGATAGGATAGTCAAAGAGACTTGTGGCTCCAACATTATTTTAATATAATTTTTTTAATTTTCAGCCTTTTAGTTCAGTTGATTTAGGGTATGTTTACACTACAATGATGTACTAAAAACTGCAATGTTTTTCCTTTGTGTTTTTCCAAGTACAAACGACAAGGTTGTCAAACAAAACAAGCTGTGAAAACGACTAAAAAGTGCTGTATTTTTTTTAATGCCATGCCAGTAGGTGGCGATGTCACTTTGTAAAGAAATACTACGCGTCTATAGACTGAACACGTAACACGTGTGCAAGACGTCACCGTTTTCACAATGCACGTTTTTGTAGTTTTACACGGAGAGGTAAAGTAAAGAGGTAAAGAGTTTTACAATTTAGCGGTCGGTGTTTGATTACCCGTGGTGGGGGATAGTAGACTGATGTGCATCTGATTAGGAGAGACTAGATGTATAACTAATAAACGTTGTGTAATTAAAATACTGTGAAACCAAATTAATAATGTCTTTTTTGTAGATGAACGATGAGATAATGCCAAGTTTGCATTGTTGCTTGATATTACTTTAATCTTATAGAACCAATAAGATGAAAACCTGACAGGATTATTAAGTAAGGCCATGTAGCACATTAAAATGTAATATGTATAGTCTAATTGTACGTATAATATAATTTTTCCACAGTCTTTTCAATCCGCATTTGGGAAACGCTAGTCTAAAGCTATAAAGAGGCAAGCTTTTAAGGCAAGGAAAGCTAAGAATGTCAGTAACATCAAGAACCAATCAAGAGTCCTTCTTATCATGGACACAATTTAAATCCGAAGTTAAACCCTATACCCTTATAGTTGCTATATTAAATGTAAAGCCTTTAATCCTAAAATAAACAGCCACATACATATTTATATCATGTTGATTTCTTCTGTGTCATTAATTAAATCACCTGAGGAAGCCAAGGAAGCCTTTCATGAATAACATTTGTCATGTACATTGTAGTAGCAAGGGCTAAAAAAGTATACTTTGTTTAAAATAAAATCTCTTTTTTTTTTATTCAGCCTTACCTGGATATACAGTATATCCAGATATTTACGTATTTGCTCTGAAATTGCTTTAAAAGGTCAAAGTGCTTTCCAATAAAAAAAACATTTCACCAGCATAAATAACAAAGACCCAAAAACATAAAACACCAAAGCAAAAATGCATTAAAACACAAGACGAGCTGCAATCAACTGCTAACTCAGCCATATTGCCTGGTCAAGTAAATATGCCCGCAGACGTGTTTTAAAACGACCCAATGTAACCGCGTCTAATATCCAAAGGCAGGTTATTCCAGAGACGGGGTGCAGCAACAGAGAAGGCACGGTTCCCTTTGGACTTTAGGTGAGATTTTGGGACCTTCAAATAATGTTTGAGATGACCTCAGTGGCCTTGTTGTCTGGTAAATCTGGAGAAGATCCAAAAAATATTTGGCCTTCCAAACAAACATTAAAACCTTAAACTCCGTCCTGGAATTAACTGGGGGCCATTGCAACCAGACTAGCATTGAGGAAACACTGACATGCTGATTGGTCCCAGTTAAAAGCCTATACTATTGTAAAATACATTTTGTAAAAGTTGCGGTTCAATAGAAAAAGAGGAAGCCCCAGATACAAAGAGTTGCAGTTCAACCTTGAAAATATAAAAGCCTGTATAACCTGCTTCAAATCATTAAAATACAAAAAGGGTTTTACTTTTGTAATGTGCCTTAAATTAAAGAAACCAGCCTTTAGCACAGCACTTACATGCTTATCAAATATAAGCTCTGAATCAAAAATCCCCTCCAGATTATTTGCTTGCTTATGTACATTAGACGCAAGAGGGCCTATGACCAAGTATATGCGCATGTGACATAATGGAGCCGAGCACCAGGCATTCTGTTTTGGCTTGAATAAGTTAATAATTTCAATAAATAAAAAATGATATGCCATCCTGTCACTTAAGCAATGTATCTGAGTATTTAATGCAGAGCCATCATCTGCTGTCAACAAAAGATACAGTTGAGTGTAATCTGCTTAACAATAAGGAACATTATATTTTAGACAAACAATGCAGAGTGGTAGCATGTACAAAGAAAACAATATGTGCCCCAGAATTGCCCCCTGAGGGACACCACAAACATAGACATAATTTTCCAATTGTAATACAGAACTGCTGTCTTTTTAAATAAGAAAACCATTTTTGGCATTTCTCCAGATCCCTACTCACTGACTTAGTTCACACTTGCAGTTTGAAAAAACATTTAGTCCTAGTCGGTTTAGCGTTCACATGGCCATTTTAACACCGACCCTAAAGATACCGAACATAAAGGCATAGGGATTCGTTCACAACCTGATTGGTCTGCTTTTATTACGATCTGTATTTTGCAGTGGAATTTACAGAGCATCCAAAACAATGCTGTGTTCAGGGCTAAATGTGCTCGTTGTAGCCAGCTGAGAACTCGTGAAGAGCTTATCAAATGTATATAGGAGATAAAACAGCGGCAGCAATCCTTCCGTCACATACAAATGAAGATTTGCAAGGAGACGCGGTTCTGATGACTGTACTGATCTGTAATGGGCAACATCACGACTAAAAAACTTAACGAGAAAAAAAACGGGAATGCTTGTGCATTCCGTGCTTTTCACGGTCTCATCTTGTGACATCATTTCCTGTTTTTAGTTAATTTACATATCTTTGGTCCGTGAGTCTCTGTCCTCTTGTTTGTTGCACACCAGGGTTCGGATGACAGCATTCACACTTATTCAAATGAACTGCACAGAGCAATTGCACCAGAGTTCACTTTAATCCAACCAAATATGCTAATTGTGAACACACCCTTAAACACTTACACATTTATGTATTTGGCAGACGCTTTTTTTCCAAAGCGACTTACATTGCATTTCAAGGTACACACATTTACATTATTATCAGTTCTTGCTTTCCCTAGGAATCGAACCCATGACCTTGGCTGAACTAAGTGTTGAACTATATCTACAAGAGGAGAAAGAGAAAGAGATGTTTAAAATGAGAAAAATATGCAGGGCAATGAGTAAATTCTAGAGGGTAAAGATCAGTAGAATCGACACTAGCTCTAATTGTCTTAATCTTGCCAGTAAATATTGCAAAAAGTTGTCACAAGCTTTTGAAGTGGAATCTGGGTAAATATGTGTTAAAGGTTTCAGTACAATTTTCGAATCCTAATCAAGCTAGACAAATATTGCACTTTTGCTGCCTTAACTGCCTGTTGATAATTGATCATATGATCTTTAACAATCTCACAAAACACTTGAAGTTTATCTTTTTTTTCCACTGCCTCTCTGCTCTCCTCCATTTTTGTCTAAATGCCCTGGTGATTTCATTAAGCCATGGCTGGTATCTAGCTTTAGGTGTTACTATTTTAGACGGCGCACACAGATTTAAGATTTTAGTGCATGATGTATTAAACCAGGAAATCATTGCTTCAGTGCCCATATCAACAATACAGTACGTGGCACTGCAGAACATGCATGCAGGGTTATATGCATCCACAAACTGACAGGCAGTAAAGGGATTAATAGCATGTAAACCGTTTCCAAATGGCCTATAAACTCTGCAGGACACCCCAAAACACCAGAAGATAACACTAAATCCACTGTGTGCCTATGCCTATGAGTAGGTCCCAGTACAGATTGTGTAAGAATTAAAGAGTCCACAAGATCTAAAAATTATTTAACCAATGGTTTGTCGGGACAACAAACATGAATATTAAAATCAAGATATCAGAGCTAGGAATCACAGTTGATAAGAACTCTGAAAAATTGTTAATAAACCCCTTGTTGTATTGAAGAGGTCTATTAATAAGTGCACAAAGAACTGGGCAATCCAGATCAGTCTTAAACAATTGAACCCCAAAACTCACATAGGATTCAACTGAAAGCAGACAAAAATTGGAGCAACCCCTCCACCCCTACCCGTTGCTCTGGGAGTATGTGTAGTTTAAGACTATTTACACACACATCCTCTGTATCATTATTTTGCATCAGGGGAGGTACGGGTTTGGTTTCATCAGAATCAAACTTGGCTCCTATACTTAATCAATTACCACAGGAGGCCAGTGTTAAAGGCTTCGATGTGAGAAACTGTAGGGAACAGAATCGACTGCATGATTCACAGAGCCATTCTTTCATCTCCTAGTTTCTCTCGGTATCATTGGGATGCCAATACTGAGTCTGATCTCAGTTCAGGCCTCACTTATAATTGCCTCATTTATAAAATAGTCCCGATTTTCGCTGGTCTTTAAGCGCTGATGACTCAAACAGAAATCTATGAGGCGTGCAAGGGTGATGGAGGGAAAATGCACACCACTTATTTGAGCTTTTGAAGAGAGAACCTCCTCCAGTCTAATGGACAAGTAACATGAGAGTGAAATAACATGGATTTTGATTTTTTGTTTCAACCCATTCAGACAGATAGATACAGACAGACTCTCAGAGAGATATTGTATAGACAGACTGTTAGAGAGTTACAAATGTAGACATAGCCTATATTAACAGATGGACAGATAAATAGATAGTCAAACAGACAAACTGAGAGTTAGAAATATAGATGGATGGATTGATAGATGGATAGAAAACAGATATACAGACATATGGGATGGGTGGACAGACAGATGGGATAGATAGACAGATATTCAGAAAGACAGATAGATAAATAGTCATTCTTTATCTCCGCCTCCGGGGAAGGCACTGCTGTTTAGAAATGGCTGTAAGATTCCTTTCCCAGCACTAACTGCTTGATTGATTGTAGTGTGGACATCAGTATGCCCTGCTGATAAAACAAAGAGGGGAAGTGAAAACATCTGACACTCAATTTATGTCGTTCATAGTCCAGGGAATCGGGATGGTGGACTACACGCAGGACGAGGCTGGGGCAAACGGATGCATTAAATGCCAGCATGCAGGGAATCTGATACCCAACTCTGGGGTCTCGCAGTGAAAAGGAAATATGGTGTGGCTTATAGATCTGACAGACACATAATTCAATATAGCCTTGGGAAGACGTTAAAGAAAGTCACTCGGGGAGACTAAACCACTGAAAGCGGCTGAGAGAGTGTACACTTGGTTATTGGTGGTCACACTGTTCACAACAGGGGAAAGTTGACGACAGCTTATGAGAAGCACTGTTTTAATCACTAGTTCAGTCGTGGAATCCATTGGGATCTTCGTTAGCTCTGCTGGAAACCCTAAGCCCACTTTATATATTTGCTCAGCCTTGCTTACAACACAATGACTGAACCGGTGAGGCCGACAGCAAAACCGTGGGAGGCTCGCTGGTGTTTTGATGTTGTGATATCAACAGGATGGTTTTGGCGAGCTGGATGCGAATCAAACATATGACTCATACGCACCGCATAATTAGCTGCCACTCCAAACCGACTTTCTATGAAACCACAGGATACGCCGCTTGGTTCAAACGATCATTACGCCGCATTAACTTGAGCTGACACTCAAACACAATGTCCTGACCTCTCGGCTGTCTCCAAATTACACTATGCACACATCCCGGGGCACAGAATAACAAAATGTCTCCGACTTTTCATTAGCGTACCGCGGCGAGCTTGTCATGCTTGCTTGTCACCTGGGAGTTTGGCTAGTCCAACATGGCCTCTCCTATAGCCTTGCTGGACAAAGCCCAGATCTTCACTGCCAGGCCTCAGTTTTGTTCCAGAAGTTTCCACCCCTCCAGTTATATGCTGAGGGGAAATTCAAAAAAGCCTGTGCTCAGTAGCCAGATCATGTCAGAACCTGTCAGGCCAAAGAAATGACCAGCGGGCCAACGTTTCTGCTGCTTTTACGCTCTGTATAGAGTTACGATTTTCAATACTTTCAGTGGAAGTGAGGTTATAGAGAATGTTTGCTCACATACTTGAACATTTAAGTGCATACAAATCGAATAAATACTGTTTTTTTGTTTACGTATTTGTTTATATATTTACCCTTACAAAAAAGTATTTTTGTGGTTCCGTGGTAGAGTGAAGGCTAATATTAAAAATATGGTTACTCTTTATTTTATAGTACGTGTACTACAGTGTACTTGGCTAAGAAAGTACCGGTAATATAAGGTAACTACATGGGTTTAGGTTATGGTGTAGGTTCAGGGTTAATACCTAGTTATTACCAAGTTATTGTAATTACTACAATGAGTATAGTACATGCAAAACAAGACTGTAAAATATGGTGCTACCAAAATTGTATAAAATATACATTGTAATATACCTGTGATTATCAAACTTTGAAATATACCTGTGATTATCCAACTTTAAATTCAGCAGGAGTATGAATGGTTTAAGTTGAATGTTTATTAACGCTCATGAATTGAGCGTAAAACTGTTACTGTAAAAAGTTATTGTCTGTTTAACTTAGTTACCTGATTGCCTAAAAATTGAGTTTACTGAAATTACAAATTTGAGTTAATACAATGGAGATTGATTTAATAAATAGAAACTCAAAATATTGTTACCTGAACCACATTAATAAAAAATAAAATAAAAGATATATTTATATATATATATATATATACAAAGTGGTGATAAATCATGAAAATATTTTTAGTGTTATTTCAGTATCATTGAGATAATATATTTTTTGTTTTAATTAGTTTTTATTTTTAGATATTCCATTTTCTTAAATTTTTTTGTAATTTTGTTTGTTTTTGTCATTTTTATGTCTATATGGTTTTTATTCATTTTTATTTAAGTTTTAGATTTAGTTATTTTTGTGAGGCTACGTCAAATTAAACTAAATGAACATTAGAAATGTGTCCTTGGCAGCTGAAATAAACTACTTTTTTATATTCCAATTCACATCTATTTTATTTCAAGTAATAATACATATTTTTATGGTTTTAGTTTTAGTTTATCTCTTGATCAAGGTTATTATCGTTTTGCATTTTTAAATTCGTTTTTATTTTACTTTTAAATTTCCTATAAAGTCAGTTTTATTTATTGGTTTTAGTTTAGTTTTTATTTTGTGAACACACACACACACACACACACACACACACACACACACACACACACACACACACACACACACACACACACACATATAATATATATATATAATTATATGTTTAGTTTCAGTTTTAGTTTTAGTAATTACAGTTTAACAGAGTCTACAGAACACTTCCAGGTAAAGACATTTCATTTCAGAAAAGTTTAATGTTTGCAGTTTACAGTTAACTTTTGTGCAAACCTCTTAATAATTGTTTGAGATTAAACAAATAACCAAACAAATGCATCTTAAAAATATCAAAGTAAAAATTATTAATTCATACTCATACATTCATATTCAATATGAAATATTGTTAAACGTGGTGTATAAGAAAAAAAAATATGCGTATGATTATTCTTTAGTTTTTTTTCTATGATTAATAATTTCAAATATGATTATTGTATTGATCCATTTATGCTTTTTCTTTTGTATATTTTAATAACCTATATTTATAGTTGTACTCCTATTCATATTCATGTGTTTTATTCAGAAAATACATTTAGTTTACTTCTCTGAAAATGTAAATCTATTTGTGTGGGCTAGACATGCTATTTTTTCCTGTTTTCTGCTCAGTGTGGTATCCTGTCTAATATGTGTAGTATCTTGTTTCTTAAGTTTCACATGAGATGGTTATCTTACTTGGAATTAAGGTACAGCTGTATTTGCATAAGGTCTAGACATAAGGTAAAATACTTATTTGGCCATTTCGGCTTCTTAAAGGTGCACTGTGTAGTTTAAGTATTGTATTAGCTAAAATCAATGTCTTTATTCATATATATGTCCTCATTGGTGTAAAATTACCTCTGCCAATGATCTGATTATCCTCATAAGCGAAGAATTTCTTATCTTTATTTACATGTGACGAGTAAGTTTAAGGAGGCTTCCTTCCCGAAAGAAAACTCAATACAGTGCTATTGGAAGACATGTTGTCATAGCTTCTTGGCACATAACGGCTACCGTAGTTGCAACAAGCATTTGAAAAGCGAGGCGCTATAGAGCACTATTCGTTTGAATGCAAAATACAATTTAAACGCTAGATGGGAGACATTCCTACACAGTGTACCTTTAAGGCTGGTTCACACAAACGCGAGACGCGAGCAGTGGAATGGGAAAAAAGCGTGAGGTCTCGAGACACGTCTTTTAAAAGTTGAACTTATTTTAACCCGAGAGCCGTTTTAGAACGACGTTTCATGCGCGAGAAGCTGCAAAAGACGTGAGACTCGAGCGCAGCGGTCACACATGCCAGTCTAGCACGCGTTTACATTGAAAAATGAAGTAGCGCAGTCCAATGGAAAAACGTGATTTTATTGTTGCTTATTATTATTTAATATAATAATATTAATGATTTTCAGTAACTGGTGATGGTTTCGTTTCCTTTTTTTAATTTTTTATAATAGGTTTAGTCTTAGTTTTCGTTTACGAAAATAACCTTGTTCTTGGTGTCAAAATGGTTGATATTTCATTTTTCACACCTTACTGGTTGACCTATGTAGGCTTGATCTCCATTTACTTTATTAAAAAGTTAACTTAAACATTTCTGAGCCCTAAAACTGGCTTGAAACTGAATCTTAATGTCAAAACACCAGAAGTCCAGAAGGCCATGCAAGTCAAGCACATCTGCACCGATCATCAATTTGATAAACGGTACCAAGGTGAAGGTTTGGCTCATGAATATTAATCAGGTAACTTGACTGGACATTATCCACCCAATTAATATTCATGAACCTTTCTATATGGTGATATCACAACCTGCCACAAATAGTGTTTTTCCATCTAAATGATACGGCTTTTACATGCATTTTGCTTTGTTTTGCCTCACTTTTGTGTTTTTGTTTTGTTTTGCGTTTCATTTTGCGTTTTTGTCTCGTTCTATTTCGATTTTCTATGTAGTCTTACAGTTTATTTGTCTGGAAAAAAAAACTCCAGGTAATTTTATAGATGGATAGATAGATAGAGGTGATGGGAAATATGGGATAGGAGAAGTTACGGACAGAAACAAATGAATATCCTTGTTTTATAATGTAATTCCATAATATCAGATTCAGGAAGAGACTTGTGACAATTTCCTTCAAACTACAAAAACAGCCACATAACTTACAGTCTAGACAGAATGAAAAACCTGCTCCTCAAAATATGAATTTGCCATGACATGCTATTGGTTTCCCCCAAAAATTGCTTTTGCAATTGTCATAAGAATCACTATACCACAAACTATTGACCCTGTTGTTATTTTGCATTATGGAAGGAGAGTGAAGTGTGAAGACAAGCATCACATATTGCTCATACGTAGGCATGCAACTCGTCCCGCACCATTTGTTTATGAATCATACCCCAAATCACACGGCTTGTTGAGGAGAAATTTACTTTTGCAAGAAATCAGACCTACAATTTTTACTTGGCATCCCATAGACTTACAATGAAAGATGGACCTGAGCCATATTTAAAGAACAAAATATCACAGAGATTTGAGTGTGGGCCAGAACACCCTTGCAACATCCCTGATTTATTTTTTGTATTATTAGCAATATACAAAAACTCCAATGGAATCATTTTAAATGCATTAAACAAAACACACACACACACACACACACACACACACACACACAGCTTTTATGAAACCATGACATTTCTACTCTGAATAGCGAGCTTGAATTTCTTTGTTACCATTGTGAAACTAGCGTCGCCATTAGTTATGAGTAAAATCAGGTTAATTATGTCTTAATGAAAATGCAACGGATATGATTGGAGGAAGAGAAGCGTTTTGAAACAATCGTGTTTCCACCGCCACTCCTCCCGATAAATTGCTCTCATTCATTAGTTTTTATCAGGAGCGCACTTTGGGAATCTCCGCACATTGTGCTACGGTTCCTTTGGAAAAATGAAAATAGATTGTCTTCTAATTAATCTCAGGCTTCTTAATTGCTTAATTACAGTCATTTACAGCTCAATACGAAAACAGACGAGAACGGGCAAATAAGGAGCTTCATGTTTTATTCACCGCACCAAATGGCGAGGTTTTCAAAGGACGTGCACATCCATTGCATTAGTGTCTTACTTGACTGACTTCAATGTCAGACAATGTCACCCTCTCGAAATGTCTGTGAATTCCTGGGCCCATAAATGAAGTGTCCCTCCTAGATAGATAACAAGGTCAATGCCCCGCTTTTCTCCGTGCTCTTCAGAAACCGCTGTGTGGTTGAGTGTGGCCAGACGGCTGGCTCCCTCTCAGAGACACGATGTCTCACACCCTTTGACAAACTGTACTAACCAAGCGGCGGTTGGGTGGAAAACGGCCCCACACTCGAAGACGCTGATAGCCTCGAATGTCCACTCTGTCTGACCCTCGAATACATTCCATAACTCGAGCTGTGCTAAAACACATCTGACGCCAGTTATCAGTGACGGATTGCTGGCCTAAAGCACGATTCTGTGTGAAAACATTCGCATGGGTCTGAGATTCGTCTTGGTAAGAAATTCTGTTCATGTCATGGGTTATTAGATCTTTTAGTTGAGTATGTGTCAATGATAAATGGGAAGAGGATGTCCAAGAGGATGCAAATAAAACCCTTTGCACAAATAGAAATCTAAACTTTTTGTTCAAGTTGCTTATTTATATGTCAAGTGTTGTATCCATAAATTACATCTAGGGACAGAATTATCAACAGCACTCACCAGCACAAATCCTCTTTTTGTGTAAAGTAGACACACAGTGAAAAATTTGTCATAAAGAAATGGACAGTTGTTTTTTAAAAATCAATTTACTGGTATTTGTGCCATTATTTAATGCTAAAAAAGCATATCACAATCCACTTTGCGCTTGATATTTAATATTATATTTCTTTAATTTGCTGTTTCAGGACAGCATTATTTCAATTGAAACTCTTGTTTGTGCCAACATTTATGGTAAATATTCACATACACAAAAAAATACTTTATTATTTTATACCTTATTTTATTTTATACCTATTTTTTTATTTAATTTAAATTTTTTATTACAAATTAATTTATGAATCATGAATATAATCAAACATTATTGGTCTTTTACCATAGGGAAGCCTAGACTAACTGCATATTTATTTAATATACTTTCTGCACACTTTAACAGTATTTAAATATTATACTAATATAATGGTTTGTGAAATGATAATATTAATAATTTTAGACCTTGCCACACAGTTGTTAGTCTACAGAAGTCCTTTATTTCCTGTTTTGTTGTTTTTTAAGAAATAATATAATTAACTAACTTGATAAACTAACTTAAGTAAATAATTAACTGCTTAAAACAGCTTATTTTTTTCTAAAGTTTCAACAAATTTCAAAACACACACACACACACACACACACACACACACACACACACACACACACACACACACACACACACACACACACACACACACACACACACAATTCATTGACAGTCAAAAATGAAATAAACAATCAATTTATTTTAATTCAGAAATTAAAAACATATTATTAAAGAAGATATGTCAGTTATTCTGTGTATAAAATACTTAAAAAGTATGTGTCACAACACTGAATGTATTGCAGGCTGTGGTTTGTGTTGTAACAAATCCATCTGAAAATTATATTTGTTTGATCAGCTTATAAAAATGCATTTAATCTATGCCGTGATAATGTTTATCCTTTGGCTGGACCATCAACCAACTATTTATACTTCACATTTCATATCTTGCACATGTCCAACTCTTAAACGAATTGGCACGCTCTTGTGTCATGTTCAACATCATCTCTGTTCTCACATATTCACAGCAGCCTGATAGATGACCTGGGGAAAAAATGCACATATGTAGAGAAGGCAGAGCTAGCGAGAGATAAAAGACATAAGGACATAAACCAGACCTCTCTGTAGCGTATTGAGTAATCTGCCTGGCGTACAATTACACACACTCACACACACTCCTCCCACACATATCACTGGCGCTACAGCTGGATGAAATGTACCGTCTCTGCTCGCTCTCATTTCTCAGCAAGATCTTTGAAATATTTTCTCATTTGCAGTAAATCAAAATTAAATATGGATGGTGCTGGTTGATGGGGCCTGTGTTATTAATCACTGGGTACACTTTACGCAGCCTGACTGTGTGTGTGAACCAGTGGAAGAACACCTGCCTTGGCGGCTGCGAAAGGAGACAGGCAAGCGGCTCTGTTTTGGCCAAACTCCAGGGGTCAGCTTGTATGCTAATCTGCTAATATGGTGAATATAATTGTAATTGAATCGTTAGGGCGTACAGATGAGCGGAGGAAACAAGCTATCTCTGCGTGCCAATGTTATGATATCAAATTGGTGAACGGGGTTAGATGGAGAGCTGGCGATTAGTGGAGCCAGACAGGCTTGATTTATACACCTGCTTAGAAACATTATAAACGAAACGGTGTCTTCACTGGAAGCACCCGGCAAGCGTCCCTTGAGGTCATCTATTGCTAAATTGTTGAGGTGACATGTCACTTATGAATGCTTAGTCACAGCTTAGGAAAAACTGTGAGGTCAAGACAGGACACCGGCAACGACTCAATAAAAACTAGCAAAAGAGAAAAATTGTCAAGACAAAACCTTATCTGAAAGGTTAATACGTTTTAAAAAACATTGAAGTTTGAATGTTAAACAGGCCTTACAGACAGACAGACAGACAGACAGACAGACAGACAGACAGATAGATAGATAGATAGATAGATAGATAGATAGATAGATAGATAGATATGAACCCCTTTAATTAAAACAAGGCAAACTAAATGTAAAATCTCTTATTTCACATGATCAAAGACACCTTAACTCATGAAAGTCAATGGATGTCAGATGAAAGGATCAATGAATGCTAAATAGATTGCAGAACATTTTATACATTTGTGAATTTTCGGGTCAAATGCATGATTAATAAAATTCACAGCAATCACACATTGATGTTGCACAAACAAAATAATTGAATATCAGTCACAAAAAAATAAGATAAAGTCGCTAGTAAGTTTGTGTAGTGCATCATAACCGGGCAACTGTCTGCTGATTTTATCATGCTCGCAGTGTAGACTGGTGCATTGATTATATAATGGGAGCGATCGAGCACGCATTTGCCGAATCCACGGTGAAAGAAAGAGAGGGCTGAATGTGTTGGCGAGCTGGAGAGTAGACAGTAGATTAAGTGCACTACACCAAAGCTCTCATTGCACAAGTGTTGTACGGCTCGGAAAGGCAGCGGTACGTGGGGGTGTATGAGGGTTGGTGGGAGAGAAAAAGAGAGGGGAGTGTTGTCTCTACTCTGCCACATGGCGGTAGGCTGGAGGAGAGGTTGCCAGGCAGCCTTTTGTGCAGTTCAAGGCTGTTTGAAATTTCAGTTGGATGGAGGTTCATTAAGGAGCCTTTTCGCCCAGCGTAAAAAGAAGTGTCCATCACCTTTAGAGCTCATGTGCCCACACTCACGGTGGCTTAGGTTTGCAGACACATAAAGCACTCGCATGTACGCCCACTTGCTCAGTTGTGGAGAAATCTCTCTGTGCGCTGCTCTAATTCATATGCCATCAGAACTCTGAATATGTGTGCGTTCAATAAAATAATCAATCTGGGTTGAGGCCAAGGCAATAGAAGCTGAACAATACGTTTGATTAACAAGCACAGCTTACATTACATCATATCAAATGCAAATCAACCAATCATACTCACCGTCTGAAACTGTAGAGCCTCTTTGTGACTGTTAAAAGCAAAAAAACAGAGGAGCTAGACTCCGGTATATCTGGCTCGTTCTCCCAATGACCTTTATTGGAATTCAGGGCACCGTGAACACAAAAAGGGGCTTGTTCAGGATGAAACTCAGTGCTTCCTGGAACCTTCTCCAAGAATAGCAGAAGGAAAAAAAGTATGACTTAGAGTAGCAGTGGTGCTCTAATTTTATGTGATCGTATTTTTTTACTAAACTAACAAGCGGCGTTGTCTTTTAGGCAGGGTTTGGGTTTCATCTGTCCTACTTTCGGAGGTTCTCTTGGATCGCAGTTGACATTCAATCACTTGTTGTCTGCCTGCGAGAGTCCTGGTTAATATTTCCGCACTGACCGCCGGCTGAAGTATTATATACTTGGCGCTGTTGTATATCAGCATGGCTACCGTCACCACACATCAGGATCAGGTGTCCTTGAACTTGTGGGCTCACTTGAACTTCTCTCAATATGCTTGATTGCAGCAATTGTCAGTATAAATATGGATTTAGATGGAAAAATCCATATCCCAGTGCTCCTTGCACTACCATTGAATGTGCCCCACAGGGCTTATACTTACTGGGGCTGTTAAACGTTTCAATGGAGACCGTGACATTGAAAGAGGATACTTCCCAACCCTCAGGAGACATCTTCAAGACATTCCCCCATAAATATGATCCTTGATGCCGTAAATCATCTTAGCACTTCGTATAGCCAACATTTAAAATGAGCCATATTGGTAATGGATGCATTCTAAAAAAGCCTGATGGACCTTTGACAATTTCCTAAAAAGTCTTACCATTCTCCATCGCTTGAGAAAATGCAAATGTAGTCACTGGCACCTGACTTACCCAGAAGATTGAAGGGGCTTATACAATTTGTAATAAGTAGTGTACAATAGGAGTTTAATTTTCACCCTTGACTGAACAAGGAATATTCGTTTTTTGGTGGAAGGGGGCGGGTTGGATTCCTACGCCTGTGAAAAGGGAGTTCATTTGGATGGAGGGTGTTTGCTAGTTATTTGCAGGGATGGAAATGAAGCCTCTTGCCAAGGCATCAGCTGCAACTGTCAGAGGTCTCTGAAGCGAACAGGGCTGGGGATTAGGGGGCAGATTGTAGCGAGGCAGCCGTTATGGTAACTGAGAGGCAGTGAGCAATTCAAGGCGATTGCTTTGCGGATATCTGGGGCCCTCTTAAGCTGCCTGTCACAGGTGAAGGAGTCTCAGAATAATTATCACAGTCTGTCTTGCTTCGACGCTGTAAGGATTCTGTAGCTGCGACTCAAATTATGTCTATGTTTGCTATGGGATTTGATTAGGAGATAACAGGAAATGGACATGAAACTTGTTAATTATTTATATGTTTTTTTTTTCCTATGTACACTTCCATTACCCTGTGTGAGACTTTCCTTTTATTAATTAGCAGTACTTAGGCAAGGATTGCTATTGCTCATGAGGTGTAGTGACACCTAACCTTAAGTTTAAACTGCACTGTTGCTATGGGCATGAATGATATCTCAAATGATGTGTTAAAACTTTGAAGTGTGCTATTACTTTTCAAGTGTACAGGCTTGTATTTCTCCTGGCAGACAACAAAACATGAAAAAATGCATTAAAAACTTGACTTGATGGCCCTTCCACCTAGCAGTCGCTAAGCAACACCCTAGCAACTACCTAAGTGCCCAATGCCTTAACAACTGGCCACAAGACCATATTAATGGCCACAAAATCAACCAAAACACACAGCTGTAGTGCCATAGCAACCATCCAGGGGTGGGTTTCCCGTACAACGTCGTAACTCGCTGCTTAACTACCATAGTACGATGCATTGTTGAAGAAATTTCCTGAAACCATATTGTCGCAAATTGGTCATTCAACCACGTTGGTTAATGATGTCACGCAGGTTTTTGTAGTAATAACTTCTTTTAATTAATCTGTTTGAGATCGAAGTAATGCTAGATGTTTTGTTATAAATTACGGACATGGTATCTGAGGGGTATTTCTCTTTATTTCAGTTATTTTGCTTTATTTCCAGATTCAATCATAGGCTTGTTTTTACATGGTAGAGCACGTTTGCACATAAAAAAAAAACTTAAAAGACGTAAATGACATTTGTATATATTCTAAATAAAATGTATAGATTGCACAGAATGTCAGCTTGCTTATTTGTCTCAAGATAAGGATTTATTGAGTCCACATGTCATGCAAACAAGAAACTTTGCATCTAACCACAGATCGAGAGCTGTCGTTCCAACCACACAAATTTGCAATGCTGTTTGCGAATGTTCGATAACTATGTTTTTGGGAAACACTGACTCGTTGAACTATACTGATAACGACAGAACGTGCGACCATAGTTGACTAACGATGCTTTTGGGAAATCCACCCCTGAACAGTCTAGCATTAAAATGCATAAAAAACAAAAATGCATAGTAATGCCATGACATTCACATAGCAATGCCTTAGCAACCACCTAGCACAATCTTAGAGACCACCTTAAAATTCCCAAAACAACACTTAGAAGACTTTAACAATTCCCTAACAACTGTCCAGAAAACTCTAGCAACTGATACACTAACGGAAATAAGAACATCCTAGTAACTGCATAGCAATGCCTTAGCAACCACATCGAAACCCATTAACAATTCCCTAATAATCATACAAATCCTAAAACCTACAAAACCTGCATTCGAACCCATCCAAAACACCCTAGCAGGCAAATAACAATGCAATAAACCATTAAGAACTGCACCTTGGCAACCCCCCACAATACACTATAATTTTAATAAACTAGCAAACTGAATCTAGAAAAAGGCAAAAATATAGAGATAGAGCTGACACACCTGTTATCTAGTAAATGTTTGTAGCAAGACAAGGACGATCTCTCTACTGGGCACAATGTAACATTTGAAGACAAGACATGTGATACGTCCACAACCACTCAAGCTGAATGTCAGTGTAAAAGATCCTTCATTTTCAACCTGGCAGTCCTTCCTAAACTCCCTCTCTCCCTTGCTTTGCTATGCAGCATTTAAGCTAGCCGTATTCTCATGGCTTCTTTGATGCACCGTCTCTTTTAGATTTATAGCTCAGTCAGAGCCAGGTGTAGCACTTGGAACTAGGGTTAAAAGCCCTTTTATTGCACAGTTTTATGAAACCAGGACAAGGAAACAAGAAACTGAATTTTGGAGATTAGAGAAGGAGATAACTGTTTGTATTCCTCCTTGAAATTCCAGAGGATAATGTAGGACATTCACTTTATGGACTCCAGAGGAAGAAAATAGGATATATGTGCATCTTCCCCCGCAGGAGTTTGGATCTTGTAAGAGATTGCGTCCTGGGTTAGGAGTTTGACATGAGCAAAAGGGGAAAAGCTACAAGATGGAGAGTGTAGTTTTACAAAGGAAATATTCAATTGCTGCTATGTTCTTCCTTGAAGATTTTTAAGAAGAAAATCTATCTTTTTGACAGTAAACATTTCTCCAGCAATACAAATAGTTGACATGAAATCAAAACTTTACACATATCTTTATCTTATTGTTTACAAATGATTTTATTTTCTGTATGGGATTGGTTATTTAATCCAAATGTAATAACTTTTAACTACATAACTAAATCTAAGTCTTTTTGCAAAACATTTCATTGTAGCTGAATACCATGAACACAAAGCAACAGGCTAAAGAACACTTACACATGGAACTTTTACCTATGATTTAGAAATGTCATAGCAAAAACAACTAGACTAACTAATAGAAATGTCATGCGTTATTAAAGACAAAACTCTGTAAAATAACACTGCACTTCATAAATACAATATCATTACAAATATAGTTACAAAAGTTATTCAGTCAAGAACAGCGAGTGCATTTAATGTCTTTGTTTGATTAACGTTATTGTAGATAGGGCAGCAGCAATATTAGGCTGCTATCACAATTAAGAGCTGCACAGATCCAATATAGCCTAATGTTACACATGCATTTTCTTTGTTAACCGTTTACGCTCACTCAAGACATAACCAGCTGTGTTCACGAGGATATTTAGACTTATTTTTGTCTAAACAGCGCACAGGTTTTCTTTCGCTTGAATGGTTAAAATCACATTAAAATGCGAAAACAGGAATCGTTATACGGAATCGAAATGCATGCACCTTATCGAATCCCTGGTTCTTGGAAATTTCGAACGGGTTCTAACCCTGACACTATTGGATAATTTTACCCAATAGCCAAGTTAGTACTTGGGCATTGTGGAATTATGTAATGGATTATATATTGTACCAGTGTCCTGGGGCCTCATGCTTCCAGGGATCTCTTAAGCCTTAGGAGACTGGCGAGGAACTCCCATAGGCAGGTGAACGACAGGGACCTCTGCATCCAATCCCACTTTTGGATACTTAAGATTTGTTTAACAAGTCATCTAATGTTAGCATTTCGCCAACTTGACTTTGCCGCTTAACACAGAATAAGGGGTTTGCAGGGCAACAGGCCTTAATTTTTTTTGCCATAGGCCCCTTTGGACCATGATCCAGCCCTCCTAACCTCCACAGCCTGGAGAGAGCATTGACTAGCAAACGCTTTGATTGTAATTACTTTGAAAAAGGTTACTGCTTCTATAATTGACTGATGTGATGTCTCAAAGTTACGACCAGGAAGAGTTTCACCAAAGAAGCATTATAATCGGGACAAAGACCCCCACACAATGAGAGGTTATTAGCGTAGGAGTCTAGTGTCACTGATGTCAGTCAAGTCATACTTTGGTGGAATGGATGGGAGAGTCTGGACTGTTTTCCTCTGCCTTATTTAAAAGAATTAAAGCCATTTATGTTCCACTCCTTCTCTTACTTTCTCTTTTCTTTGCTTTCAGTACGTCCGCCAGCCCCCCCTCCTGCCTTCAATTATGGACATGCTTTCATCTGTACGCTCAGGAATGAGCTGATAGGATCAGGATAGTTGAAGAAAGAGCCATTGTCTTGTCCATCTTTCATGGTGCTCATGCCACCTCCCTGTTTTACCCCAAGCAATAGCTCACCCAAACATGGAAATTCTGTCATCATTTATTCACCATTATGTTGTTCAAAACCCATACAACTTTCTTTTGCTAAAAGAGTGAAGTAGAATGTTCACATTGTTGATATCACAAACAATTAAACTTATATTGAACCTAGAATGTTTCTTTTAAGAAAGGCTTCAGATAGTCATATTCCAGTGTACTAGTCCTTGTTGATTTACTGTGTTACTCCACAAACTGACTTGTTGGACTTTGGTGAAGGCGAGCTTTCACACAGCACTTTCTAGGACAATGTGGATACACTCGATTAGAACTTGCCGTTTCCTGGTACAGCAAAAAGATTTGAGAAATGGGCTGTTAAAACTTGTCCTATTTATTTTTCCTCAGAGTAACTCACTCTTTGGAGGAGTTGTATTGTTTGACAGAGGGGTCTGGGCTTTTGTAAGCATTTTTTTCGGAGGCTGTTGCTTCTCCATGACAAAAAGCCCGGCATAAAGCTCCTATGATTAATACTTCCAAACCCCCATGTTCGGCCGAGTCATTGAAAAAAAATCTCTTTTTAAGCCTCCCAATGTTTGATGACTGTGGCTTATTTTTGCCGCAGTTAGTGCCCCATAAATCACAGCTCATATTTTATATAGTTCATAGTTGAGCTTTAAGCAACATTGAAGTTAATGAGGCTTAACAACAAATACTAACAATCCGGTAACTGTACACTCTGCCACATTGAACTGACCTCCCTGTGAGATGTTATTTTTAACAAGTTCATGAAATATAAATCACTTGTTTCTGGACTGGATAAGACCTCTAATATATAGTAAGAAATGCATGACCACTTGCTAGCGGCTAACAAGTCCCAAAAGTGATTGTGTTGTATTCATTGAGATACATTAAGGTACGCTGTGCTGTTTTTAGGAGTTGCTCGAAAAGCAGTTACTTGTGTAATGGCTGTGTGGAAATCTGAGTTCCTTGAGGACCCTTGGGGCCCGGGCCTCTCTCAGGATTGCAGCCCTCAAAGGGCCAAGGTAATTAGGCCAGGTGAATGGGGTGGCAGCCTGATATAGTGGGGCCTTGTTCCTGCTGCTGTCCGCCTATTGTTCGGGCAAGCCACTGGGATGATTTTCACCAGGAAATAGTTCGGAAGAGGGTGGATCATAATTATGAATAATGTAGACATATAGAAGTTTTGGCAATTGGTAGAATCGATTGGGGGAAGGACAGCCATATGTCCCAGGTAAAGGGTTGATTGATCCTTTTGTTGGTGTTAGACAGTAGTAATGATGTAATGCTTTTCTACAATTGAGTCTCCAAGAGAATGTTAGGGTCAATGACACTTGCTAAAGAAAAGTCCCTCTATTAGTGTGTACTGCCTTTGAAAGACATGTTCTCAATATTTCAAATTAAATATGATGTCTACCCAAACTGAACTCCATACTATTAAAAGAAGGATCTATTCTACTCAGATCTGAAACTGCTCAAATATCTAAGAAAACAGGCAGTACATCTGTGCTGAAATACAAAGATGAGCAAATCTGCCGAAGGGAGAAGTGTGAAGTGAATGGATATATTGTGTATTTCCGTTAGCCATGGTTACTAGCTTTTTCTTTTTGCCTGAAACTGTCTCTTCCAAGCCCCCCTCTCTCTTTCTCTCTATCTTTCACCCTCTCTGGTGCACTGAGCTGCTGCCGGCAAGATAAGGCCTGGTCTCTCCGAGTTTAGGCTTAACGTAATCCCTCACCCCACCCCCAAAAAAGACAGTGCTTGTGCTCATCCACACGGAGACGGAAAACAGAGGATGTGGGGAGGATGAGGGAGAAAGGATTGTGGGGCACTGCCCCACATTTGGAGTTATTTATTTGAGCATGAAATGACTACAAAGAAATACAACGTATGGTGGTTCTGGGTTAGGGAAATGTCCTGTACTCTCTGTGATCACAGACACTGGCTAATCTTTTGACAAGATCCTGGATTCTGAAGCCCTGAGGCCCATCTACCTGTGCGTGGTGATACTAGCTAACGGAGACCTCAAGCTCATATATTTGTGCTCTTTTATATTAGATAGATCTTGATTTCTTTTCCAAACACAACGATTGAGACTGTTGTCTTGCTTCGAATGCATTTTATCCTATGTGTCTTATGCCGTGAAAGAAATCTGCACAGTATCGCTCAAAACGCCTACGGTCTACTGCTTGGTGGTGGTCTGCAAGACATACTGCTAGTTCATGTTTCCAATACCAGAGCAAACATCAAAAAGCCTTACCTGGGGCTGAACATTCAATATGTGTGTTACTAGCACAGATTCTCAACGCTTAGACTCCCAGTGTCTTGAGCTAACAACAAATGAAGCCGACCAAACTGCATTAGCTAGAAAGGGAAATTTGGTCTCATGTTTTCATGGGGCATTTGTATCAGTACAGAATCAGAATAGTCTTGTCTTGGCTTTCACTCAAACTCAAATGATCTATTCTCAACTTCATGACTGACATAACGCTTTTTTACTTCCCCATGCTATTCAAGTGATTAAGATTGGGGATTTGTTTTTTTAAATATTAATTGTAATGTACTTGTTGTTTTTATGTGTAACAAGGCATTGTAGTACTCAAGACTATATTTGGTCCCGTGTTTGCATGTACTCTGGAGCATTTAGACTCAGTCTTGACTCAGACTCGACCCTCTTGAAGCCTTGGCCTTACCTCAGACTCCACCTAGTCTGGTATTGGCCTTGACTCAGACCCAAACGACCTGGTATCAACTATATCACTCACACAAAGCTTATTTACTTTCCAGTTCTATACAGGTGATTCATTTTTGAGGATTTAAATATTAATTTATTTGTTTTATGTGTAGCATAAGGCAGTGTTGTAGTTGTTGAGAGTCCAAGATCATGATTTCATTGGGAACGTTTTGAGTCGGTCTTGATTTGGGCTCCATGCTCTTCTGCTCTTCTATAAAGCTTGGAAGAGCCAGGCTATTTTTTAATATAACTCCGTTTGTGTTCGACTGAAAGAAGAAAGTCATATACACCTAGGATGGCTTGAGGATGAGTAGCCTAAATTATGGGATCATTTTCATTGTTGGATGAACTAACCATTTACCTACAACACGGATATAGAGATTATTTACTTAATATGTATGTCACTGTCCTCAAATGATTTCATTTCCTCAATGTTTCAGTTATGGAGGAGTTCAGGTGAGATGATGCACAACAGTTTTGGCACCTAGACACTATTGAAATGAATCCGAGCCATTGTTATTTATGAGTCTTGATTGGTTGGCATGTGGGTAATTTCACGAGCTAGAAAATCTGTAAGTGCTGTTGGGATGTAACCGCATACCAGGTTGAAAAAGTTTCCACTTGCTACTGGTAAAAGAGTCAAAGACTCAATAAAGGATTTAAAATGTTACAATATTAAAGTAGAAAGGGACTATTTGTACTGTTATACTGTATTATCCATTAATTTTTATTGAGATCTAAATTGACTAAATATAAATTCTCTTTTGAATAGATACAATCCAATCTGCTATTAACAATCCTTCGGACTTGTTGAGACAAGCATCTGAAAATAGTTTTTCAAACTGAACTGATTTTAAACATGCATGCATTGCTCACCTAAAAGCGCTATATAAATGTAACAAATTATTATTATTAATTATATTATTATTATTATTAAAAATGTAACAAATTATAATTTTACCACACATTTTTTTTGTCTCTACCTTAAAAAGAAGGTTATTAGTGAGGCCTTTACAATGCCAGTTTGTAAAATTAATATTCATTTGAAATGTAACTACTTTACAGCTCAATTAATATATAAGTTTAATGAATTAATAAATAATTAATGCAATTGCTTATAAAAGTAGAAGTTTTCATTGTAAATTCCTCACCATAAACTTTTTTTTGTTTAAAAAAATAAACATGAAAAATCATTCACAACCAATTTTAATGATTTAATGTGACATATTTCTGAATGAAACAGGATAACCAATGAAAACTACTGTTATTGTCCATAGAATGTCATTCTTATTTATTTGATTTGTTATAATTGGGACATTAGATCAATACTGTCAATTATCCAATTCACCATTCAAATATTTAGGCTACAATATTGTTTCTATTTAATTTGCAATGCTTTTGATAATGTGGCACACTGCTGGAGCTGCTAAATAAGAAACGACACGCATCCAGCCAGTTTGACCCTGATGTAGAAAGAATAATCAATCTCGCATTCGATCAAGAGAAGTCGTCAAGGCGGGAAGATTAAAGCGTTTTCAAATAAATAAATAAAAATACAACAAGAATAGAGAGATTTACAACAAGAACTGCAACTCAAACGGTTTTCACAAACAGTTAGCAGAGTTCACAAACAGGGTCTTTCTGTCTCTTTGGTAAAATACAGAGAAGACCGTCGGCTGAAAGACAGCCTCAAATTTACATTCGGCTTTGTTTCTCACAGTCGCTTCAAAGAGCCGCCCAGACAAAAGTTCCAATAGTGCAAGCTCATTTATTTATTTACAAATTTCTCTTTTTATTCCTCACAAAACCACTGCATTGTTCTTCGAAAAAGCCTCATGGGTGGTCTGCCAAATTCTACTGTGGAAAAAAAGGATGAAGGATGGCACAAATAATTTTATACAATTGCATTATATCTACAAATCTTATTGTATGTTATCAGAGGTAATATTCACATGCCGGAATTTACATAATTGCATTATTATACGCACAATATGACATTGTGCACTAAATATATGCACAATGGAGAGTTCACTAAATATATGCGATAAAGCCACGGAGAACATTAATCATGCCATCCACAGCATTTCTACAGCATTTAATAACATATTGCCTATTAAGTGATCCATTTAGTTGTCTTATCACTTTCCTGTGGTTGGACTGCACATTCCTGTTTGTGTATGCAAGTTTAATATCACAATGAAATGCACAGCATAAATATTTATGGCTTTGCTTACTTAATTACACCCTGTTGAAATACACTAATGCATCTAAACAGGTTATACACGCCACATGCAAACTAATCTGTGCATTATCCAAGATGAATGTTGATAGTTGGAGAAAAAATACCCAGAGACACCTTTTGGTTTGTGGTGAACATGCGTTGGATCATGTTATGTCAAAAGGCCATCATGTGCAACATGCACAGTACTTTTGCTGGTTTCACATTTTGATTTGAGCTGTGAAGTTGTTGAAATTGTCCTTTGAGATAAAGGAATTTCTGGTTATATATTACTAACCCAATTCCTGTGAGTTTGCATCATTCTTGTAACATTGCTTTTAAATATAATCCAATAAATGTTTGATAAACTTGATGATAAAATCAAGTTGACTTTATTATATAACATAATAAATTTAGTATCCTAAAATATTGTATCCTGACCTTCCGTCGTAAGTTATGAATTATTTAGTTAATTTAATATTTTAAATGATTGTATTTAATATATTTATTTGTTTTTATGAAATCTAATATACAATATTATATATTAAAATATCTTATTTCAGGGGAAAAGTATAGAAAATAACTGTAAGGCCAAATATGTTTTTAAAGAACTTATCTAGCTAAAAACTTGTCAACAGTTTAGCTTGGTCAAAAAAGTTTTTTATATATAAAAAATAAACACTGACCATCTCTTCTATCTGTTTCTCTTTCTCTCTTTTGGTCCCTATTAATACAAACTGGAACCGCTGCGGTTCCACTTGACATCACTTGCATCTCAGCGATCCAGGTGATGAATTAAACACATCTGTTGTCTCCCTCAGGGAGGAATAGCTTGTTTGCTTGCCAACATTTCTTGTCATTACCCAACCAGCTGGCAGGCCAACCATTTCTCAGGCATGTACCTTCCTCTCCCATGTTTACTAGTAAGCCTGCCCGCATTCTCCACCAAAACAGAAGAACATCCAACCCACTGTTTGTCTTACAAAAGTACAAAGTACAGCTTGTTCTGGAAAAGGACCATCCACTTACAAACAATGATTATTCGTTTAAAAATATATTATATATGCAGGTACTTAAATACACATCTTCTATGATGACCATGTTTTTAATTTTCTGATAAAAAAAAAAACATTTTTAATATTAAAAAGTAAAAAAAAGTCAGGGTGGTACAACTGCCCAGATATCATACTTAAGAAGCCTCAGTAAAATAATAAAATTAAAGTTTGGCATTATCTATTTTTTAGAATAAATAAATACAACTTATTTTTAATGCCCCCAAAATCATGTGGTCTAAACAACATGTCAAAGAAAACATAAAACCAGAAATGATCCTACAAGATCCAATTATTTGACAAGTCAAAGTTGTAAAATGTCATAAATTACATTTATAAGGAAGTCCTAAAACTTTAAAATACATTGACAAATAAATGTATAAGCATTTTAAAACATACTGATTAAGATGTATTTAACGTGCAAGGGAAATATGTTAAAGGGGTGGTTGATTGCCATTTCACTTTTTTCATTTTAAATAGACCGCTTCTATTTTTTACGGATTTTACGGAAGACAGCTTCCAGAATCTCCACGAATTTAATGCCGGATTAAACAAGAAACTGTGACTAAAACATGAAGCAGTTCCAACTTTAAACCCAGAGGCAGCCGTTGTTGGGCCACAACCTGTAAGTAAGACTTAATAATTTTAAATGTTTGCATGTATAATTTCAGACGTAATGTTTTAGTTTTATCAGGGACGTAAACAAATGCCAGCGCTCGCGTTAGTAGCCGCTTAATTATGCTATTTCGTGTGTCTATGACAAACGCGTACAAACATTTTGAACCTGCAATTTGTAATTATGTACTAATTTAGTAAATGTATTTTCCATGTATACTTTATAAAGTAATTTTTCGATTTGATCAAGAACGTAAACCAATGCCGAAGCTGTTTGTTTATAGTAGCCAGTTAGTTCGATGCTATTGTGTGTATAAGACAAACGTGTATAAAGTTAAAAAAAATAAATAAATGTAATTGCAACAGCAAACTTCAGCTGCGGTATTCCTCATTTATTCAGTTATATTAAATGTTTAATCAGGAGAAAACCGTATCTCAAAAGCTAACAAGTGTCAGCAGTGGCATTTTCTAGTAACAGCGTATCAAAATTATTATATAATAATAGTAGAATAGAATAATAATAATAAAAAAAATACCATTCAGAAACGTTTTGTAAGAGCCGTGTTTGGGGAGGTTCTGCTTGACTCTCGTCATTGCCGCTTTCTGGGTCTGATTCTGGCTCAAACTGACATGGCATATTGACACCATTATTTACATTTGACCGGAGCACATGCAACACTCGCCCGTAAAGGTGATTTCATAGAATCAGGAAGTCAACCGGTCGTTCAAATGACAGAGGAGAAAGCGGCTTACAATAAAGGTCAAATTTATGAAAAATAAGGCTTAAAAAAAAAAAAAAGACGAAGACATGTTATATTGCACCCCATAAACACAATCATGCAAAGAAAAAAAGCAGTAAACCACCCCTTTAATACTTTAAATGTGTGTGTGTGTGAGCTATATGCCATTTTTGGCTACTTTCTGACAAACCTTTGCGCTCATCTAATGGAACACATGATGTGAGTTTAATAGTCTTAAACATAAAAGTGACCCAAACACAATATTGCTAAGCCGATAGTGACACAAGATGCAAATGAACCTCAAATGAAGGGTCCATTTCCTTTGCCAGGGTTTTATATCCATGACGCACACACTTATTGCAGAGATTTATGCTGAGGAGCTGAGAAGGGTTTGAGAATCTGTCGTCCGACCGTTTCCCGGTTCCGCTAACGCTCCTGATCAAGCCCACGTTTGCCTCCCAGAGCTCCGCCGTGACAAATCCCAATCAATACTCATTACCTTGACAGTCTCTCAGCTCGCACGCTGTACTACTGGAAACATCTGCCAGTGATCTCAAGTTCACACTGCTCAATGCCATTAGCGTAGCATAGCTGAGCATTTGGATTCGTGTTCTTGCATTTAGCCTTTGCTCCTTCAACAAGCGGGATCTCCTCTTCCGATTGGAGGTTAAGAGGAAGAGGCTTGCCTTGACATGCATTTGAACGAACTGTCGCATCATATCAGTTGTAAGTCTGCGGTTTTGTAAATTATTCATTAGTTTCTCATTGCCTGTCGTTGCATTTTAAAGCCAAGACTGTTCCAGATCCTCTAGCAATGTGGTATCCTCGCCGCTTTTGTCAAACAGACAGGAAACCGCTTCAATGATCCAGTCATAATGGATGCATTTACACTTGGCTTTTAAGACGAGGGGAAATGCTTGTTTTCACTCTAAATGACAATTGCATTTAAGGAATATTCTGGGTTTGATACAAGCTAAGCTCATTCTACAGCTGATTACTTAAAAAATAGTTGCACAAAAAAAGGTAGATGTAGAGCTACTTAAAAAGCGGAAATGTGAATCTTAATTTGATAACATGTATATGAATGCTTCTGTAAAAGCATGTGCATTATGAGCTGTAAATCTGTTTAACTCCATACTTTTACAGTGATTTGCGAGTTCTTTGTAAGAAAAAAAAGTTCATTTTAGCATACTTTTAAAAGAACACATTACAGAAATATTATATTAAAGTGCAATGTTAACTGAAATTAAATTTAAATGTAGTGTAAAGTTGCAATTATTTTTAACTGTGAAACCAGACATGACACCAATGTAACCCGTCCTGCTCGACCCGATCTGGGGTGCGTTTCCCGAAAGCATCGTTGGCCAACTTTGGTCGCAATTTCCGTCGTTACTAACATAGTCCAACGATTCGGTGTTTCCCGAAACCATAGTTCAAACGAACATTCGCAAACTGCATCGCAAACTTGTGTGGTTGGAACGACAGCTCTTGACCTGTGGTTAGAAGCATCGTTCCTTGTTAGTTTGTAGTGTCGACGTCATTGATTTCGCAGCAGCTGGGATGTGTTCTATTCAGAGCTATCGACCCTATAGCCTATTTCTTTCGAAGCTTTCACCATCCACTTTAAGTGATTTGGATGACTTAAAGTCGAGGTGCTCAGGTTTTACACAATTTGCTTTCTTTATTACAAATTATTTTAAACGATATAATAGCGTGACGATCGCATTATTCTCCCTTCGAAGTGCCCTCCGAAAGGATTATTTATGCCGGTTGGGACGCAGCCTTGGTTTCGTTTGTGCGAAGAAACGGTGAGTGTGCAAGTGAGTAGCTTTGTTAAAAAAATTCCCAAAGACAAATTGTCATATAACAATATTTTACTAAAATACTTTTAGGGGTTTACCCTTAAATATTAAATTGTATCTGTAGCCTATGTAGCCTACACGTACGCAACATATGCAGTGCTTAGCGCTAAGGAAACGTAGGTTTTACATACGTTACCATAGGCTATTTCAAATATTACACACTGAAAAAACTGTATTTTTTTTATATATAGTCAATGAATGAAGTTTTTTTTTTTTTTTACAAATAAACAGTTTTGTGTAGTAGCCTATAGGCTAATATTCTCATGGCGTTATAAGAAACAAATACATAGCCTATTTATTGTTTGCAAAAGTAAGTGAAGTCTGCTGGGGGGAAACATAGGCAAATAAACATTATTTATTAACACAAGTTATGTCAGATTAAATGAAACACAGTAGCCTATCCAAACTGTAAAATAAAAGTCTACCATCCAAACATATTCTGAATTAAAAGTTCTCTGACTTCTGCTCCTGCAGGATGCATTCTGCCTTGATGTGGGTTCAAAGGATCATCATCATCATCAGAAACAGCATCTTCCTCACCATCAGCTCCAACGGCACCAACTTCCTCCTCAGGAAGCTGGACATTTTCCCTAACTGCAATGTTGTGGAGAATTGCAGTAACCACAATAACAGAACAGCTTTTGGTGGGGTTTAGCTTCAGGCCACCACTGGACTTGCTGATGCAGCGAAAACGTTGTTTCCACAGTCCTATAGTCCTCTCCACTATAGAGCGTGTCCTTCCATGGGCCTGATTAAACCTTTCCTCTGCAATGGTGGCTGGATGCTGCACAGGTGTCAAGAGGTAGGGGCGAAGAGGATATCCACTGTCTCCCAGGAGCCAGCTATCACCAAAGCCACCTTCTTCAGCCATTTGGCAAATTGCAGAATTGGCCCATGCAAAAGAGTCATGTGTGCTTCCTGGCCATTTTGCCACAATGTCAGTGAACATTCCCTGGTGATCACACACTACTTGAACATTAATGGCTGGATAGCCCTTCCTGCAAATGTACAAGGGCTCATTTACCTTAGGGCTTAATACTGGGATTAGGGTGCCATCAATGATGCCAATCACTCTGGGGATGTTGTCAATATCATAGAATTGCTGATTGGCCAGCTGTATTTCCTCAGGAGTTTTGGGGAAAACCAGGATGCTTTTCATCAGCTGTAACAGCAAAGGTGTTACTGTTGTCACAGTTTTGCTGACTGAAGACTTGCTGAGCCCCAGGCCATCACCCACCACCTCCATAAAACTTCCAACAGCAAAATAACGCAGTGTAGCTAACAACTGCACCTCTGGACTTAAGGCGTAGTTTCTTCTTGTTGCCCTCTGAAGGTGTGGTTTCACTATCTGAAATAAGTCAAGGATCTTGGTCCTTGGAAGACGGAATTTTCTTAAAATTGCATCATCAGATAGTGAGTCAAGAGGGGTAAAATTTGTCCTTATGTGGGCATTTATATAAACTGATTGACTTCTCAGTCGCCTTCTGTGCTCCAGCTGTAAGAATCTTTGTAAAGCTGCCATTGTTGAGCACTTGAAACACACACTGTTTTATTAGGAGAGGCATTAGTACACCTGTTTTTGATGCACCAGAGTTAATAGAAACACCTTAGCTAATAATCATTCTAAATTAATTTAATTAATTTCATTACTACAATTAATTATTAACATCTTTGATGTGTTATAGTAATAAGGTACAACATTAATATATTGTATATGTTGATTTGTTTTAAAATAGGCTGTCATTCTGTCATTTCATATTTTTCATTCTTCTCTTAAGAATGGTCTAAGTACTTAAGAGTGTTTTGTGTTATGTTTGGCTTATATTGTCATTGATGATATTAATGTTGTGAATTAACAAAATTCTCATTTAATTTATGGTTTGTGATGGTGGCTCACCACTTCAAAATAAAAGTTCCATTCCATTTGTTTCATTATCAGGCTTGGTCACATTATTCAGGTATTTAATAAAGGATGACATGGCATGGTAAACATGCTTCAGCTTCACGCAGTAATGCCTGCATTTTTATATGGCATTAATATACTACTTTGAGTCAAGTTACAATAGTATGCTCTTTTCCTCATATTAAACTGAATGCCCAGTGTATTAGAAAAGCACTTGAAATACATATTACAAAAGAGTATATTTGCCATAATTGTATTTATTTATGTGTATTTCAGTTCAACAAATTGAATGCCATACACCACACAGCTTCACCAGAGCCCCATTTGCCAGAACCACATGTTTCCACCTCCCACGACAAGGACGAGGGGTTGGATTTGAGAGGCATGATGGCCAACAATGTAGAAAAAAC
This sequence comes from Phoxinus phoxinus, assembly GCF_949152265.1. Classification (NCBI taxonomy): domain Eukaryota; kingdom Metazoa; phylum Chordata; class Actinopteri; order Cypriniformes; family Leuciscidae; genus Phoxinus; species Phoxinus phoxinus. Next base: position 6,596,061 of record NC_136895.1, read on the forward strand.
AGAAAAAAACAGAGGGTTACATCTGTGGATCTGAAAAAAAAAGGAAAAACAGATTACATGGCTGTCAGCCACACATGATTTGACTTTCCATACTGAGTAAATACAATTTTCACTTACTGTCAGTTGGTAGAAACATGGTTAAAGAGGGCTTGCTGGCTTGTTGTTGCAGGAGTTCCAATTTAGCCCTCCTATAGGCCATAACCTCCTGATGATGTTGGCCTTGCTGCTCCTTCATGGCTCTCAGTTCTCTTCTGATTCCCTGGAGTTCAGATAATTTCTTCTTCTCCGACTGAAGCAGCTTCTCACTGCAGCCACAACGTCCCCTGTTTCTCCTTTGGCGGGAGATTAATGGCTGGTTTTCTGGAATGCCAGAACGACGTTGCCCAGCACATGAGGAGGCCTCAGACTGAGGGGAGTCAGGAGAAGGGAGCAATAGCCCAAGACCAGGACTCATTGCAGATGTTTCAGGGCCAGGGTGGAGGGGGCCTGATGTTCCAGGGCCAGGGTGGAGGGAGCCTGATGTTTCAGGGCCAGGGTGGAGGGGGCCTGATGTTTCAGGGCCAGGGTGGAGGGAGCCTGATGTTTCAGGGCCAGGGTGGAGGGAGCCTGATGTTTCAGGGCCAGGGTGGAGGGAGCCTGATGTTCCAGGGCTCAACTTTGAATTCAAAGGCCTAGTTGACGCACATGCATCTATGCCTCCAGGGATCCCTTCCAATGCCTCAGGTCCTAGGATGGCCAAAACTTTCTCTTCCTCTGCAGTCAGAGGAGGAACGGAGTTGATACCCCCACCAGTCTTCTTTGCTTCCCTTCTACGTGCTGCAGCCCTCCGTTTGGTCACACTTGCGAAGTCCGTCCACTTTTTTCTGACTTCTTCTGGGCTTCGCTCATAACCATAGCCAGCTGCATTTATTTTTTGGGTGATTTCTGCCCAGGATTTTTTTTTATCAGCATTCGTTACACAATTTTTCAGCTTTGAAAATAGCTGGATTTTATTAGACTCCACTTCCTCCAAAAGAACTGTAACTTCATTTTTTGAAAATTGTGGTTTTCGCGTCATTTTCAGACAGGTCATATGAACACATAGCTGTATGGCAAGGGGACTTAAATAGGTAGGCTAATTATCTTAAGCAAAATATGCAACAGGTGTCCACAATAGTATAACAATCACAGTGTTTTTCAAACCCATCATTTATTTTCATTTTAATTGTGCTGATCTATCAATATTCAATAAGAAATTAATACATTTGTGAAATTAATAGTTATAGATTTTGGGATCAGAGAAGATAACATTGTGTTTATATATGTATTTTATTGTGCAAAGTAAGAATGTTGAATTGTTAACGTAATTACTCCACATCGTCACTAAGAAAGCGCAGTCGAAAAGAGAAAAGAACCAAATTTACAGCAGGTGGCGATATGTGCTCATAGCACCAGTCCGCCATTAGATCAAAGAAGAAGAAGAAGAACGTCATAATGAATGCTCCAACAATGTGGTTCAAACCATGGATCTGCGACACAGGTACCATGGTTTCGGGAAACAGTAGTGACTAGCTAGTTGATTTCTTTAAAGATGCATCTTACTATGATAGTTAAACCAGCGAGTTGCGTCGTTGTACGGGAAACGCACCCCTGAGCGGGATATGAACCGGGGTCTCTGCTATGGGAGGCAGGCGCGCTAACAAGAACGTTAAAGACCGCCGCTGCTAGCATCAGTTGCTAGCATGCATCTTGAGGCCTGGTGAGTGAGGTACTTTTAAGGTACACGTAGCTTTTACTGGCCTACATCCGTTTAGGGCTGTGATCTAAAATAAAAAGTTTGTGTTTACATAATAAATGTGTGTGTACTGTGTATAATAATTTTGTATATATAAATACACACACGTGCATGTATATATTTAAGATTTATTTAAAATTTTTATATAAAATATTTATATATAATATCAATTATATATACATCTATATACATGTTACATTGTTACTTTTTTTTAAACTGTAGTTTATTCAAAGTAACAAATCGAATAAGTTTACTTCTGTAGAGCATGGCAAACGATTATTAAAACACAATGATTTAAAATTGCAAAATACAAAGTATTTGTATACATATAAAATACAAAGTGCACTTTTTTTGTGTGTGCCTTTTGAGTGTATTTAGAAATACAGTCGGAAAAGTGTACTCTCTTTATGTACACTTGTGTACATTAATATTATATTACCCGCAACTATGCATATTTTTTTTAAAAATGCTTTTATGATTTGAAGTACACTACATAAACAAGTTAGTTTCACATTGTCATGGTAAAAAATTTGTACAATTTAGTATAGGCCTAACTTGTAAGCAAGTTATTTCAACACTAATATCAACTTAACATGCATATGTCTTGAGCTTACACTATTGAAACAGTGAGTATTTTAACGTTTATGTATTGGCCGCATTCACTTTCACTGTAAATGCTTACAGTAATTGTAAAAACATTTATAAGATATGCATGTTCTACTACATTGTGTATGTGCGGGGACTTCTTTAACCGCATTCACTAAGTTAGCATGAGCGTATGATTTGTAAGACTTATGAATACAGGATGTTTTTGGTTCACTGAGCAATGTGAAATGAATCTTTTTTGACAGTATATAAATTTCTTTACAGCCATGATTACTATTCATGTTACTCTGCAAGAAAACAAAACTCAGGATACGGAAATGACAATGACACGTGTTTCACAGGATAATGTTTCCACTTCCCAAATTCTGTATGATAAACAGTTTATTCTACAGGCACACACTAGTAAACGGTGTGCTAGTTTGTTTTCTTTCTTTTAAGAGTATAGACGTTGTTCGCAGGTATTCAATTAAGAACACAGGCGATAATAATGCTAATTTGTTTTAAACATAGTTCGTAGTAAATAATTTTGGGAGAAAATAACTTCATATATTGTGCTCTTTGAAACTTTGGAGACATTTCACTTACATTGACAAACAGCTAGTCTAAATTAAACACTGCATGAAAGGTAATATTCAAAAAATCATAATATTGGCACTTTAAAATACTAATTTTAAAGTCAGATTCCGCCTGGACACTGTATTGGATCATACGTTTGCTGTTTGCTGTCTACCTCAATGCAATGTCTGTTGGTAAAGATAAATATATAATCTCTGACCTGTGTGTATCATGCATGTGTCCACCTGACTGTTAAGGTCACTGCCATGGTGCTCAAATATGTACAGCAAACATGAAATCTCAGCCAGAGTCAATTCATGTGCATTCTCAGGCCAATAACTCTTTAACCTTGGACCATATGCAGACTCTGCAGATTTGTGGCTGTTTGGTCTATTGCTAAAGTGATGAACTGGCATTAGCATTAGCCTGGAATTCCCCACAGAGTGCGTCCAAACCCCCAAGCTGTCCGACGTCTGCATGTTTATTTGTGCATGAGAGGCTGGATATGTGTAAACCTGTCAGAGATTTTCCGCCAAGGTTCCCAAGGTGAGAGCGAGTGACCTCCACCAACTGTCCCCGACATCTCCCCTTTGCACATCTTTATTATTTCCTCCGTCCTCCAAAGGGGACCTGGTTCTCCCCGGTTTATTATTGCTGAACCTTTATGCAGAGACAACTACAGGTATAAGTTAGCAATTTGTAGGTTGATTCCCCTGAAAACTATGAACCCTGTTTAACTTTTTTTGGTGGTGTGGATGATTTAAACTATATATTTTTTTATCATATTCTTATCATTAGCTCAGATTATAATGTTTGGAGTTTGATAAATAGCCCTTAAATAGCTTCAGTGGTGTTACCAGCTTTTTCTGGTAGATTATAGTGTAGAAAAAAAGTTAGCTTGCCTGTAATTTAATTGCTTTATGTTTTCAGTAGCTTATAGGTTGGGAAGCTACAGTTTTCATAACAGTGGGCTACCAAACAGTGTTCAATTTATGTCTGTTGTTATTATCCGTACTACAAAAGAATGTTCTCTCTCTCTCTCTCTCTTGTCTTGATGACATGCACAGGACTTGAGAGTTATCATAAAATGTAAAATTTGCCCCCCCCACACATATAGCAACATGTTCAGTCAGGCTTGTGGATTCAGATGTTTTGCAATAAGCGGTTGTGCTCTGTTTGGATAATTAGGCTGTCAACCCCACATTGCACAGACTTCCGACAGTTTAAACTTTCCGAACATCAAAGAGCCGATAGCGGTAAATGAGGTGCATCCAGTCCTGTTGAGTGAAACTCGACTGGTTGCAAAACGAGTTCACTATACGTTTCCTTGCAAGACTTCAGAATGACTTGAACACAGCAAATAATATGAAGCTTTTATGCTCATATATTACCTTTCATGTACGGTGTAATATAGTTTCAGAAGTCAAAGTTAACGATAAATGGAGTTCCAAAAGAAAGAACCAAATCTGAACTGCCTGTAAAGAGTAATCAGTAATTGGTGGAAATATTCTCTCTGGTGGAAATGGAGACTGAGGAACGGCTGATGGACTTCAGTGCGGAGGTATTGTCTCCCACCCCATTTCATGTTCTGCATCACTGTTTCTAGACAGCACATATAACTTGTTGGACTGTGATTTATCAGGTTGCTCTGAACCCTCATCGCTGTTTCCAGACAGCACAAGGACCTTAATGGACTATGTACTATTACCTTCGACCCTGTCAAGTCTCTTCTCAGCCAGTCCTCCAGCCCCGCCTCTGCTGGAAGTTTGCAGCCCTTCGCCATCTCCTGTAATGCCATACTGTGACAGCTCCGCCTCTGGTCTCTGATCACCACGCTCTATATCGCCACGTCGACTTGTCGGCTCCGCCTCGTCTCCTCCCTCCTTCGCCTCCACCAGACGCTCTCTCGTCTTTTGTCTCCACCAGGTTCCCTCGTCCCACTGGCTCCCCCTTGGTCAGTTGTCACACCACCTCAGCCAGGGACTTGTGGATCTTCCTCTACGCTCCGTTCCTCCGCCGTTACGTCTGCAGCGGGCTCCTCTTTCCCTTCGGGTACACCTCGGTCCTCTGTCACACCGGCATCACCTCAGTCCTCGGCACTATTGCTCCGCCTCAGATGCTCATCGTTGTTGACGTTAGCCTTTACTCCACTTTGGCTCCTCCCTCCCGCGACTCCGCCGTGGGCTGTCGTCTCTGGGTTTGTGTTATCGGACATCTACCATCATGGTCGCCGGGGTCTCGTTGTCTCCATTCCTCCTCCGCCTGCTATCACAATCCCTTCGTCACCTCCAGAGCTCCCACATTTCCTCTCTTGTCTACTTTTGCAGCGCGAAGGCGTGCCTTTTCGGAGGGGTCGTAATGTTACACTTATGTTCAGTTAGTTTACTTTTTAATGGACTTTAAGTTTTGTTTTCATCAGTCAGATGTGTTCTTTGTCTTTGTTTCCCGCCACTCATCTGTTTCCATGGACACTTATCACAGCTGTTCATCATTTAGTTCATCACCATGTGTATTTCATTTTCTCACCTTCTCTCTGTGTTTGTCAGTTGTTTGTGTATGCTAGTGTGATGTTTATATGCACACTGTCTGCCTTTTTGTTTAAATAAACCACTTCATATTTGTATCTTGTCTTCATCTTCATCTTCTTCATCTTGTGACACCTACACTTTTAACTGTTCCTTACAGCTGCCGTAGTAGTAAGGACACATTTTATGACACTGTCATGGTGTTCAACAGACTGTATGAAAAGAGTTCGACTTCGACTTTTGGTCAGCTTATGGTTTTAGCAGTAAATCATTTTTAAAAAATTCAGTTGGTTGTGACCATTTATTTTTAAGGCGCATTGAATGGACAAGAGGAAATCATGTATCATGAGAAGAATTGTCCTGTTCAAAATCTAATTTATCTTAATATACTCAAACTAAATTGGAAATATCTTGGTGCTCTCTGAAATGTTTGGAGCTGTAAAGAAATTTTAATTGGGGAAAATGACTGATAAACTTCAGTGGGCGGTAGAAAATGAGGCAGAAAGGAATGTTATGGTGCAAATAACGGCCGTCTGACACAAGATTATGATGTTGGTTTATGAGGGCAGTCTAATGATCAATTTCAATGAGACGAATGAAAGCCATTACTGCCGAAACGATCTCATCGCAGATATATTAATGTTCAGGAGAGAATAAATAACAAGTAAAGGTGCGTGGTTAAGCATCTGCAATTATCCCACACAAACATTAATCCCTTGTCTATTTACAATTTTGTTGTTTGAAATCGCTAATTTGATAAAGCTATTGGCGCCATGAATATGGACACAATTGGCCTAACTGGATGTCGAGCGCTGGGTCCCTTGGAGGCCATTATGAAGGATAGACAGCTGGTCCCTGGCTCGGGCTGGCCAGAATCAATCTCTAGTAAACAAGGTCGTTCTGTTGGATGGGGAGGAGTGGTAATTGAGTTTTCTGTTATGTTATGGCGGCAGAACAGGGACTCCATCAGTGGGAGCAGTTGGCTGTCCCGTATCCTGCTGGGCACCAGAACCTACCATTATGGTGTCATCTCAATTGCCTTTTCAATGTCTCCATGAAAAATTGGATTTGATGTAATCTTGCTAACTGTATTTAAGTGCATTATAGATGCATTTAATCATTATTTGCAATGGATTTATGCAGGATGGGAGATACAGGGCAGTAGTGCATTTGGCATTGTCACATATGCAATGGGAGATTGCGTATAAATGCGTGTAAAGACAGAGTTTGCAAAGCAATTCAAACTACTAAAAGACAGAAGATATTTATGACAGCAGAAGTATTAGTATAATTTTTTTATTTTATATACACACACAAAGTTGACTGGCGATGAACATGAAGTGGGGCAACAACTCAATGTATGATGGAGCCTATATAATACAGTAAGAATACCCTTCAAATTCAAGATATAAGGGCAAAAATGCCCCTGTATGTGTTTTTGTCTCGTATTTATATCATGATATAGTTAAGCACACAAGTGCTGTTTTTGTCCCGAATAGCACGAGTGCAAATTGTGAGTGTGATATTGATTTTATTCAACAGTTCAGTAAATTTTGACAGAGAATATTCCCTGTACAGCCAGATCAGAACTGTTGTGAATCTCTGAACAACACACAACAGTGTTTAATTTCTGAATGAATCCACGTTTTGAGCAAATCAATCGAGTGAACCAATGATTCAATGGCTTATTTATAAAGAGAGCCATTTACTTAATTCCTGAATGAATCCGCTGTTTAAACGACTTCAATGACTTATTAATTTAAACATTTACCGCCACTTACTGGCAGTTTTAGTTTCAATTTAGTATATAATCCATATTAATAATAATAATTTAAAAAAAAACATTAAAGGCATTATTCACCCACAAATTCTGTCATCATGTACTCACCTCATTGAAGCTTAAATGTTTGTGTAATAAATTGTTTACATTTTTTTTTTTTTTGTAATGTCGACACAATAATGACTTTAAATTGTCTTTTGGGGGTAATTTATATAACATTTTGGCAGTAAGTCAGTGTGTATGACATTTTATTGGCCACCAACCGCTCTTCTATTCTATCTTCTTCTATGTCATCCGTATATATTTAACAAGAAAGTGGCTATTAAACTGCAGTTTATACAAGAACATTGTCCATTCTTACCCTTCAGATTGCATAGAGCAATCCATCTGGATGTTTCAAGATATTTATTGTATGTATAATTGCTGAAGAAGATATGGGGAAAAGGTGAGCAGCAAAAACATTTCTGGAGGAAAAATGACAGCAAATTGGTGTGTCAGAATGCAAGCACACAAAGATAGTAAATCAATGAAGAGTAATGAAGTGAAGAAAGAACACTTTAAACAAACGGAGCATTTTGACAGCGATTGAGTGGCTCTGTGACCTTTTATCTGTGTAATCTAAGCTGGCTTTTGCACTGCTCGCTGAATGCATGTAAAAGTGAGGCTTCGTTTAAACCCCCGAAAGCAGCGAGGCCCTTGAGAAACTTCTGGATCTGGCTGTCAAGGCTAAAAGCTAAAGTCGTTTAGATATAAAGTGCACAGATTCACACAGTCCTGTTTTTAATGGTCTTTCTCGCTTTCCTTCCCCCTTCAATACATTTCTGTAATTGTGTTCGGTGAAACAGGGAAGACTGCGTTGGCATAAACGAGATTGGTGTCTCGCTCGGGACTAGTGGAGTGATAATTGACTTGGAAACGGTGTCTCTGTCACGTACGGTTCCCCATCTGTGCTGTGGTCTGTAAGTACCTGAGAGCCCGTGTCAGGGGCCAGTGTTCGGATCAAGGGGCCGCCACCATGAACACCATTAACTCAGAATGGCACTTCAGCTGTTCTGTGCAAATGTTGAATGGGATGGCCTGTTTTTGGCTGGTGAGCCGCTGGGACGTTCCCCGCTGCCTATGCCAGACCCGGAGCTGTTTGCCGGCCCTTTAATAATCAGCGGAGGATTGTCCCACCGCTGATGTTGCCTTCAAACATGCTGGAAGGATATTAGTGAGAGACATCAGGAAGGATACTTGGCATTAGTTTGCATTAGCTTTGTAGTGAACAGTAAAAAGAAAGTAAATCTCTAAATCTCCGACTTCATATTTTGCAATTTTGACTTTGAATCTTTATTTTTACGGAGTGCCGCACATGAAATGTGGATATTTAAAAAACGAAAACAAAAAAAAACCATAAGTGTATATCATGGCCACGAATTAAGAATTTGTTTTCATGGATTAATAATTCATTCTCTCATTTTAGAAAATTGCGGTCAAGAATTTAGAATTCATTCCCATGATTAATTAATTAGTTCCCGTAATTTATTAATTTGTTCCCTCGTTTCAGAAAATTTTGGCCACGTTTAACTAATTTGTTCCTTCGCTTTGAGTAAACTAAAACGAGGTAATTATAACAATATGGCCACAATTTAGTAAATCGAGGGAAACAAATATTAAATTTAGCTTTTCGCCTACTGTGTAATGAATGCTGGGATTTCAGACATACTAGACTTTTCATGTAGGTTTTTTTTTTTTTTGCCTACTATATATTGATTTTGGATGCAGCCTAGCTCCACTGTGACAGTACAAAAAGAAAATGTATGCCAATGCCCATTATAGCAGTATACAGTAACCTTCTTCTTTGCTCTGGTTGGTTGTAGCGCTATCTATTGCGTGCAGAGGCAATTTAAAAAGACAACCATTTATCCCGCCCCTCGGATTGAGCCCTGTCAATGGTGTGTTCCCAGACCCAACATCTTGATGTGGGTCTGGCTTGTCAGGCTAATGAAAAGCTACACACTTCATCAATTAGGGTTAGAAGAACTGCTGCTAAACATATAACATTATAGAAACATAACAAGATCCAGTCATAGACTCCTAAGCATTTGCCTATTTAAATCCAAACAGCAACTTTAATGGTCTGGGTGTGTATTTTGTAGAATTTTTTCTACAAGTAAATTACAAGAAACAAATCTGCCTTATCCTGCCTAAAAACAGCAAGCACTCCAACTAATATGGCTTTCCTGGGGCTTAAAGGAAAAAAATAGCAAATAACAAGACACAAAAAGGTCAGCATAGCCTCTGTTAATACACCTTTAAGTCTTCAAGGGAGGGAATCCATCTAACTGCAATGTTTTCCTTTTGATGAGGTGGAGCACCAGGAGGTAATAATCCTGTCAAGAATAAAGAAGGTGCTGTTGGCAACATCCATTGTGAGCTTTACCTCTTAGTATCATTAAAAGTGCAGCATGTCAACAGAAAGGAGTTTCGTCTTTTCTTGACTCCATTATTTCCTGACTCCAAAGCCAGTAAATAATGTCAGAGCAACGAAAATTGAGACCGCATGGCCAGTGAGCACCATCTGTCCTTATGCTTGGTTACCTTCAGTCCGTGTTGCGTGAAAACGCATAGCACCGTAAACCAAGCTTCTTTTTCTTTTCTTTTCTTTTCTTTCTCACAAACGATTAAATGTCTTGATTTTAAATGATGCACAATTGTTTTATGCACTGTTTCAGCAGCAAAATGGAGGTTAAAAATGCGTATAAGGCACTTGACTTTGTGCCGCACATGGACTGCAGCAAACCATCCCCATTCTTGTTGATTTATTCACTTCTAGATAACCGTGAATAAGTGGTAGTGATCTCTTGGCCATGATTAATGGATAAAGACCGTTGAGGGTATTCAGAAGCGAGTCAGCACTTAAACACCGGTGTCTGGCAGCCAGTAGCAGTCAGAGCACTTTATTGATGACTCAAAACCTCTTTGATTTCAAAAGCTTCATTTTGAGGTAAACACTCACTTCAACCAAGAAGACCCCCTCTAGGGCATTTCATTTAATTAATTGTCATGATAAATAAATAAAAAATAATAATAATGCATCAATATACTTAATTCAACTGAGAGACAAGACCTTGATTGTATTGAATGTGCACTTGTAGTGTACTGAATCTTAAATGGTTAGTTTACCCAAAATGTAAAACTCTGTAATTAATTACTTACCCTCATGTCGTTGCAAACGTGTAAGAGCTTCGTTTATCTTCGGAACACGAATTAAGATATTTTTGAAAGTCTTACAAGGTTGGAACAACATGAGGGTGAGTAATTACTGACAGAATTTTCCTTTTTGGGTAAACTAACCATTTAAAAGTATATTTTTTAACAGACTTTTTGTAAATGACAGTTACACTAACTAAAAAATAAGTTGTCTGTGATGCAAAGAATGTTTAGTTGTGTTAACTTAACATTGTTTGTTTTCTGGAGAGGTGCAACTACTCTATAACAAAGCTTTTTAAGTTGAGCCAATTCAACATTTGTTTTCTGTAAAACTCAATGTCTGAAGTTGAGTGAAAAAAAAAATGCTATTGGAAATTAGTACCAAGAAATACTACGTTACATTAACTACAATAACATTGCCGAAGTCAAAAACTGAAACCAGTGAGTCAAGACAATTTTAACTAAGCATTCCAAAAAGCAATCCAAGAAATGTTTTCAAACCGAATTGTCCAGCTTTTTGGAGTCAATAAAATGCTATTTTAATTGGCCATCATCATGACAATCACAATATAAATGTATATATAGTTCACCCCAAAATTATAATTCTCTCATAATGTATTCCCTATGTCTCAAACTCATAAGACTTCATTTATTCTGCAGAACATACAGCTCCAGTGGTTTAATCTGTGCCTAATGAGAACACTGAGCATTTGATGGATATGGATGCCCAAATTCCATTTTGAGGATTGATTCTCACCAAGATTAGAGCAGGAAATACAAAATTGTCTGATTATGAAGGAAAATAGCCTGGCCAAGAGAGAGAGTTGGCATGTCTTATTGGACAAGGTGCTTTGGACCAGTAGTGGTTGAGCATGATGCTGAGATGAAGTGCGGGGGAGGAATTTCGGCTTCTAATTACCAGCAAGTGACGTACAAACACCGGGACGTACAATGAATTGTTGGCAAATATTGAAGGACTGACCAGGAAAAAGAAGATTGATAGGAGTGCTTAAAGAGTGATGCTGCAAATTAAGGCTCTTTCAAATCACCCTTTTCTCTTGTCGATGGCTTCACCTCCTTCCGTACCAATCCCTCTCAAGGACTTCCTTTACAAAAAGCTGTCAGTCTCTAAAAAAATAAGGGAGACCACTTCCGAAAGGGCATAGTGGGTGAGGGGTCAGAGGTTAACTGCTGGTCGGTTGACTAAATGGAGCTTTGATGACAAGTTTTAAAGCTTGTGTACAAGCAAAACAAAGAAAAATGAGGAGGTCAAATGGTGGACCGAAAAGCAAAATAGTTTCCCATTACTTTAACTGAAGAAATACTGTATGGAATGTAAGGAGCGACTTTTACACTCTTAAACGTATAAACGTTCTTTATGGGCATTTATGGTTCCATAAGAACCTTTATATTTATATATATATATATATATATATACATATATGTAGGTTCAATGAAAAATAAGAGTGTCCAAGAGAAAAGTAAAATAATAAAAAATACATTTTTAAAACACGTGCCACAATTCTTAGAAATGTTCTCGCCGGATTATGTCTGTCTGGTCTCCCGCAAGGCCTTTGGAGATAAAGAACCATCTAGTCAACACAATCAATCCTTTTATCTATTCCCAACAAGTAGCTTAACCCCTCACACTTGGGATGTTTTATTGATGTCACGTTCCCCGTCCGCAGAGCACAACTGTATGCGATGTCCCTCCGTTCGTCTCCTGACCTCATTCTGACTCTACCGTTGCATTTTTCAAAGGAGTGCTCCGAGGCATTGAGAGATGCAAGAGGGCTACAGGGGTCTGTAGAATAATCATCAATAACCCGTTTAAAGACAGAGAGTAAAAGGTGGGTGGACGGTGTTGTCGATGGATGTAAGAGAACTTGAGGGGGGGGGGGGGGGGGGGTTGGGGGATGGGGGGGAACCATTTCCCTAAAAAGCCCTTGTGCTATTTTGAAAGTCGTTTCCACAGGCTTTAGTAATTCATGGCCAGACTTCGGCGAGAATAAGACGCATTTATCACCTGGACAAGACATTGGTGCTGCTTGGGTAAGAAGGATGAGGATCCCAGGTGGAGTAATGGGAGATTGTCATGTGTGTGTACACACAAGCGTCTCTGGCTTTTGCGTTTTTAAGATGGGTGATGTGTGAATGAGATCTATGTCTGTCCGATGTGTGGGAACCAAAAACAGCTGTTTTTCCGAATGCCTAAAAAAAGACAGGCATTGCTTTAGCAGAGGCTTCTTTATCCCAAAAGGGCCTTCGAGAGGGGCGTTGCGATTATCACCTTTTGAGATGTGGTCTCCAATGCAAACAGTGGTCGTGCAATTTCATTCACTCTTTACATAAAGGTTCCAAAAAAAAAGGTTAATTCGCAAATCACCCATCGAGTCTAAATCTCGCAATTCTTAATTTCTCTCTAAGAATTTCATGATAAAAAAGTTGCAATTGCGAGAACGTAAAAATTGTGAAAAAATGTTTTATTTAAACTCGCAAATTGTGAGGAAAAAGTCAGAATTGCAAGATATAAACTCACAATTGCGAGAAAAAAGTTGGAATTGCAAGATATAAACAAACAAGTCAGAATTGCGAGAAAAAAGTTAGAATTTTAAGAAAAAAGTCAGAATTGTCAGATAAACTTGTAATTGCGAAAACAATGTCAGAATTGTGAGAAAAAAGTCAGAATTATGAGATATAAACAAAAAAGTCAGAATAGCAAGAAAAAAAGTCAGAATTGTGAGATATAAACTCGCAATTGTGAGAAAAGTCAGAAATCTGACTTTATAACACAATTGTGAGAGAAAAAGTCGCAAACCGCTTTGGTCTCCTCAAAGAACCTTTCAGTGAACAGTTTTCACTAAATAACTTTTTTCCTCTGTAGAATCTTTTGTGGGATGGATAGGATGCATGTATGTTAAAGGTTCTCAATGGAACCATCAATGCCAATAAAGAACCATGTTTGGTTCCCCAAAGAACCTTTCAGTCAGCATTTCTTAAAATAACCATTATTTTCTGAGTGTGCAGAACATTTGAATAATCTAATGATTATTTTTCCTCCATTGATTTGTGAAATGAAAAGGTTCCATTGACGTTAAAGGTTCTTTATGGAAGATTCCATTAAAGAACCATACTTTTTTAGAAAGGATGGAGCAACCATCACATTTCTTTCAAAATTCCCTCCATATTATAGGTGAAATCAAACAGAACAAGTAATTTCCAAATGATAATCATACTTGTGCATGTTTTCCAACATCCACCAATCCGTGAAGGTAATGAATAGCATAATCCGTCACTCGCTTTTCACATCTATAAGATCTTGGTATATTGAGTTTTTGTGACACATACCGAATTCACATTGGGAATTTGTATGCCAAAATTGGTCACGGCCTTTGAATTCTTGTGTGACCTGCACCATTCCAAGGCATGCGATCCATTTCTTTGGAAGCAGATGATGTTAAATCCCATTGAGGTTAAATGCATTTCTTTTCAGTTATAGCTTTGAGTCTATGCTCAGTGTCTGTTGAATGTGAAAAGCATTGTGGTAGAATGTGTCTACAGCAATTGTCTCTGGACAAATCAGGCCTAAGAGCCATTTAAGTCTAAACTGGCGTTAAACACATTGAAATTGGAAGTCACAGACAACTGCATACACGAAAGGAGAAAATTGAGGGTTTGTGGAGATTATTTTTGCTGTTTTTCAGTAAAGTGTGTGTGTGTCTGTATATATATATATATATATATATATATATATATATCAAATTAATACTTTTAATTCAGCAAGGACACATTGAATTGATCAGAAGTGACAGTAAAGACATTCACAAAGAAACCAAACAATATGTTATTATCTCACTGTTTCCAGACTTTCCACAAATACATCAAGCGTCTGTTTTCAACATTGATAATAATAATAATAAATGTTTCTTGAGCATCAATCACATTATAATGATTTCTGAAGGATCATGTGACACTGAAGACTGGAGTAATAATGCTGAAAATTCAGCTGTGATCACAGGAATAAATTACTTTTTACAATGAATTCAAATAGAAAACAAAATATTATTATTAATATTATTATTGTAATCATATTTCACAATATTACGGTGTTTTCAATACAAGTTAAACATTTACTCCTATCACAACAACAAATAGTTTTAAGCCTCACTAAATTCTGTTACATTTACACTTAAAGACCCAATCAAGGTCAATGTATATTAGCTTTGATGTTATCTACAGTATATGCTAATGTACTCTTTAGAAAATTAAGAATTTTTTTTTGTTGTTGTTGTCACATCAGTAATTGGAATGTCACCTTTAAATCATAAATTGACCAAACTCTTACCCATAACTTAGTATAATCATGTTTTTTTGTTTTGTTTTGTTTTTACAAAAAAAACCAAGAACAACCTTCTTTTACATAACTCACTGTAGGCCTATATGGCAAATTAAATGATTCATGATTCAAAAATAATTACTGTAAAAAGATTCAAATGTGGCTTTTGCTTTACACCACCAAATATAACAACACGTACACACACACAAACAGAAACTAAAATTTTTACATTAGAGAGAAAGAAAGAAAGAAAGCGAACGAAAGAAAGAAAGAAAGAGAAAGAAGTTTCTTATGACTTATAAGCTGTTTTTCCCAGGACCAAAGAAGAAAAATGTCCCCACAAAGTAAAAAAATGACTGGTATTACTATCCTTGTGGGGACATTTGTTCTTCACAGCATAGGGTTTACTTGGGTACATACACACAAACACACCACACACACACAAATCCCCAAATTAAAGGCCAGGTCTTGGCCTGTCTTGCTGGCAGTGCAGTGTTAACTTAATGCAGCGTGAAAAAACCATTATGCTGCTCCACAGATGGGGCCAGTCAAGCAGAGGGACCCTTGTGCTCCTCTCAGATGGACATTTGACCATGAACCCTGATAACGAGACGAGAGCTGCACGGACTTACAGTGCAAACCTGACTGAAAGCCATCACTGAGAAATTGTGGGGTAGTACTTTAGATAAAAAGTCTGTAAAAAAAAAAAAAGAAGAAGCTGGACCATTTTATTAGACATGGTCAAAATATATAAAAAAATGACAATTGCTTCAAAGGACTACAAGCACTCTTAATAGATAACATTGTTTACATTGTTTTTAAAGACTTCTGAATAACCGTCGAGACTATAAAAGTTGTTTAGTTTTGCTGATTTCTGTGAGATGACCCTTTGGAAGTTGATGGCCGTGATGACCTTTCCACCTCACTGGCCTTGGGGCCCCAACCATCAAAGCAAATGTAAACATGTTTTAAGGCACTATAAACCCAAGAAAGGTAAAGCAAATATTTTCTACCATTTTATAGTTTTATTACAGAGTAGAAAGCATGTTCCATTGGAGCTTTTAAATACAACTAAGTGCTTGAGAGTGGATAGTAATGGACTACGCCGCTCAAAATAGTTCCCCACCACAAAACCATAGAATTGGTGTTTGCCCTTGCAAAGCTTGCTAAGACGTCCTGAGTGTGTTTTACTATATTGATGGTGTGTTTTGGTTGTGCAAATCACTAAAACAGTAGTAATAGTGATTTTACGGGTATGTTTACATGACAACTATATGCTTAAAACTGAGAAGTTTTTCCTTTGAGTTTTCCGCGTACAGACCCGACATTGTCAAAACGATCCTCATTCACACGGATCCGCGAAAAACGACTAAAAACGCTGTATTCTGCTGTCAGGCCATTAGATGGCGATCAAGCACTATAGATTGAACACGTAATACACGTGCATGACGCCATCGTCTTCAGAGATTAGTTTTGTTGTTGTTTACACGGAGACCGTTTTCAAAAACTTGCACTTTGAAATTCAAAAGTTTGCGTTTTCAGGCGCCCAAACCGCCGTTGTCGTGTAAACGAACGGCCAAAATGCATACAAAGTTGTATGATTTTACTTGAAAACGGTGTCTTGGAAACAGCCCCTAAAGTACACTTTATCATACTTTTAAAAGCAGTATTACAAAGTGCACTTTAAAAGTGTACTTAAGTGTGTTAAGAAACAGACGTGAAAGTGTAGTCTTTTTAAGTGCACTTAAGTTGCCTTTAATTAATATTCTATTATAAGCAATATTAAATAATATTCTATTGTAGGTGCTGTTTTTTGTAAAATACACTGCTTTTTCACAAGGAAAATACCTTAGAAAATACCAGGAAACTTGTTTGAAATTCAATTGCTGCACACTAGCATCCTAGAATCATGTTTCACAGCAATGTGCTGATATCCTTGTCACATCTCTACCTCGGCTATGCTAAATCATATGTCTGCACCTGGCGAAACACAGTGTGCCCTGTATTAAAGAAAGCGACTAAGGCATTTTTATTTTCCTGCAGTACTGCAGTTGAACCCAGATACGTTCTCAGTGAACCGATGAGAAAGCTTTACAAGTTTACAATGTGGGCCAAGATGGTTGAGCGCTAGTTTATTAGCTCTTTGGATGGTTTGAGTGTTTCCACAAAAGTGAATTACAGCGTACGTCATACGAGTTAAATTCCTGCAAGATGTAGTTTGTTTGTCATTTTACACAGAGCGTTATTGTTCAGGAAAGCTTAGTGACTGTGTTTCTGGCTTTCAACAACACATGCCGTGTAAGTCCCACTGGTGTTTAGCCACTTGGTGGCAAAGGTGGGTCACATTTCAAAGATATGCTGTGCTACAGGCTTTGGGCGGGTTTTAGGCACCACAGCAGGGGTGGGATAATGACTTTTACATGTAAAACTAGTTTTGCATTGATATATTTCCATTTATAAGTGCTATGGCCGAGAAGTGCAACAGTTGTGTGCATGAAACGAATCCAAAAGCTCAAAAGAATTGCTGTCTTGTCCTTTGGTGCGTGCCAACAAAAGCAGAAGAAGAGCGAGGGATTGCTGCATGCCTCCAGATACAATCACAGTTTGATCAAATTCTGCATAACTGAGGCCCAGCGCTACATTATAACTCTGTCAGCGTAATATTTTATGATTCACCATGGGAGGTCCAGAAGTGTTGGAGCGCAGACCTGCTGGATTTGAATGGTCTGATTGGTTTCTCTCGTTTTTAACATTTGTTATCTGTTTTTGCGTTTGATCAACCCTCTATTGTAATACTTCAAAGTGGATCAGGTCATTCTTTCGCGAGCTGACAAATTTATATAATTATGTGTATAACAGAAGATCAGAGGATTGTTGGTTGTCAGAAGTAGGGTTACATAAAACGTTTCAAGTAGTTTGGTAGCCAACAATGCTATTTACATGTAAGTATTATAATATAATTATGAATGTGTAATGTCACAATTCATGTATGAATACTGTATATATATATATATATATATATATATATATATATATATATATATATACTGTATATTAAATAAATATATATATATATATATATATATATATATATATATATATATATATATATATATATTAGGGCTGTCAAAAGATTAATCGCGATTAATTGCATCCAAAATAAAAGTTTGTGTTTACATAATATATGTGTGTGTACTGTGTATAAGTATTTATATATATAAAAACACACACAATCATGTATATATTTAAGAAAAATTGGTTATATTTATATATAAATATTTATATATAATATAAATTATATAAATGTATATACAGTATATAAATACAATTATTCCTTAAATATATATATGAATGTGTGTGTATTTATACATAATAATTCTACACAGTATACACTCATATATTATGTAAACACAAACTTTTATTTTGGATGTGATTAATCACGATTAATCTTTTGACAGCCCTAATATATATATATATATATATATATATATTAGGGCTGTCCGTTAAACGCGTTATTAACGGCGTTAACGCAAACCCATGTTAACGGCGTCAATTTTTTTATCGCGAGATTAACGCCTAGCAAATTTTGTAGGTTTTTTCACATGTTTTTGCAACAACTAGTACCGTTATTAAAACTACAACAACACACCGGATCTAGCTAGACCAGAAACAAAACAACAGGCACACACTTGTTTGGGTTTGCGAGCCGCCAAAGAGTGGACGAGAGGCGCAGCGCCGAGCCGCATCTAGGACAACTCGTTTCGCACATCGGACGCACACTTTCTCAGTTTATGACCAGCAATAAAAACGCCGAATGGTGCCGCCGGTGTGTGTACACTCATAGAGAATAATGTGTTCGAATTTTAAATACGCGGCGCTGCACTTCTCGTCCGGTGTGCAACTCGCTTTAACGTTACGTTTTGAGAGGATGAATGATGAGCGCGAGACGACGAAATGGATGCCAATACGATTCTGAATGGAAAGTTTACTTTTAAAAAGTTGCCAAATGGTTTAGTTGACAAGACCAAAGTGATCTGTGTGTTGTGTCGTTGTGAACTGAGCTATCGTCGTCCAGTCTGAATACCACTTGATGGCCAAGCACACACACACACAGCTGATGTTTCTACGCCCACTCGTCAATATCAGTAACATCACCTCGTCAGTATTACTTTCACCCTTTTATTGACAGTGTTACATTGTGTGAGAGATTATTTGTTATTGTGAAATTGAACACAGTATGCCAGCGTTGTTTTCAATAAAAAACATTTACACAAAGCAAGCCGATCCACTTTTCCATGTTGATAAGAGCATTAAAATGAGAAAAAATAATGGCACAAAAAGAAATCAAGAGACATTTAGAATAGATAAAAATGTGCGATTAATCGCGAGTTAACTATGAAATTAATGTGATTAATCGCGATTAAATATTTTAATCGTTTGACAGCCCTAATATATATATATATTACTATATTATTTTGATTATTTATACAATTAAATACATTTTCTTAAAAACATCAAGATACAAAAGCACTAAAGAAAAATGCCATCATGCTCATAGTATATTTGTGTATTATATGATATTTAATTACTTTTAACCCTTTAGAACCTGAAGCTAAAATGGGTGCTTTTCACATATTTTGATTTTTTGACTGTTAAATTCTAAAACAATGTGCTATCTTCATGTGCAAGGTGTCATCTTTTTTCAGAAAAAGATTAGCTTTCAACAAATTACAGTTATTGACCATTATTGTGTGTGGTGAGTTTGTAAATAGAATTTAAATAGACAAAAAAAAAAAAAACGAGAAACATTTTTAAGATTTTTATTTAGAAAAAAAATCACGAACGAAAGAAACTAACACTTTAAAGTTGAAAAATGAAGTATAATACAACTATACAAGTCTTTTTTGTGACATTGGGTTGCACAGTTTTTATTTAGGACACTTTTTTTCATACACGCACACATACAAATGCGTCCATTTATATTAGGCACGCACACATACACATGCATTCACGACATGTAAAGATACGTGAAAAAGTAACGGCCATCCGCCTCCCAAGTTTCATTAAAAATCATCCCAATCCCCTCTTCTGCTGTCTACCGTTTCTTTCTCCATGTATTTGTTCGTGTCTTTTATTATTTTATGCAATCCAAAACACTCTGACCCGCCGCGCCTCGTATCTCTCGGTTCAAATCCTTCCTTCCCGCTCTGCCAGAAAGCACGCTGTCATTTGCTGACGGAAAGCATGAAATTACCGTAATAAGCCGTATATTGCCAAAAAGCGCATGTTGTCTACTGTCAGGGGCAATTTGAATGGTTTTGATAGTGCAAACGGTTGAAGAGTTACAGTACAATGAATACAGCTTGCTGATCTGTGTCGGCGACGACACATTCGGTTCTAAAGGGTTAAGCAAACGTAAAACTGTAAAACAATTAATAAAGAAGAAAACAAACAAATGAACTTATAAACTTTAGTAACGGTCCAAATTCTTAGCAGAACTTGTAAATCATTCAATGTATAAAAATACTGTACAGCAAATTATGACACCTTTACAAGCATTTAACTCAAATCTATCTTCAGTATATAGTGACACTTGTCTGAATGTTTGCCAGTGTGGTTTTATTGTGGTCACTTGTTACACGACAGCTATAACATTAATATGATTACACATAAATTAGTTTGAAGGATAAAGTTAACAACAATATCCGGTTACACTTTATTTTAAAGTTTATTGTTTCAGTGTAATTATACATTTAAGTACTGAGTAATATTAATTATCTGCATGTACTTAAGAGTTCTTGTTAGATTAGGGTTAATTGCATGCAATTTTATGCATAACATATAGTTATTACTATAGTAACTATATGCTTAACAAGGACACTGTAAAATAAAGTGTTACCCAATATCCTTATTTACAAATGTTTTGTACTAGGTGTTTGAAACCAACATTCAAAGCACTGCTAGGGAAAACCAGTATATACCAGTATCATATCCCCAGTATATTAATTCAAGATGTGGAAATGCAGATTTCCTCCAGCCGAGACACAATCAGTTACAGCATATGTGATGAAAAGAACGAGTTGACGGTGCAAATTCATCACTATTTGCATTTTCTCCGCCTCCTCCATATAAGAGGTGTAATATGTCAGACCAAAAAGCCATTGATAAATTGAGAGTAACAGGAAAGATTAATTAATTATTGCATAAGTGCTTGGATAATGACGTCTCATCAAAACATTACGGATGACTCAATAGCTAGATCTGAAATTGTATCCCACTTCAAACTAAATACCTCTGCGATTATAGGAAATGCTGCCCGCGTTCTCCACCACGTCCGTCTGGTCTTGACGGCCAGTGCATAAATTCTCTGTTTATATATGCATACCGCTGCCACATATTTTGCTGACACTGAAAGCTGAGCTATTATGCTTGCCATGCAGCAGATTTTCCCCCTGTTTTTTTTTCATTCAGGTAAGCGCTTAATAAAGTATTTTCTTGCTCGAGTCATTTTTTCTTTCATGTGAATCAGCGGCATGAATCAGGCCTGCATACTCTCTGCGTCACCGATCTAGAATGTCAGCAAGTGAGACAAAGCAGTGACACTGAATAAATCGGCACACATACTTTCTTTAACTAAAAGCAGTTTTCTGAGTCCAGTACAGATCAAGCTCTACAGCATGTGAGGCATTATGTCGATTACCACTTAAGATAAGTTTTACTTGATTGACCATTGGGGGAAAAACAATGGTAAAGCTTTACAATAAGTTGAATTTGTTTAGCTGGTTTGGGGTCTTATGTTTCGTTTTAATGTTTTGTGACTTACTTCACATTTCCTGGTGAAATAGGCCGTCTCCACCCTTGTTTTGTCGTGCAAACGGTTGTGGCCGTTTTCAATGATGTGTGTGGACAGAAGAGGAAATGAGAATGAATTATAGGACAGGTGGGTGTGTAAACGTAATGCATCTCAATGGGACGGGCTTCCCTGTCTATGGCTGCGAATGAACTACCCATCACTCACTGCACTGTCGTCTCTCTCTCTCTCTCTCTCTCTCTCTCTCTCTCTCTCTCTCTCTCTCTCTCTCTCTCTCTCCCCCTCTCCCCCTCTCTCTCTCTCTCTCTCCCCCTCTCCCTCTCCCTCTCCCTACCTCTCCCCCTCCCCCTCTCTCTCGGATGTGGCGTCTCTGTTTGGACAGGTGTGTTTGTGTGTGGGCCTTGTCCCTTTGACCCTTTAAAAAGGTAAGTCAAAGGAGTGGCTTTGCCCAGTGCATTTGTCGGCCATAGTTCTCATATTATAATCATTTAGAGTCTCTTTAAAAGCCATTGTCAGTGTTTTTTTCCATTCATGTGTTTAACCAATCAAGTTAATGGGTAATAATCAGGTTTAAAGCAGTCGCATACTGAGTCATAGTATTTAAAACCAATGAAATGACCTTTATATCTCATGTCTCTTTTACCCTTTACCCAACAGCGTTAGAAGAAAAAAAAGTTCCCTTCCAGCGCCAGCATCTTTGATCCTTTTCACAAAATTTTCATGACCCCCAGAATATTTAGTTTTATGAATACCTGAACACACGGTATATCAAAAGAAAGAAAATAGCCACTTTATTCTATAGAATAAAAATGTATTCTAGCTTTGTGAATTTTTTTTATCAACACTTGAAAGTTGGTAAGTTTCATAAAAAACAACAACATTTTGAGCAAAAATCTGAGAAAATCACGTTTTCGGGGAAGCGTCATGTCATAAATTATGGGAAAATCTGTCATTGGCGGGTAAAGAGTTAAAAGCTATTGTCAGTAGTTTTTCCATTCATGCGTTTGACCAATCAAGTTAAACTCAGCATGAAACTGAAGTTGTGATAGTCTTTTCTTATCTATTGTGATGTATATCTGAGAGCGGCTTCTGGAATAAGAGCAAATGTGGGCGGGGCTTGACTTTGTCTGTGGGGAATCGATTGGATGGTTGTGGTTTGCTATTGGTGGATCTGATGTGATTGACAGGTTGTCCCGCCTTCGTCATCAGAGAAGAGAAGAGATGCTGCAAGAGGGAGGGGAAGTTATTCTGATTCAAGATTATGAGGAAAATGAATTAAGAAAAAAGATGTGCACGGATAAATCATTTAAAATAAATACTGCGATTAAAAACAAGAATTGTCCCTTTTGATTTCATGGTGAATTTAATGGATAGTAATCAGGTTTAAAGCATTCAAATACTGAGTCGTAGTACTTGAAACCAATGGAGTGACCTTTATATCTCATTTCACAGCAAAAAATCGATGTATCAAAGGCTTAATATACTGGCTTTCTTCAAGCACACATGGAGGGCAGACTCCAACAAAAAGCAGACACTGGCGCTAAACAAAACCTCCTGCTGTTGACACCCCTGAGCATACAACATGTCATACACCCCCTCAAGAGGCAGCATTCAAGCTCTGCGTCATGTTAACAACAGCTCAACATGTGCACCGCTGGGTGTGGGAGCCGTGACTGACGGGAGACCTGGACTAGGTGCATTTTTAAACCTCAAATCAAGCATGTAGCTTTGTTAGCAAGGTAGATGAAGGCTAGCATGGATAGCTGACTACTTGCACTATGAAAAGATTGAAATTATTATTCACGGTTAATTGCATGTCTTTTTGTAGTTGGCATGATGATAGCAGAAAAGTGGTTCTACTAAGTTTCAGTTCCAAAATGTAATCAGAAAATCAGAATTTTATAATTTTATCTGTAATGTTTTAGTTCACGTTCTGGGATGTATGTCTGTTTATTTATTTATTTAAAATACATAAAATAATTCTATATATTTGTTTTAACGTCAGTCATTTTGTGTACATATTATTTACTATTATGTACTTTTTGTTAAAAGTATTTATTTTTATTTTGGTACTATTTATATACTTTTTTTTTTTTTAGGCTTTTTTAAATATTTTTTTGGTGCTTTTGTCAATTTTTACGGAAACCCTGAACCCTGTAAAAAAAAAAAAAAAAAAAATCTAGTATTTCGACATTAAGGCCGTGTGTCCACCAAAGCGTTTTTAGCCACCTGAAAACGCTAGGCGCTCTGCTGAAAACGCCGAGCTGCGGGCGCTTGAGAGCGTTTTGGCAGCGCAGTTTTTTTTTCAGTTGAGACGCTTCGTTGCTATGATACAGAATATCCGTTGGTCCGTGTGGTATTAGTCCCGCCCCTCCTCCACTGTGATTGGACGGTTGGCTAAAAAGTGACAGTGATGAGCGCTGCGTTTTACCTAAAGTTGAACATTCTTCAACTCTCGGCGACCTGTAAAAAAACGCCGAGCGCTCAGCACTTGAGCGTTAAATACTCGCTCAGCGCCTCGTTACGCTCCTGGCGTTCTAAAAACGCGGCATTCCCATTGACAACAATAGAAAAATAAAGCCAGCCGCGTGAAAAAACGCTTTGGTGGACACACGGCTTAAGTCGAAATATTTAGAGTTTAAAGTCTAAACATTACGAGAATAAAGTTGTAATATTTCGACTTTATTCTCGTAATTTTAGTTTTTTTTTCTTATTATTTACAGATTATTATTATTTGTTTAGGTTGTGGTTCAGGGCTTCCATAATTTTTTGTCGTTTTTTTATGTCTATTTAGCTTTCATTTATTTTTATTTCATTTTTAGTCATTTTCATTTTAGTTCTTCAACGTAAGAATTTTAGTTCTTCAACATAAACAAAAAAGACAAATCTTGCCATGCGAACCAACTGAAATAACAGAGGTTTAAAGTATTTCAGATCCAGTCTTCTAATACTAATTTTATTTTATTGTATTTTGTGTAAATATTTGTAAGTTTTAGCTTCTGTTTACAAAAATACCGTGTGTAAATGTGTGTGACTGTGTTTTTTATTTGTGTGTGTGCGTGCGTGTGTGTCAGTTTGTATGTTCTTATTGTTAAAACTAGAACTATTCAAATTTGCCCTGGTCGTTATGTCAGTCTCGGAAGTACTGACACCTAGTGGTATGGATGTATTATCATGCAAACGCAATGATTTTCAGTAACTGCAAAATTTGCACTAAAAATTTCTAGACAACATTGTCCACAATTAGGAGAGTATTGAGCTATGTGATTTCAACATACGGCAAACCACTGCATTTACAATAAATAACTTTCATTTGGCTACTAATGTAACTGCAGTTTTTATCATGATGAACATGCTTTTCAAAAGTAATATTCATGCATTAATGTGTGAAAGTTTTTAAATGACACAAAATGAGAGAGTTCACCTTTAAATTGTGGTAACACAATTATCATTTTCATCAGCAGTTATTACATTTCCATAGTCATAATCATTCATCCCAAACTTTGAAATTACTTTCCTTTATAGCAAATGTCACCAAATCTGCTCATTCCCCGGCCCTTCCCCTTCAGCCACACTGACTGGATGGACGCCTTTCACAACCGTATCATTTCAGATGGATAAAATTGTCTCTAAATTTTTTTCACCAAACCTTCCTCAATTCTTTTTTTTTCACTTAGAAATAGGTCACAGATTGGAAGTTAAATGGGTTGCGAACGCCATTGCATCTTATTAGTTATTGTGTGAACTTGGTAGCCCTACATGTGCTGTAGTGCACTGGGTTATTCAAGGTTTTTGGCCTAATAATGAGTGTCTCGTCCCTTACGCTTTCAGCCACAGCTGACTTCGGTTAATGAAGGTGCCTCAAGACCAAATGTAGAAGAGTTTTATCTTAATCCAATGATGTTGAAAAGAACATTATCATTAGTAGGAGTTATTACAGTCCATTCACACATTGGCCCTTATCAACATTTTAGATAAATCAAACACATGTCCTGGTAACTTCAAGTTCATGCGGTGTTAATGAGAAAGCTCCCGTTCTCCGCGCAGTCATTTGTTGATCCTCGCTACTTATTCGGACTCGTTTTTCTTTTTTTCTTTCTCTTCACCTCTTTTCCAGCTGACCTCTCCCAAACTCAGTGGCAGATTAGTTCTCGGCTCCCTCGGGGAATACAGAGGGCCAGTGTTGCAAATTTGTCACCCAGAGTGTTAAAAATCCCAGAGGAATGTTAATCTTTCTGGTCTCCTCACACACTCCAGTAATCCACCTACTGCCTCCAAGAAACCTGGCCACCCCGTCTGCATTACAACAGCACTGAACATTAATGTGTTTTTTTGTGTGTGTGTGTGTTTTTACTGTCAAGTTATATATTTTTAGTAAATATCAGAAAAAAATAACCAACACATAAATAAATACACAACATAATCATAATTATCATAACATAATAATTAAATTCAACAACAGCAATAACATTTAATAATAATAATATTATTATTGCTGCTATATAACATATATTAATAATGTTTATTGTACTTCATCAAGAAAATATTTTAAGAACACGTTACCTTTTTTAAAACCTTATTGTTCTATTATTCTCAGTGACATAGCAGACTATTATTTATTTTCTTTTGATTTAATTACACTTTATTTATAATGTATTACCTTCCTTCCTTTTATTATGATAGAACAATAAATACTATCATGGCATATAAATGATTGATTATTTAGTTTCTTTTTCAGATATTTACATATTCATTTGAATTATTTTTTATTTTCCATTATAGTAATGTGGTTGTCATCAACCCCCACCACTCCCCCTCCCCTCAAAAAAAAAATGTTTTTATTAATTTCGTAATCTCTTTCTTTTGATTATTTGGTCAAATATGGTCTCACTGATACGATTCACCTTTTTGCAGATATTTTTATTACAAGCTCCTGTCCATGTAGTGAAAATGTCTTGGTTAGGGGGGTAATGGTTATAGCTACTGTGCTGACAGTACAAACCTTATGAATCATCTTTCTTTTACCTATAACCAGTATCACCGCACAAGGACTCAAAAGGGAAATAGAAGGATCTTTTTACCAGCTTGACCTGCAGATATGATTGAATCCTTTATGTGGAAAGCAGTGGGCTTCAGACAAGTCAGTCGGCGTACAGTGAAGAGTCACAGTGATTCAGAGAAGAGAACATCTCACCCCCACATAACCCAACCTTTACTAATTCATCGCACCCATCTGTTGTGTTGCATGAGCCTGGCCTCTCTGAACGACACGAATACACTCCCTGGAAGCGATGACTTCTGTTTTTGGACAGGGCATGGCCCTGATCTTCTTTTTGAATACTTTATAACCTGAGGAAGTTCACAATGATGGTTATTTAAAACCGGCAGAATAAAAGTGGCTATTCAAAGAAATGTAGTATTCAGTGATTCCTTGGTAACTTTCAGCTGTATTGTTCCATTTTATTTATTTTTTAACACCGGCATATACACACACACACACACACACACACACACACACACGCATCACAATAAGTTGTGATTGTCAAAACATTTGGTAACTTATTTGTATTAAGTTTACTGACAACATGTTACAATGTTTAGCTGCATCATGCATGGTTACAATTACTGGCAGGTTACTGTATTTATTATTGCTTGACATCTTGATTCAATATGGATTCATTTAGATAATTATTAGTTACAGACTAATGTCTGTAAATTTCTAACTTATGTTAAAAAATAAATCACTAATGCTGTAAACAAAGAGAGACCTAGGCTATTTTTATTAAAGGTTAAGAACTTAAATTAAATATAATGCATTCTTTATTATAATGTCAACTTTATAATATTTTCATGATATAAGTAAAATATAATATGTAGCCTAATATAGTGGACATATTTAACAAAACTCTATATTTTTTCTAGCCTATAAATGGTCATTAAATTGCTTTCCTGATGCAAATGTAACTTATGTGACATTGTTCTAGCCTACCTGTTTTATTGACTTCTTACCGCGGTTGAAAAACACTGATTGATCCGAGGCATTTACATTTCGGTAAGTTCGGGTTTATTTACTAATAGTAAAGAAGAGCAGAGCCGAGAAGAGTTAGAGTTGTTTGGGTCACGTGCCACTTGAACTGAGGCGCTACAGAGATCTGTCACGTCACATTTACAAGCGCCAAAATGGTATTTATTGTTTGAATTGCGTAATAAAATTTACAGAATCTGAGAGCTGATCATTTATTTTATATCAAAAGTAACCTGCTCTGTCTTGCTGTCGTTGTCAGTGTCCTCTTTGCTTCGCGATTTTTTTCTGCGTGAGAAAATGGCCAATTGCGTGAGTCTCACGCTCAATGTGTGAGAGTTGGCAGCCCTGGAAATACATTACTTTGGAAATGTGCCGAGAGACACGAAAAAAAAGGAGAAAATAGTGGCCGTGTACACGAATCGATAAATGTAAATTTTGTGACTATTTCACAAACTGCCGTGAGTGTGTTGCGACAACTTATAGGCTAGTCTAATCTTCTGCTACTTAACACATCCCTCTATCCCTCGGACCTGGTGAAATATTAACCTAAGTCTGTCACATCATATGGATATAACACTTTGTGATGGTTAGCTTGTTACTGTACCTGTGACGATAAATGCTAAATTTAACGTCTCTTTCACATTAGCAAGTGACTGACCTATCTGGGTGCATTTTGAGGTGCCTGATGAAGTTCGACGTTGTGGATCCGGCATCATTTATCTTGGTGCCACACACATTGCATGTAGCTGTTCGCTTACCGCCGCTTAAAAGCAAAACTAATGACAAAAGGTACAACTCCGGGAGGACTTTGTGTCGCCATGTAGCTCATCATACACTTCCCCAACGTATATATGCGCCAATAAAAGAAAATAGAAATACATTAATGAATTTAGATTTAAAAAGCAATAATTGCATGAAAACAGATTGTTGACGAGTCCTGAAAGCTTGAGTCTGAAGTCTTTTGGGTTGAGTCACAAGTCAAGTCTGAAGTCAGCTGTTTGTGAGACTTTTTATTTTATTTTATATATTTAATGTTAAATAATGTACTTAACTAATGTTAACAAATTAAACCTAAATGTAAAGTGTTACCAACTTTTCTTCAAAATTGTTTCAAAGTTTTCCAAAACCATATAAAACCAGCAAAATGCATGCACAACTCTATTTTCCCGTATATTTCCTTACCTACTTTCCACTCCCATGCGGCATTGGTTGCACAGGCCATACTTGGTTTCAGAAGCACATCATGCTTAATGAAAGATGAAAGATTAGGACAATAATTAAGAAAGTTAACACGGGGTTAATTTAGTCTTTAAGCATAGTTCGCTTTATTCAATCATTTACTGTCTATCAATGTAGGATAGTTTGACCAATGAGGCATTTCAAGCGGGAGTTGGATTTGCTCGACAGGAAGGTGTGACTAAAACGTGCTTTTGGGTTTTCAGCAAGTGCAGTCATCCACGCACGCTACATCTAAAGCCTCCGCTGATAGATCGACACTTCGGTTCAACTTCACAGGTGTGGTTGTTCAAAAACTTGAAAGCGTAAATAAAACGATAGGTGTGATTCAAAGCCAGGGCCATTATTAACAGTGTAAATCCGAAACCGTGATGCCTTTACCGGAACAAATCTTTCATGTACCACGTTGTTCCTTGTTTACAAAAAGAGAGAATGATGGATGCTCTTCGGTAGAGCCGAAAACCCAGACAACCGTGGCCAGACAGAAGCACAAAAGATGTTGAAAATCCGTCTAGAAGAAGATATCCCTTTGCTCTCTACACCTCCCGTTCCCCCGTCGCCTCTTCCTCCCCTCGGGACAAGGGAGAAAACAAGAAAGCAATTTGTTAATGCTGGTGGTGTCGAGTTATTGCTTTGTTTCCTATTTCACGGAGAGCTTCGGTGCCAAGGAAGAGTGCGAGAGGAGGATAAGAATTACAGGTTGTCCTACAGTACCTCTACAAAACAGCCCTTTGTTTGACACCTTGACAGTAAAGCGACCCCTCCGCATGACTCGACAGTCGGACACCTAGCATATCTCTTTTCACATTCTCCAGAAAGACAAGGAGATCCGAGAGATGAGAGAAAGAGTGTATTGAGTTAGCCTGACCCTGCCAAAACCCTCGGAGAGGTCGCATAATTGGCATTTTTCATCTTTGAGCACAAGAACACTTCAGAAGTTGGTACGGCCCGCCGCCCTCCACCCGCTCCCATCATGCCTCAGTCCTCAGGCTACCAGATGCTGTCTTCAGGGCTCTGATTTCAACAGGGCTTTGTGTTTGGCCACAGTTATCAGAGATTTACTCATCGGCGGCACCTATCCAGTGGCATGAAGGGCGCGTAGAATTTATGGCTGCATGTGCACAGGGTAACCTTATAGTGTCAGCGGGTTCACTTAATGTCAGCTAATACACATTTATTGTGTGCGACCTGTCAAAAGTATCAAAGGGTGAATCTCAAAAGGGTTGCAAATGTTTTTGACCAATGAACTTCAATGACTTTTGCAGGTGTTTGTGATCTTAGGATTTAATGGTCATTTTAAATCTTTCTTAAAGAATGCTCTCTAAAAGAGGAATTTACAGTCAATTACATATTTGATATGCACACATTCTATATGCACAATATGAATATCTTTTTAGATTAAGATTGCATACATTTTTCAGGTCTGGAAATTAGAATGTTAAAATGCCCATATTTTTCCAGGTTTATTGCTTGAAGAAGTGTCTGAGTCATATTTCACC
Organism: Phoxinus phoxinus; assembly: GCF_949152265.1. Classification (NCBI taxonomy): domain Eukaryota; kingdom Metazoa; phylum Chordata; class Actinopteri; order Cypriniformes; family Leuciscidae; genus Phoxinus; species Phoxinus phoxinus. Next base: position 6,626,403 of record NC_136895.1, read on the forward strand.
CAACTTCAATAATGATTGCCACAATTCAATTCAACCCTAACAGAGTTAGCTTATGGACAATCAACAGATGTTTAAAATGTGTCGGTTTATCCTATATCTATCCCTTCAACAAATCCAAAATTTAGTTTTAAATGAAAAAAAAATGAAAAAATCTCTTTCATTGGCCAAACAATGATTCTTAATGTTTTTCCCATGATCTCTCTATTTTAGTTCTCTGGCTCAAGACTTGAGAAAGAAATTCATGTTCTCTAAAAACAAATTTTGGCAGATACTCTCTCACTGGCAATTACACAAAGAAAAGCTTAAAAAAAAAAAAAGCCCAGAAGTTTAACATAGAAGTCTTTGGTTTTCTCGAAATCCCCATTTTGACTGACGTATGCAAAAACATAATGGCAAAGATTTGAATCTTTCCAAAGTCAAGAACTAAATGTATGACAACCTTGATTTGAACTGTGCTTGTGCCATCCTTCTCTGTATTTTGCTGATGTCACTCATTGCTTTCACCATGTCGTGCATTCGTGACTGAATACGTTGATTTCTATTCATTCTCCAATCTGCTGCTTTGTACTAGCAAATGATGGGAAGAGATAATGAAAACGAGAGAGGGAGGAATCAAATTAAAGACACTGTAATCAACAAGCATCACATGGTAATTCAATTTAGGAAGTCTTTCTTATGACTTTCATTTCCATAGGTCAGATTTAAACTAATCCTAAACAAAATGGGTCTTTGACAGTTTATTAGCATTTAAAGTTAGGTTTAAATGAAGAAGCAAGGAAGTCTGCCTGACCTTTGTTTGGCCTATTACATTTGACCACTGGAACAAACTGGCCATACAAGAAATAATATACTCGTCTGGTTTGTGTGACAAATCAATTGTGTGGCTGTTCTGATTTGGAATGTCATTAGGGTGAATAATGGAGACAGAATTTTTGTTTGTAAATATACCTTTTCCATTGCTAATTCAGGATTAGCTATATACTTAGCTAGAGACCACACAGGAAAAGGACTTCATTACCACGATGACTTGAATTGATCCGATTTGAAAGATATACCAGGAATGCATCTGCGAAGCACATATTTCATTAGCCAAAGATATTTATTACTGCATTTCTTTGAAGTTACATTTATGAGTTCATATTTCAACATCTTAATCTATGTTAGTGTCTGGCATTTGTATGAAAACAAGCACAAAAAGGAAGATTGCTTTGTCTGGCACCAGCTAAATTCTTTCATGGATCTGTAAACGACCAAAACAAAGAAAAGGAAAACATTCCAGTTCTTTTCAGAAGAGAGAAAAAAAGGAATCTTAGTCTGTGGGCTTTATGTCACAGATGTCTTGTTCAGTTGTAAGATACTTTGAAGATGTAGATTATAAATGAGATTCAGGTCTACCAACCCAATCTCACGGCAATTCGTACAAATTTTACGAGGTGGCTAATTCGTACCAATTCATATGACCTCACTCGTACAAATATGTAAGATTTTTGCTAAATCGTACATATTTTACGAGTTGCCAAATTCGTATGAATTCGTACGAATGACCTACCCCTGACCCCGCCCCTAAACCTACCCATCTTGTGGGTTTAGACAAATCGTACGAATTCGTACGAGTGAGGTCATACAAATTTGTACGAATTAGCCACCTTTTAATCACTCGTACAAATTTGTACGATTTGGTCGTGAGATAGCGTTGGGTCTACTGACATTCTAGTCCCTGTAGCTCAACTGCTAGTGTAACTGGTCCTCGACCCGCTTTGAGGGTGTTCAAACCGGCGTCTACAGCATGGGAGGCGGGCGCTAACAAGGACGCTAAAGACCGTAGTCTCTAGTGTCAGTCACTAGTCCACCTCTTGAAGCCTGGGGAGTGAGGTTTACTAGCACAGCACTTACTAACTGGCCTCCGTTACACTCACCCACCTAAACCTCACTCCCATCTGGGTCACGGCACCAAATGTAACCAGTCCTACTCGACCCGATCCGAGTGGGATTTGAACTGGCATCTCTGGCATGGGAGTTGGGCACACTTACAAAGACGCTACATACCGCAGCCTCTAGCGTACCTCTTGAGGAGCGAAGTTTACTCGCATAGCTCTTACTAGCTGGCCTCCGCTACACTAGCACACGTTGCTAGCAATGCCATGGTCACGAGTTAGATTCCCAAATGATACTCATACTTGGATACATTGAAATATACTTCCTTGTGAAAAAGAAGAGACTCAATTATACTGAATGTGCCCTTGTAGTGTATATGGAAGCTTGTTTCCGCCACAGAATAAAAAATAAAAAAAGGTAGTTAGGACTTTTTATCTCACAATTCTCAGACTTTTTATATCAGAATTGCATAATATATGTCGCAATTGTGAGTTATAAAGTCAGAATTGCATGATATGCATGAAAAAATAGTTTACAATAAAATCAGTTAAATGCATTTAGAAAATAGAGTACAAAAAAGAACAACATAATGCAGTTACTTTCATGCCTGGGATGATGTAATTAAGTATCTACCAGCAGCCAAACCATGAAAACACAAGAAAATAGAAGAAGCAAATGAAAACCAATCAAAGAGTGTCAAATGCAGCTTGAAATAATTATGGAGGAGCCAAATAAGATGCCAAATTTTCCATAAAAACGTTCCCGACAGCAGTGTTGCACCACATCTGAGCACAGATCGTACCTGGATCCAATTAAACAAGTATGGCTTGAGTTGTAGAGAGCAGCAGTATCAGGGGTGAAAGACCCTCAGGCACACGAGTGGACACCTTCCAAGAATCTCCACATCTCAAGTCTGATATCTCACAACCCTCGGGCCAGGAACTGATAGGAGACGCGAGGTAGATCAGTTTAACTCCTTAATGTGGGGAAATTGCGACGCACCACTGAGAAATGGGCTTTCATCACATACTACAACACAACTGAATTATGGGTAATTGTTGTTGTTGTTTTGGAAGTGTGCAAGCCAATTTCTTTAATCATACAGTTCTACATCTTAAAGCAAGCATGAAATAAAAATTCACCCTGTTTAATTTCTAAATGCATTTTATGGATTTTTATTGATTTTATTGTTCAAAATTCCTCAATGCATGTTTTTTTTTTTTACCTTGTGATTCTTAAAGTCATAACTGGATCTTCCGGTGAAACGACTGCGTCCAAAATAGCATTCTAAAAAAGCACAAAAAATATGCATTCTATAGGATGAATGTGTGTATGAATGTAATGTGGACTGATTCATCATCAGTTGCGTCTCTTCGCTGTCATTCATAAATACTCTCCAGTGGCCTCAAGGAATTGTAAAATATCCATCTAATGCACACGGAAGAAGGTCATCCGGGCACTTTTTGCCATTTTTTAAATTAATTTGTACTGTGAATTCGGACATACTTATTATGTCACAAACTGTTTTTTGCCTAGTAGGGAAGTATGTGATTTCATACGCAGCCTTCGTATGTCGAACTTCTCCAATAATTTTGTCCAGATAAATCCCGACCTTTCTTAGAAGCTCACATTTGAATCTACCTCCATCCAAACAACAACCAGTGGATAGGATCAAGTGCTTTTTTCCTTTTACGATAATCTGTTTCACTCAGAAAACAATACAATATGAAAAACAAAAACAGTTGCTACTTCTGTTTAATGTCTGCCGCCATTTTTGATATGATGAGTAAAATCACGTCCCACACTACACATCTGAAACACGTTGAATCATTACGGAGGTAAATGGGTTGTGAACACTGTATTATGTGGAATTGAAAGACTATTTCGGAGTATCTGCCTCCCTGTAATTTAAAAATACTTTTGGATCAATACAGAAATCACATTATATGGGGCAGTGGATTCATTTTGAAGTCTAAGTTTGATTGAATGTTTTTTTAATATATATATATATTTCCCCCAATCCTAAACAACACAAAAGCAATATTGCGCAAACAGATAGGGAATTGACAAAAAAAAATCAAGTATTATACCAGAGAGAATAAAAATGATTAATTCCTCGCAGTAAGTCTGTGAATGATGAGGCTGTTACACCCAGAGAGTAAAACGCATCTATTGCTGGTTGATGTCTGGTATTTATTAGAGTAGACATGCCTACCTGGGGCCATTTGATACAAGTTAATATGTTCTCTGTGTTGGCCATAAATTTGAGGGTCATTTAAAAAGAGAGAGAAAGAAAGCGAAATAACCTTTCTAATGACAAAGAGATAGCAAACCTTTGTTTCCTCAAGTTAGTCATGCGGTGGACTTTTAGTGCACCTGTACACATATATCACATCCCTGTGAGACAGGAAGTGTTGTCTTTATCACTCATTACCCATTCCGTCTCCAGGCCAGATGTCAGAGGCTTCTGCTCTGTGGAATTGCAATGGGGTCTTCCGTGGGATCATGATGTCTTCTGTTCCAATTTCTTTTCCTGTTTATAGCCTTTTCCCATTATAGTTTTATACAAAAACAGACTGGCCCAATGTATAAACAAATAAAGGAGTACATCCACAAAATATATAAATAAATCATATCTTGCTGGCTAACAGATGAGATTTTGTCGAAACTGGGTGAATGACATGGGATTGTCTTGGAAGCATCAGTTGAAATGAGAAATCATGAACAAATCTGTAAAATGTTGTATGCGCCATCATTTTCCAGGTATTTTTTTTTACAGGAAAAATATGAATTAATTATTTATTGTCATTTATTTATTTGGTTAGTAGTCATTTAGTACACTAATATTGTGCATTGTAAGGTGACAGACTGAAATTCCAAATAAAATGAGAAATTGATCAAATAAGAAATTAGAAATAAATTGATTTAATTTAAATAAATTTGTTTTATTTTGCCTGGATTATCCATACTTTTGTTTTGTTTTCTTTTGTGTTTTGTTTTGTTTTGCCTGGATTATCCATACTTTTGTTTTGTTTTGTGTGTTTTCTTTTCTTTTGCCTGGATTATCCATACATTTGTTTTATTTTTGTGTGTTTTGTTTTCTTTTGCCTGAATTATCCATACTTTTGTTTTGTTTTATTTTATTTTCTTTTGCCTGAATTATCCATACTTTTGTTTTGTGTTTTATTTTATTTTATTTTGCCTGGATTATCCATACTTTTGTTTTGTTTTGTTTTGTGTGTTTTGTTTTGTTTTGCCTGGATTATCCATACACTTGTTTTGTTTTGTTGTTTTGTTTTGCCTGGATTATCCATACATTTGTTTTGTTTTGTTGTTTTGTTTTGCCTGGATTATCCATACACTTGTTTTGTTTTGTTGTTTTGTTTTGCCTGGATTATCCATACTTTTGTTTTGTTGTTTTGTTTTGCCTGGATTATCCATACATTTGTTTTTTGTTTTGCCTGGATTATCCATACACTTGTTTTGTTTTGTTGTTTTGTTTTGCCTGGATTATCCATACATTTGTTTTCTTTTGCCTGGATTATCCATACACTTGTTTTGTTTCGTTGTTTTGTTTTGCCTGGATTATCCATACATTTGTTTTGTTTTGTTTTGCCTGGATTATCCATACATTTGTTTTGTTTTGCCTGGATTATTCATATTTTTTTTTAGCCTGGATTATCCATACATTTGTTTTGTTTTGTGTTTTCTTTTGCCTGCATTATCCATACTTTTGTTTTGTGTGTTTTCTTTTCTTTTGCTTGGATTATCCATACATTTTTGTTTTGTTTTGTGTGTTTTGTTTTCTTTTGCCTGGATTATCCATTTTTTTGTGCTTTTGCCTGGATTATTCATACATTTGTTTTGTTTTTTTTGTTTTGTGTGTTTTGTTTTATTTTGCCTGGATTATCCATACTTTTGTTTTGTGTGTTTTCTTTTCTTTTGCATGCATGGATTATCCATACATATGTTTTATGTCTAGATTATCCAGGCATGTGTTTTGTTTTGTTTTGTTTTGTTTTGACTGGAGTATCCAGACATTTTTTGTTTTGTCTAGATTATCCATATATATTTGTTTTGTTTTGTTTAATTTGGGAGAATGATAGTCAGCATCCGTAGCAAATAGGAAATCATGAATAAATCAGTAATATTTCACATACACCGTTTTCCAGCTATTTTTATAGTATAAAAGGGGGGTACAATTTTTTATTTTTTATTCATGTAGTTATGTATTATTGAGAAATGTTCATGATACAATACAATAATATAAAGATGATGTGGCCAGTGTTGACGAGGCGATACAAATATACATTTATACAAATGTTTAGTTATCATTTTGGATATATTCTTTGAAGTACACTACACTTTAAAGTACTATGTAAATACCATCTGATGCATCACTGTTTCATGTTTCATGATCGCAGTACTTTGTGTAAGGGTTTCTGACCTTTTTATGCAGTGTTTTGATTAGATGAAAAAATTGCAGTCCCTCAGGTTAGGCAGAAGTGTCGTCTGGGTTAGCAGGAAAGTGAGCAGTCGCTTTACCCTGAGGGTCTTCCAGGGGCCAAGACGGTGATTGATAAGAAGTGTTAGGGTGAGTTTAACCCCCACTGTTGGGACTGCCCTGGGTCAACACATCCTGAGTAATGATCTCTTCTCAGAAACAATGATGAATCATTGACCCTAGAGCTGTAGAAAGCTTCTTCCAAAACCAGGAAGTGTTTGTTTGAGAGATCTTTGTCCATCTCTTACATTAACAAGTGACGGATGAGATCAGCCTGATAACACATGCAAAAGTCTAAAGTCACCATTTCCTTGTGAATTTCAAAAGGATTTTTGAGAGTTTGCACAAATTAGTTTTTTTATGCAACAACACAAGGTGTAAAAAAACCCAAAAGGGAGTTTATTGTTAGGTTTGTCATGCCAAAGGTGTCTGTCTGATGTGCTTCCTGTTAGCTGTTGCTGAGTAGGCTATCCTGGGGCAAGGCAGGTAAAAATAGGCTCAAAACTTATTTTCTAAAACTTAGTGAGCTGCCTGGCAGTCTACTGCAGCTCTCTTGTAAGGCAACACAATTCCCAATGTAGTGAAAAATTAATCAAATGTGACCCTGGATCACAAAACCAGTCATAAGTCGCACGGGTGTATTTGTGGCAATAGCCAGCAATACATATTGGTCAACATTAACGATTGTCCTTTTATGCCAAAAATCATTAGGATATTAAGTAAAGATCATGTCCCATGAAGATATTTTGTACATTTCCTACTGTAAATATATAAAACATGTATTTTTGTGAGTGAATGCAGCACAATCGACAACATAAATGCACAACTTGAACCTAAGGAGTAAAGGAGATTTTCAATGTTTTGATTTTTTTGCACCCTCAGATTCCAGATTTTCAAATAGTTTTATTTATTAAAATAAGTTTTTTTTTTTTTTTGCTAAAGCATTTGTTTTGTTTGGATTATCCAGGCATATGTTTATTGTTTTGCCTGGATTATCTAGACATTTTTTTTTTACGTAGATTTAGATTATTCAGATATTTGTTTTGTTTTGTTTTATTTTCCCTGGATTATCTTTAGATATTTGTTTTGTTTTGTTTTATCCAGACATTTGTTTCTTGATTATCCAGACATTCTTGTTTCACTCTTTTATTTAGTTTTGACTGGATTATCCAGGCATATATATATGTATTTGTTTGTGGCTTTATTCAGACATTTGTTTGTTTATTTTTGTATGGATTATCCAGGCATTTGTTTTGTTTTCTTTTTTTTTCTGGCTAACTATTTTATGTTGATTGTGTCATTGCTCTCACCTGTGAGTAATTGTTGCTTCTGTTGTCCATTTTGTAAGAAGTTGTACCTTGACAAAGGCTGCTTGCCTGCCTAAACGTTGGAAATGAAAATACTTGTAAAAATGAAAATAATGAAAAAAGTGCAGTTATACTCTGTCTTTACAGTTATACTCTGTCTTTACAATGTAATATGTTAACCGTCTTTTTTGTTGAATTGGCAGCAACACTATTTACATACATAAATACTGCCTCAAAATTGACTTCAACAAAGTCATTAGCATGTAGCCAAAATTAACAAATAAATACATAGTACTCAAAAAAATACTGGGGAAAAATAATTTACATTTATTTAAACCTATTGATTCTTTTTAGGACTGAAGAAAAAAAAATAGGATGATTATTTAGATTTTTTTTACTTTGTGCACCATTTAAATACTTTTTGAATTGTATTATTATCTTGTTTTGGTTTAGTTTATTTTACTGAGCATATGCCCTTAGTCTTGAGGATACGTGTGATGCTGCTTCAGAACACAGCCATCGATTATTCCTGTTTTAGACACACGAGACGAGCGTTGATGAGCACACATGATGAATGTTTCCTTCCATTCATCACTCATCCACGTTTATCATTGTCGACGTATTATGTTTGGGTGCAAAACAGAGTCTGCTGACGTATGACATTGAGATATTGCATTCAAAACAACTTTGATGTTAGCACAGTCTTGGTTGTATCGCAATCCATCCATTAAAGAGCACGCGGCAGGTACAGGCATGTTAGGATCGGTGATCTCTCGGTCTTGTCTTTCTCGGAGTAATCCAGAGGGAGGGGTTTGAGAAGATGAGATAAGGTGAGACAGGATAAGATCAATGCTGGAGGAATGCAAAGTGTCCTTCTTTGCACCAGCTTAAACCTGGAGGCATAACAAGGTCCGAGACTATCGTAATCTCACTCATCTGATATGGTGTTTCGTCTTGCTGCCTCATCTGCTGATTAATCTGATCATATGACGTACACACGCCGACAAATTTTTATGTGCTGTTCTATTGTCCTACTAGATCTCCTTCTTTCCTTCTGGAGTTTATTAAACTGAATATATAAAACCCTGGTCAAATAAGGGTAAAGTACTGTCTTTAAGGGTCTTTAACATTTTAATGATGCTTTATGTAGAAAACAAATCAATAAACCAGGAAGAAAACCGATGTTGATGACCAGTTTAAATTGTAGCTGCTGTAGCTGGTATAAGCATGTTTTTTTTTATTTAGGATTGTTTTGCTTGACAAACATTAGTTACTGTACGTTTTAATTAAAAAAGTTACGTCAAAAGTTTGGAAACATTACTTTTTTTATGTTTTTTAAAAGAAGATCAGAAATACAGTGGGGAAAACCAGTATACACAATATAACTGTTTTTTTTTGTCTGTATTTTTTATATTATTACAATTAAATTAAATTATTTATTGAACATTATTATTTTAATTTAGGTTTTCTATTTAAATATACTTTAAAATATAATTTATGTGATCAAAGCTGAATTTTCAGCTCAATTACTCCAGTCTTCAGTGTCACATGATCCTTCAGAAATCATTCTAATGTGATGATTTATTATCAATGTTGGAAAAAGTTGTGCTGCTTAATGTTTTTTTGGAACCTGTGATACTTTTTTCAAGATTCATTGATGAATAAAAAGTAAAAGAGAACAGCATTCATTCAAAATAGAAATATGTTCTAATAATATAAATCTTTACTTTTACTTTCTATCAATTTAATACATCCTTCAATAAAAGTATTAATTTCTTTCAAAAAAGAAAGAGAAAAAATACTAACCACAAACTTTTGAACAGTAGTGTATATTGTTACAAAATATTTCTCATTTAAATAAATTCATTTATTTTTAAACTTTTTATTCATCAAAAAATCCTGAAAAAAGTATTAATATTCAAAAGTATGAAAAATTAAAAAACTGTTCCGGATTTAGATACATATATGACAGGGTAATCAGCATAAACTTGAAGATGACAGTATTTTAAAATGAATGGTAAAATATTTACATAAATTATAAAAAGTGGCCCCAATATTGAGCCTTGGGGCACACCTCTTTGTTGAATTGTTTTTCCACAATGGTGGGTGTTGTTAGCTTGTTCTGGGTCATTGCTAGGTGGTTGCTAGTGTGTTCTGGAAGGCTGCAAAGCTTCCCTCAACACGCTTAAGACTTCATATATATTAAGACAAGTTTAAGACTTAATTTGTGGCAAAATTGCTTGACCAGGTGTACCTGATGCAAAATATTTGCGTGGAAATATTTTGCCCTCACACAAAAATCTTGTTCACACAAAAATCTTGTTCACATGGATTCCTATGGAAATTTCTGAATTTTGCCCACAATGATTTGCTGAACAGTGGTAAATGTGACCACAGACTTGAAGTTAAGGGTCATATCACTAACCCTAAGTCAATAGTAACAGTAATGCTCGTCTTAGCAAACACCGCTAATGAACTCTGGTTCTACAGGAAGCTCTCTGTTTCCATCAAGTTTTATGTTGGCCTGAGAAACACGCTCAACTGCTGGGGAAGTGGAATTACGGTTTAATTAATGTTTAGCTTGAGGCTGGAGCTCTTGGTGGGGGGTCAGTTTGGCATTTTCCCACAATGCTCTGCAAATCTATGTGTGTTTGTGTGAGAACCAGAGAGGAATACAGTTTCACAGCACCTGGATGCTTTTCTCTGCTCTGTCATTAACAACCACTGAGTCCGGCCCAGTCAGCATATGCGTTTTTGTGTACTTGCACAAATGTGGGTGTGCATCCTTGTTTATTTCAGCATCATTAGAACGCACATCTGAATGCCTTGTAAAAGTGATCAGACTGGCATTTTTTGTTTTGCAAACGATAAAACGTCTGAAAAATCCCATGGACTTCTATGAAAGGGAAGAACCCAAGTCATAAAATGTCGTTGAGACTTGGGGTTGGGCTCTTTTGATATCTAAAAACACCCATGGAAATAAATAAATGGCAGGTGTGGTGACTCTAAACATATTCATTGGCACCAAGGTTATTAAAGTTATAAGAAATTTGGGAGACAATAATTTGCGCTATATATCAAAAATCTTTTATTGATCATCTCTGAAAATGACTGTACTTTCCCTAAATTGGGCGTTGCTAGAGTTCAAAAGAGGATACATTTAATTCTTAATGCTCTGCCAGATCCTTTTGTTTATCTTTTTGATTTGATTCTTTCTCTTTCTTTCATTATCATCATAGATGTTGATCTTTCCATGACTCCATACTCAATGTTTCACTGCAGTGAGTGTGTCTTGGAAGCGTCGCCCTGGTTTCATGTTCAAAGTCCTCCATTGCTCATATTCACATCACAGAACGTGGTGTTGAAGAAGCCGTGTTGGCCATAGATGAACGACCGGTGATCATCTGCTATGTGTATTACAGCCTTTGAGGTATGTAGATTTTGCACACATAAAACACATGAAAGAATGTAGACTGCCTGTTTTCATACAATCCAAGAAGAATTAATATTTTTAAGGTGACGTTCACACAGGATGCGTTCTTACTCATTTTAGTTGTTGGTCTACATGTGCTGCACTGCAAAAAATGACTCTTAAATTAGTTTAATTTTTACATATCCATCCATTTTTGTTATTCATCTGGGTAAAAAACACAAGCTGAAATTTCACAAACTATTTTACAAATGAAAAAACGCTACAATTTAGATACAATTCAGGTTTGGCCTATTGAGTTGAGGGTTTCTTTTGTAAAATTTCCATTTGTAAGAATAACGAGTTCGGGCCGACTCACGGCGGGAGATAAACTGGAAAATGAGCTTGAATTTTTGAGTGAATGAGAGCAAGCAACACTTTTCTCCGTTTGCCTTTGAAACCAGTTCTAAAGAGAACAATGATTTCAGTTTGGCTTAATGGAGATTTTCTAAGTTACTGCGTTTCAAAGCCAATCCTTTTGGAAAGAGCGGCAGGAGACAAACAAACATTCGCTCTAAAGATCTTATCTGTGATGATCATATCAGAGATGATTGAGCACTGTTTATTTTTAAATCTACTTAAAAACTTATAGTTAGCGTTTTGAAATCTATAATTTGACTCAACGTCCTCTTACTTGCAGGGCATAATGATGTCCCATTTCATACTTCTCACAAACGAGCCATTTGTCTCACAGTTTGTCTATTTTCTTTTCTGTACAATAATAGTATAGGCGCCAGTTTCAGCTTTAAATGAGTGTGTCTTAACTGTAATTGAATCAGCCTTTATTTTCCAAGAATTTAATCAAGTGATTATCTCCAACGAGAAGGAAAGAACATCAATCCGAACAATGAATACATTTTTTTTTTTGCTTGTTTTTGTCTTTTTAATAAAGTTTAGAAAATAGAGTTGCTGCTTTGTTTGGCTGCTAAACCCTTGAGTAATTACGTTGACCTCGGATTAAATGATTTGTTCACTCCCCTGCATGTAAACCTGCTACATTAAACAGACATTTTGGATGAACTCAATAGTGTTTGTGACGGTTCTCAAACTCCCTGCCAGCTGGTTCTTCTTAATATCTGCCAGTTTCCGTTGAAAAAGAAACCGTACAAATGATCATTTGATTAAGTTTTAATAGTTTAAGTTTGGTTTGTTTACTTGTTTAACCCCTTCCTCAGCACATTGTGACGCATAACGCCGCGGGCGCTGGATTCAACCAGAACATATGCTCATGTCCCATCTTTGCCTTCTGCCTTTAGTTCTTTTCTCTTCCTCTAATCATTCCCTTTATCACTAATTTATAATTTACAGACAGTGTTGTCTGCTTCCACACAAGGGAGGTACAAAAGATAACTTTTTGGGATATTGTGATGTTGGAAGCTCCCGTAAGATTTATAACGGATTTAACATACTGTTTGTCATAAATTTTGTAATAAAAAGTTTCCCATACAGGGTTCCCACATCTTTTCAAGAACAACTTTTTGACTTCTTGTTCAGAATTACTGAGAAAATGTAATATACACAGTATATATATATATATATATAGGGTTTGATATAGATTTTTTTGCTCACCAGCCACCGTGGCTATGGTTTCCAAAGTTACTGGCCACGATTTTGACAATAGCATAGGGAAAAAACTGCCTATATATATTTTTTATATTATCTCACAATTTGGCAGTCGGTGGGCTATATTAGGTATCCTGGTTCTACCAGACTCTCGTACATTTAATTTTTACAGAGAGTCTGGCCTCTCTCCATTGACAAGCGTTAACTTCCTTGAAAGTGGGTCCTCTGTTGAAGTTTAAAACTATTGGATCTGCCCAGAGTCACTAACGTTTGGCCGTGACGTATGACGACTCAAACTAGCGCATAACCTCAATGTCATCGTTCTCAGCCAATCCCTCTGTTCGCTGATTGGACTGGTAAAAAATTGACTGGAGAAAACCCAAGAATATACCACAATCCCAGAGGTAGTTCTGAAGAAAAATGAAAATTGAGCGGAAGTACGTAGGAGGGCGGAGCCAGGCTATATATTAGGCTGTTGTCACTTTAAAACCTGACGCACAGACCCATTATTCTGTTAAATAGCCAATATACTTGTCTTTATTTGCACACACTTCATGGGTGTGAGCACAAAATCTTCAGGAATTAGTAAAATTATGCTCAATATGCACAATCCCTAGCCAAAATTCAAGCCCTGTAACACCAACAATATTCATCCGGAGCAAATGAAACGAGTGAGTAAAGGGTTTGTTGAAAAGTACTGTATACACATTTTTATTTTATTTTAGAAAATGAACGCTTGTTTCGCTAGATAAGAGCCTTATTCCTCGACTGGGATAGTGTAGAGAACTTTAAAGCTGCAATTTTTACCTTCAACCCGTTGTACCCCACTGAAGTCAACTATATGGAGAAAAATCCTGGAATCTTTTCATCAAAAACCTTAATTTCTTTCTTAATATCTACAAAAGATAACTTTTTGGGATATTGTGATGTTGGAAGCTCCCGTAAGATTTATAACGGATTTAACATACTGTTTGTCATAAATTTTGTAATAAAAAGTTTCCCATACAGGGTTCCCACATCTTTTCAAGAACAACTTTTTGACTTCTTGTTCAGAATTACTGAGAAAATGTAATATACACAGTATATATATATATATATATATATATAGGGTTTGATATAGATTTTTTTGCTCACCAGCCACTGTGGCTATTGTTTCCAAAGTTACTGGCCACGATTTTGACAATAGCATAGGGAAAAAACTGCCTATATATTTTTTTTTTATATTATCTCACAATTTGGCAGTCGGTGGGCTATATTAGGTATCCTGGTTCTACCAGACTCTCGTACATTTAATTTGTACAGAGAGTCTGGCCTCTCTCCATTCTTTTGAACTGAAGAAAGAAATACATGCACATCTTGGCTGACATGGGGTTGAGTAAATTATCAGGAAGTTTTATCTCTGGAGTGTACTAATCCTTCAAGAAATAACTTAAACTTTTAAAGTTTAAGTAACTTTTAACATAACTTCTATGTTTTTTTTTCTTAAGATTGTTATAAGAACAGAACTTAAAAAGACGTTCAAATGCTGATAAGAATATCCTTACAAATAAGTGTAAATAACCTCTTAAAGTAAAACAAGAAACAAGACGGAGCTAAGCCAGAATTGCGACACACCTTTCACTTTTTTTTAAGAGGAACAAAATTATGTTCTTGAGAAATTAAGAGTTGAGTTGTACACTTAGGAACATTATTACAAACATATTTTTAGTTTTTCGTTAACACTTTAAAATATGTTTTTATTTGTTATCATTAGTTAAGGCGAGACACGGCAGGCAAAAACATTTTTTTGGGGCTATTTGTCTTCAATAACATGTGTTCTTTCAGACTTGTGGTGAAAAAAAGTTCAAAATACACATTTATGTCTTTATTTTACAACACTTTGTCTATTTGCGTCTGTTGATTTATCCTAAATTCATCAAAAGTTGGCGTTCTAAATCATCACGCTGATCCACGATCACTGTCTGCTCCCTGTCATCACACACACCATTAGAAAGCTCTCTCTCTCCTGTACAATGCTGTCAGATCCAAATATGGTAATTTCCTTTTTATCAGCAACCAATTGTGAAAGTACAATGGGCATTTAACTCTAAAAGCGAAATCTCATTGGCTGATGTCAATTTTTTGACAACGTGATTGGTTCAGATGCATCACGTGACGCGCTCTGACATTCAGATGTGTGTGTTTGACTGTTTTTCTGTTCAGTTAAAGGCCATAATTGCGGTGTTATAAGTTTTGATGTGATTTATGTGGTTTGTATTGTTGTTGCTAATGATTTGATAAGATATTGTCTGCAAATAGTTGTTTCCACTAAACAAGTATGAATTTTTACATTTCAAATCTTTAAATGCCGTTTTCTCAAAAATTGGTTCCCTTTCGAGGGAACTCGCGATGCGTCGATGACGCTTTGGGAACGCTTGCGTGATTACGTCTGAGCACGTATGTCAACTAGTCCAATGGAAAGAATGAGCGTCACGGGCGGGTGACGTCATGACCAGGAAGAGATATAAGCACATCCGGTGCGTTACTCGCGTTAGCTTTCGTGTCTCAGCAAAGCGCTCTATGTCAAAACTGTCTGTATTATTTACTGTTGTCTGTCACTTTATATATATATCATGGCGAAACAGCTATTCAAGTCTTGTGCTTCTCCCTGCCCTCGTTTTCTTACGGGTGGGGATACTCATGAGCTTTGTGTAGTTTGTTTGGGAGTGGAGCATGCTATGTCAGCCTTCGAGGGGGCTGACTGTTTGCATTGTGAGCGTCTCCCGCTCCGCATGCTCCGCTCTCGCTTGTCCACATTTGAGGATGATGGACAAGCTCGCGAACCTCAGGGCGCTGGACCCGCTGCTGCCGAGGCAGCACGGAGAAAGCACACCTGGGGTTCGCAAATGGATCTCTCGGCGGGGTTGGAGACGGGCTCTGCCTTATCTCCGCCTTTACCCGGGGGATCCATCGCTCGCTTGCCGGTGTCGGAAGCCCGCCCAGCGGCTTCTTCCGCCCGGGAAGCGAGCCCAATGCTTCAGTGCTCTAGTTCTGAGGAGGTAGAAGTACTGAGCATTGAACAAAGTGACACATTAAGCACACGTAGGGGGGAGGATTCGCCATCTATTTCCCCCGCATATGAGGAGTTAGTGGATGTTATATCTCGTGCTGTAGATAAATTGAATATTGACTGGCCAGCAGAGAAAAAAGATACTCGTCCTAAGAGCAAGTTAGACGAGCGATTTTTATCTTCAGATATTTCATCTCCATCACGGGCCCTTCCATTTTTTCCTGATCTTCATAGTGAGCTAAGTAGATCATGGGATAAACCATATTCATCTCGTCTTTTTAGTCCCCATGTTAAAACATACTCTGAGATTAAGGGACTGAAGGAACATGGTTATGGGTCGATGCCCCCAGCGGAACAGACGCTTGCGAGCTATCTGTCTCCTGGATCAGCATCGTCCCTGAAGGCTCCCGTGTTGCCCAATAAGCCGTTAAAAACGACATCGAACTTAGTGGGCAAGGCATATACGGCAGCAGGTCAAGCTGGAGCCTGTCTGCACACGATGGCAGTGCTCCAAGCCTACCAGGCAGAGCTGTTGGGGGATATTGATAAGAGTGAGGGGGTTAGTGCTGACGATATTCGAGAACTTCGTCGGGCTACAGATCTTTCTCTCAGGGCTACGAAGGAGACCGCTCGTGCTATTGGGCGGTCTATGGCAGCCCTCGTAGCTACTGAGAGACATCTTTGGTTGAATTTAGCCGATTTAAAAGATAAAGATCGTGCATTTCTGTTAGATGCCCCAATGTCTCCCTCTGGTCTTTTCGGTGACTCGGTGAACGCTGTGGTTGATAGGTTTCAAGAAACGAAGAAACAGTCAGAGGCTTTTAAAAAATTCCTCCCTCGCCGAGTCCATCCCCCTGGGGATGCTGGGCGTGAGCATCCCCAGCCAAGCTCCTCGCACCGTGTGCAACAAAAAGTGAGTGTTGCGTCTCGTGCTCCTCCTAATAAATCTTGGGGGCCGAGCCAACACTCTCAGCCGAAGTCGTCTAAGTCTAAGCCGGATCTGAGGACCGTTCTTATGGCGAAGAAGGCTTCGGCTCAAAAGAGGTCCTGACGCCACGGGCGTCAGACCGTTGAGGACAGCCCCACCCGGGGTGGAGCGGTGTTCACCTCATTATACGGTGCCCGTTCCACCTCGGGGTCCACAGGGGACCGTTCTGCCAACCCCGCCACCCTTGGTGCCTCGGGGCGCAGCGGTCTCCAGCGAGCTCTTGACTCAGTGTCAACTCGACATTGCGTCGGACTCGCTCCCTCTGAGGGGGGTTCAAAAACAGTCAGTTCGGTTGTTTCCTGCCAGTATGCTTCAGGTCACCGAAGTGGCTGTTCCAGTAATACCAGAGGCCAGTCTCGAGAGACTGGTACCCTTAGTAGATTTTCTGACAGAGTGGAAGAATCTGCCGAATATATCTCCTTGGGTCCTGCAGATAATAGAGAAAGGTTACAGAATCCAGTTTTGTTCTCCTCCACCTCGTTACAACGGGGTGTTACTCACGCTAGTACATCCCGAGCAGGCTCTGGTAATGGAGCAAGAAGTAGAGTCTCTGTTAGCGAAGGGAGCTATAGAGCAGGTGTACTCGCCCGACATAGAATCGGGGTTTTACAGCCGCTACTTTATCGTTCCAAAAAAGGATGGGGGGTTGCGTCCCATTTTAGATCTTCGTTTGTTGAATCGTGCAGTCATGAAACTCAAATTCAAGATGCTCACTCTCAAGCAGATCGTGACGCAAATCAGATCCGAGGACTGGTTCGTCACGATAGATTTAAAGGACGCTTACTTCCATGTCTCCATCCTCCCTCAACACAGGAAGTTCCTGAGGTTTTCTTTCAGGGGCAAAGAATACCAATATCGGGTGCTTCCATTCGGTCTAGCTCTATCACCCCGCACGTTCACGAAATGCGTAGATGCAGCTCTGGCCCCGCTCAGGTTGCAGGGCATACGCATTCTGAATTATATCGACGACTGGTTGATTCTGGCGGAATCGGAACAGTTAGCGGTTCGGCATCGAGATGTCGTTCTCGCTCACATGAAAAAATTGGGGTTGAGACTCAATACCAAGAAAAGTGTGCTGTCTCCATTACAGAGAACCACTTTCCTTGGTGTGGTATGGGATTCAGTCACGATGCGGGCCACACTATCGCCCGTTCGTGTAGCTGCTATCCTCGTAGCCACGAAAGGGTTGAAGCTAGGCCAGTCACGCACTGTGAAACAGTTCGAGAGACTGTTGGGTCTCTTGGCAGCGGCGTCCAATGTGATACCCTTTGGCCTGCTGTACATGAGACCCTTGCAGTGGTGGCTCAGAACCAGGGGGTTCTCCCCGAGGGGAAACCCACTTCGGATGATCAAGATCACACGGCGGTGCCTCCGTGCCTTGGTCATATGGAGGAAACACTGGTTCCTATCCCAGGGTCCGGTGCTGGGAGCTCTTTGCCATCGAGTTGCGATCTCGACAGATGCTTCCCTCACCGGCTGGGGAGCGGTAATGGAAGGCCGCTCAGCTCAGGGTCTGTGGAGGAGTCATCATCTCTCTTGGCACATAAATTGCCTGGAGATGATGGCTGTCTTCAATGCGTTGAAATATTTCCTTCCAGACCTGAGGGGCCATCATGTGCTCGTCCGTACAGACAATACATCGGTGGTCTCTTATGTAAATCGCCAGGGGGGTCTGCGTTCGCGTCCACTCTGCAAACTGGCGCACCAGATTCTCCTGTGGTCCCTGGGGAAGATACTCTCTCTGAGGGCAGTGTATATCCCTGGGTGCCAGAATATCGGAGCAGACATCCTGTCGAGGCAGGTGCTGAGGCCAGGGGATTGGAGACTCCACCCCGAGGCGGTGGAGCAGATATGGGAATTTTTCGGCCAAGCGGAAGTGGATCTGTTTGCGTCTCAGTACACGACGCACTGTCCACTATGGTTCTCCCTCACTCATCCAGCCCCTCTGGGGCTGGACGCTATGGTACAGGCGTGGCCGAGGCTACGTCTGTACGCCTTTCCCCCTGTTGTTCTGCTCCCAGGAGTTCTGGAGAGAGTCCGCCAGGACGGAATAAGTCTACTTCTGGTAGCACCACGCTGGCCGAGTCGGATTTGGTTTGCGGACCTTATTCGTCTCCTCGACGGCCCTCCCTTGGAGATTCCTATCAGGAGGGACCTTCTGTCTCAGGCAGGGGGCACAATATATCACCCCCGACCAGAGATTTGGAATTTATGGGTTTGGCCTCTGAGGGGGCCCAACTTATAGAGAGTGGTCTTTCAACTGAGGTTGTGGAGACCATTCTTAGCTCCAGAGCTCCAGCCACGAGGAAATTGTATGCACTTAAGTGGAAAGTTTTCACTTCTTGGTGTCA
This sequence comes from Phoxinus phoxinus, assembly GCF_949152265.1. Taxonomy (NCBI): domain Eukaryota; kingdom Metazoa; phylum Chordata; class Actinopteri; order Cypriniformes; family Leuciscidae; genus Phoxinus; species Phoxinus phoxinus. The sequence goes on from NC_136895.1 coordinate 6,645,509, forward strand.
CCAGCATCAGCGGGATCCAGTCAACTGTTCAGTTAACACAGTACTTGAATTTCTCCAGGATCGCTTTTCATCAGGTTTATGTCCATCTACCTTAAAGGTCTACGTGGCGGCCATTGCGGCTTTCCACGCCCCGGTGGGTAATACATCTTTGGGTCGAGACCCCCTGATTATTCGTTTCCTTCGTGGCACCTTGAGGCTGAGGCCTGCAACACGTACTAGGGTGCCGGCTTGGGATTTGGCAATAGTTTTGGAAGGCCTTTCAGGGGCTCCCTTCGAACCCCTTGAGTCGGTTTCAGAGAAATTTCTGACATTCAAGACCATCTTTCTTCTGGCTATTTCGTCCCTAAAAAGAGTCGGAGACCTTCAGGCCCTTTCGGTTTCTCCCACCTGTCTCGAGTTTGCTCCTGGGATGGTCAAGGCATTCCTTTACCCTAAACAGGGATATATACCTAAGGTGCCAACCAATATTCCGAGGCCTATTGTACTGCAGGCGTTCTATCCTCCTCCGTTTGCCTCTTCGGACCAGGAAAAACTGAATCTCTTGTGCCCAGTGCGAGCACTGGACACTTATGTCCACAGGGCTGCCCCGTGGAGAAGATCAGATCAGTTATTTGTCTGCTTTGGATCACCTAAGAAGGGTCTTCCAGCTTCTAAACAGACAATTAGCAAGTGGATAGTCGAGGCTATTTCTCTTGCTTATGAGTCCTCTGGCCAGCCATGTCCTCTGGTGGTCAGAGCTCATTCGACTAGGAGTATGGCGGCCTCTAAAGCCTTATTATCGGGGGTTTCCCTTCAGGAGGTTTGTGATGCGGCAGGCTGGTCCTCACCGCTCACATTTGTGAGGTTTTATAGCCTGGACCTGGACGCTGCCCCAGGGTCCCAGGTGCTTTTATCTTAGTTTGCCGACAGTTTTGTCTGCTGGCATTTTGTAAGTATGGCGTATTGGGTATTCTCGTTCCCAAAGCGTCATCGACGCATCGCGAGTTCCCTCGAAAGGGAACGTCTCAGGTTACTATTGTAACCCTAGTTCCCTGAGAAGGGAACGAGACGATGCGTCGCCCTGCCATACTTCCTGCATCCCTGCGATCGACTTTGCTTCGACTCTTTCAAGCTAACGCGAGTAACGCACCGGATGTGCTTATATCTCTTCCTGGTCATGACGTCACCCGCCCGTGACGCTCATTCTTTCCATTGGACTAGTTGACATACGTGCTCAGACGTAATCACGCAAGCGTTCCCAAAGCGTCATCGACGCATCGTCTCGTTCCCTTCTCAGGGAACTAGGGTTACAATAGTAACCTGAGACGTTTTCTTGTCATTCTCCAGTACAAACTTTTCAGCCTATGTTGCACCGATGTACACCAAACTTGCCAGTTATACACTTAGCAGTATTCTGAAAATATATTTTTGTTAAGAGGGATTTGTTAATAAATCATTCCTGGCCTGATTTATGTGACATTTTAATAAAATTAGACTTTTTAAGGTTATGGAGAGTATATATTGATTTCCTAGGTAATGAAAGAATATATCCTGAAGTCCCTCTAAAATTCTTTTTTCATCTTGTGTGTAAAAAATACATAAAAAATAATTTCGCACCTGGCTTTATCATGTGTTCAGATCTATCTACTGAAAATATATGTAAAAATGTGCATATTTAATGAGATAATGCCTAATTTGCATAAGTAAACAGTATTTAAAAAAACAAATTTAAAAAATGTGTAATACATTATATACTTGTGTAAGTAATCAACTGAGGAAGTTTCATGGTGTTATCTATTATTTTAATATTTTACCCTATTCACCTGTAGTGTCTCGCCTTAATGCATTAACAAAAAAGTTATATATTTTTACAACATTTATTAATATTTGTTAACTTTAGTTCATACAAATGTTTCTATTAGTAATATAACCAGACACAATTTTTTATCTTAAAAATGTATTAGTAGACGCTGAGATGAACTGAGATTGTTTCACGATCCGGTTGCTGAAAGGTTTTTCTTCAATGCCTCACCTCTGAAACAACATTCTTTTTTTTTTTTCAGATGTCACAATCAATCAAATTTCCAAACGGATAAAATCTATTCCTCCTCTTTTTTGTTCTTCATTGAATATATTTTTTTAACTAAATTACTGTAATTCCCTTAACGAGAAACCACATTTCTTTATATTTATGTAATTTAATAACTTTAGATTTATATAGTACGAAGTTTTTGTAAGAAGTTAATAGTGTAAATAATAACATTTTAATCTTGACTTGAGCTATAACAGCTACATTTCATGTATAGCTTGAAGCTGAGAAGTTTCAACTTTAAAGTAGCTTCCTCAACACTATTTTGAAGTAATTGCAGAGTAAATTAACTCGAAAACCCCAAAATGTGCAAATAGGTTCCTGTGCAATGTGTAAAATGTAAAACTTGTAGTCATACCAGAAAGACTGACGTAAACTGCTGTCATGCCAATGGCATTAAGAAACTCTGGTATCTCGGCTGTTTAGAGATTTGATGGCGAGATCCGCTTTAGTGGTTGGCTAGATTAGTGTGTAACTTCAAACTAGCACACATGAGTGGTGCAACCCATTTAGTGCTTTCTAAACTGCTTACAGGTATACAGACTCATTTAACGTTCTGAATTTATTACTGGCTCAGAGCGCATACACGGGTAAACAAGCTCATAAAGGCTCAAATGAGGAATAGTTTAGAGTTGTTTGTGATGGTTTCAACATGTCATAGCGACATTCATTGAGTTAGCTTCAAGGCATAGACATAGGCTACATGACATCTATAAAATCTATACAAAAATATACATCTATAAAATACAATTGTAAGACATGAATGCTTTAAATCCGCCAAACCTTGACCACTTTGTTTTTCTAACTTCGGCCATTTTGCCAACTTCAACCACTTGCCCTCTATCCCGCTCAGATCCCTTGACCCGGACACTCAAAATGATTGATGGGAAGAGTATGTTTCTAAACGACTACTTTTCTGATTGGCTAAACAAGATCAGGCTGTTCCCCTGATGCTTTTTTTGTGTTTACAGAGCCTTGGGCTGTCACAGATACATGTGTGATTTTTCACAACAGCTATTTTAGTCATATCTGTCAGGTAATAGAGACATTTTATGCTTGTTAAAAAAGTTGCTTACAGCACCTTTAACATGATCCATATTTGCTTCAACAAAACTTGGACATGCATCAATTTGGAGGTTCCTGACATAACCAGCCAACACAACCACATGCCTGTAATTATAGAGAATTCATAAACGTTCCCTCAAACTTAGACATGCCAAGACATGCAAGTCTACAGTTCTCACGCTAGACTGTGAGACTAATTAATTCAATATTGCAACTGGGAGATTAAAGTCTTTTTGCATGTGACAGTGCAGCGTGGAAGGTGCTGCTTTGATCTGCATATCTGTCCACTCTTTTGACTCTTTCACAGCCTTAATGAATATTTTGCTTCAGTTGTGCTGTCATCTATCACCACACAAATGACAACCAGCCACTGGATGAACTAGTTTACCGCACCTCTCACCTCATCTTGATTTGTTTGTCCTCTTTAGCAGATTAATTTTGATAGTGGTACATTCTGCTTTATTTTTTTTTTTTTTAGATGAGGGTATTTCAAAACTAGCAGTAAAAGAAACAAAACACAGTAAAAGAAACGAAACACAGAAAGTCATGACTGCAAACAATTGCTTGTAGCCATCGTATTCCAAGTGTAAAATAATTTGGATGTTAATATTGTAAACCTCTTGGTTCGACGAACTTGCTGGCCCGTTCTGTTGATGTTTATGGCCATACATAAAAGAGATATATCATAGATAAAATAAATATACCATTTGAAACTGTGAAGGGTATAAATAGTGTCTACTTACAATCAAAACAAAACTTTGTGCTTTTGTAAAATAAAGAAAACAAACAGGATGAGCTTTTTGCCGTCTCTGTCTCCATGAACATTTGTGTGGAGTGTGTCATAAAAATTAAACAAAACCCCGGCGAATACTTGTGAAGAAAGCACAAATGCCAGGGCATTTCAAAACTTCTCCAGGGCCTAAAAATTATTAAATTCTGTAAAAAATATATTAAGTAAAAAACACCTTTACATGTTGAACCTATATTAGTGTACATATTAGCATTTATCATAATTAAAGGCATTGAAGTAAAGTTCGTTTTTTTTGTTGATTGATTGATTGATTGATTGATTGATTGATTGATTGATTGATTGATTGATTGATTGAAGAAATTATATTAAAATAGCTAAACTTATATGTGACATAGCATAACATATCCCTTCCCCCATTTTATCATCTGTATAAAAAATGCATAAACAACACTTTATTTCAACATGCACTCTCCCTATTCAGCACTGTGTAAAGCATGATGGGAAGAGGAAATCCTGTTCCTAGTTTATATTGCTACTTTAAATGGTTAGTTCACCCCAAAACATTTAATTCTGTCATTAATTACTCTCTCATGTCGTTCCAACCCTATAAGACTTTCGTTCATCTTTGGAACACACATTAAGATATTTTTATTGAAATCTGAGAGCTTTCTGTCTCTACATTGACAGCTACGCAACTGACATTTTGATGCTTCAAAAGGTTCATAAAGAGTTCGTAAAACTAATCCATATGAACTGGTTTAGTCCAGATTTTATGAAGAGACTCAATCACTTTATATGATGAACAAATTGAATTTGGGTTTTTAGTCACAGTTATTTGTGGTCTCAGAGGGAAAGAAGTAATTTACTTTGTTCTCACTAAATCGTTAACTAATCTACATTTAATGTTGAATTATGGTCTATTGAAATTGTATTGGTAACACCTATATCATAAACACCATTCTATTGTGAAACCTCAAACATTTAAAGGGGGTTTGTTATATTTTGGGTTTGAGATATTTTAATTAATTGTTTTATTAATAAGACTGACAATAAATAAAAAAAAGTGCTTTCTTTATTGTGCTAATACTGACACAATACAGCAAATAATAGTCAAATAAAGCTCCCCAAAAATGTAAAAATGCAATTGCTTAATTTATTCATGCGGCAATGCACTCTGTGTCATGTTTATGGACTTTCAGTTAGTCATCAGTTTTCTTTGATCTTAGTTTGTCTGTCTTGACCTAGTTTCTCAGTTCGTTTGATCAGTCATTTCGTTCACCTGTTGTCATTTAATTGGCTAATTTCCCGTGTGTATAAATACTTTCTGTTTGGTTCAGTTCAATGTTTGGTCATCATCAATGTTAGTTGTGTTTATGTTACCTGCTGCCTTCCCGAGTATTCAAGTTTCCTATTAAAGGACTATTCTGTGAGATTACCAATTTAAAGTCTCTCTGGATTTAGCCTGGGAGTACACTGTTACTCTAAACATTTTAAACTCAGAAGCCAAGTTTCAAAACTTAAATATATTGATAAACTTTATTAGATTTAGAGTTTACAATATATTGAAATTTACAGTGCAAGTTGTTTATGCTACATTTGTTTTGATGTATTAAAGTTTTTTTAAACAAATTTAATTTAACATTATTATTATTATGAATTGCATGAGAAGCTCATTGAAACTGTCATTATGCACACAATTGGGTCCCACTTTATATTAAAGGATAATTCCGGTATTTAACACCTTGAGTCTATATTGTAGTTTGTTTTGGATGAACAAGAGTGGTAGACAACTTTTTTGACAATGGTTCCTCTCTCGAGTTTTTGACTATAATAGAATTGGCCATGGACCCATTTAACATTGGAGTAACTTGAGGTGCATGTCCGAAAATGTCATTAAAACAGCCAATAATGTTCGTTTACAAAACTGTTAAACTCACCGAGTGGTTAGCGGTGTTCGTTGATGATTATAAACAATATATCGTCGCAGTATATGATTCCAATCCGTTTATTTTGCTATAGTGGAACTATTTTTTCAGACACTTCACAACCGTGTAACTTCCGCTCAATATTTGAATCTGAAGCGTTAGCACACTCCTGACCACTTGATGGCGATAACCGATGTTTATGTCTCGCGGGACACTCACGGTCACAGTCGAGTTCAACTTCAAATTGCACTGGTCAGTGGTCATGTCTTTCAATTTGGTTAGAATTTGTGCGGTCAAAAACTGCGGTAAAGTTCCTAAAAAAATGTTTTATTTAGCTTACTCTCCCGGAGCACAGTTGCTCTGCTCGCTAGCCTTATGAGAAACGGAAGCGAGCAAAAAGACTACATCGACCAAATGTAAACAGCCCCCTTTCCGTTTCCGGTAGCGCATTTATATTAACGAGCACTCAGTCCTTCAACAGAATTCAATGGGATTTTACAAAATGACGAATAAAACACGACAGAAACTGTATTTCGCAACACTTTTTGTTTCTGGAACATCAACTAACATCACTAATCACTCGGTGAGTTGCACAGTTTTGAAAACTAATGTTAAAGGTTGTTTTAATGACATTTTCGGACATGCCCATTGACTCCAATGTTAAATGGGTCCATGGCCAATTCTTTTATAGTCAAAAACTCGAGAGAGGAACCATTGTCAAAAAAATGTTGTCCACCACTCTTGTTCATGCAAAACAAACTACAATATAGACTCAAGGTGTTAAATACCGGAATTATCCTTTAAGTGGCTTTAAGTACTATGTACTTACAATGAAAAATAAGTACAATGTACTTATTGTCTTCATGTTGTATTGTAAAACACTTGTGCTGCTATTGAGGTGTGATACTGGTAAGGTTAGGGACATGTGTTGTGGTATGGGTAGGTTTAAGGGTGGGTTAAGGTGTAAGAGAAGGGTCAACCTTGTAATTACATAAATTAATTACAGCTGTAATTACATGCCAAATATTTTAAAATACAAGTCTATTGTATCAGAGTCAAGTCAAGTGATGAACACACTGTGCATCTGTCCTTGCATTTGGAATAAGAACGAAAGCGGGTTTTCTAATAATGTATTCAGTCTTATTCCATATTAGGATATTAGTCCGGTAACACTTTATTTTACAGTGTCTTTGTTACATATGTTAAATGTACTTATACAGTAAATTATGCATACTTACATGCAACTAACCCTCAACCAAATCCTAATCCTACCCTAACCTTATAAGTACATGTAGTTGCTTAATATTACTCAGTACTTAAATATATAATTACACTGTAACAATGACACCTTAAAGCAATGTCATAAAAGGGTAAAGACTTATTATAAATGCATAATATCATGCAGCATTACTTGAGATACAAAAGTTGTGTAATCCAAACAAAATTCTAGTTTTTAAAGCAGCACTAGGTTACTTTTCTTTTTTTTTGCTCTCGGGGTCCCCCTACAGTTGGGAAACAGTATTGTCCTCTACTACTGTCGTAAACTCTGTCATACATGCACGTGCATTTGTTGACAACCATGATAGCCCTGAACACTGTAGGAGTTCACATGCAGGTGTTCTGCTTGCGTCGCGTGTGAAGTGTCTTCATCCAGGTACAGTGGCATATATTTCAGCATGTCATGATATGAATATAATTTCATGGGTTTTATTTTTTTTTCAAACGACAAATGATCGCGATGCTCACGTTTACAAGCCAGCGTCATTATAGTAGCCTAGTCTATTCGTTACCGTTTTACTGAATCTATATGATACTTCAATGCAATGTTTGAGTGGTAGATAATAACCATATATCGTCAATATGATAATATCAAGCTACCATAGATGAATCTGCAAATTTTAGAAATCAATTTGCATTATAGCTTGTTTATTTGTTTACAAATAAACAAATATCACAGACATGTTAGGTATCCTAAAATATTATTTTGTACATCTTATATATTTACTTGCAAGAATGTAGCCCCTATCAAACTTGTACACGCCGTTTAGACATAGGCTTTCATTTGATATTTGAAAGTCCGCATCGGTCGAGCATAGGGTTGCCACCATAGACAGTATATAAACGGTTGCCACCTTTGATTTGTGAAAAACCAGGACATTCAGATTATTATTATTTTTGGGGGTCTGAGTTGTAGGTTGTAAATAGTATTTTCTTTGACACTGGTGGCTCATCCGACTTTGTTGTGTTATCCTCATAGACAGTGGTTATCCTCCTCGTCCGTCTCTCTCCCCATTTCACACAATAGATGTAAATAGACAGTTTTTAAAAAGCTAGCTAGCAACTAAACTCACACTGTATCATCTTGGATGTGTGTTGATGCGCGCGCGCGACCGACCGACAGCACAGGCAGTTGCTAGGCGATAAGTTGAGCTTCTAATCAAATAAAAGTAAACGCCTGGCATTGGCCAATCCACTGTTTTACCCGTTTTTACCATGGTTTTTACCCGTTTACGGACACAGGATTGGATGTACTGTACACAACTATGAAGAAAACACAGTAGCGGTAGACGGAAACGGTTTAATTTGAAACCAGGAAATTCTACTTTAGAAGTATATTTTCACAAAAAAACGGGACAATTCGTGTCCCGGGAAAGAATATGAATTTTCTGGGACTGTCGCTCAAAAAAATGAATAATCCCTGGAAAACATCGGGCACCCCTCCTCCTCCTTCAGCTCACGCCAGCGAGGAAACGCTGGCCCAATGTTGATCCTCGTTCTGCCTTTAATACGATCACTTTCTCGTTTCCTCTTGTTGCTTTCCTCCGACAAAACCTTTGCTTTCTTGCTTTTCTGTCTGCTTCGGCTATGACTATAACATTTGGCAAACAAACGCTAGTTTGGCTCGCACGTCCGATTTTAAGGAAGTGGGGGTGGTGGTGGAAGTGACGTATATGCCGTAAAGCAGTCGAATTTTGTAGTCTCTTTGTTCGCCGGTTACTACCCGAAACCCGAAGTTTAAAAGTACGATTAAAAACGCTACAGACCCCGTCGGGCTATGGCAGACGTGTCATTCAACCTATTGTAAGTCGATGTACCATCACAAGAGACTTGGAAATATATTATTAAGGTTGAAAAGTAACCTAGTGCTGCTTTAAAAATCCATTTCTCAGAGTTCTTTAGGAGTCTAATATAAGTTCTGCTCAAAAGTGATTCAGGAATAAAGCAACTCTCTTTTCTGAAATACAATGTTTCCAAAAACATCTTTAGTTTAAATTTGTATTATCTGTTCCTGTCTAGTGAAGAACAATGCCCAAAGCTGTGTACTGTATCTTTCAAGTGAATCAGGATCTATGACTAAGACATTTGGGAGAAAAACAACACGGAGGCAGCAACCTATCATCTGTGAGTAACTCACCCAGGAAACGACAGCACAATTACGCCGACCACGCATATGAAAGTCAAATAGATGCTTATAATCTTCTTAATCTCTCACTAATGCGGGATCTTTGTTGGCATTCTCATACTAAACTTTGATTCGAGTGGTTCCTCCAGCGTTAATGATGTAAGTGTGCTCGAAATGCTAAAGATGGTACCCAACTAAATCTTGTTCCTCTCTCAATGACATAAGATCAATTCTCACCACAGTCTTTGTCTTATATTCGGGCACTAAGTCAATATTTTTTTTCTCAGGATGACACAGGAATGGATGACACTGTCTTGTGTGAGTGTATGTTGCATGCTGGGACAAAATGATGGTCTGTTTTTGTGAAGAAGATAAGTTTGAAAGCTCAAATGGAACAGTTTTTATATAGAATAAAGGATTTCTGAATTCAGCAAAAGTTGTAAACTACGACATGGCATTCATTAGAGGTTGTATACTACTTTCCAAAATGTATTAATTAATTCATGAATGGTAATATTTTTCAAACCTTCATTATTGTTATTGTTGAATCATAAATATTACGACATGTTATTAAACTAACATTGAAGTCATAGAAAATATGGTATTTTTATGAAACTTACTGATCGTGACATACTGGTCGTCTTTCTGATATAATTTCCTGTTTTATGATTTTCTTGTCGTCTGATGATAATAAAATGGCTTCCTATCTTTTAGTTACCACACTTACTTACATTTGGTGGACAAATTTGTATGATTCAATACCATAACAATAATTTACTGCTTGATTATTTATTTGATAAAATGAGTAAAACAACTTTAAGGTTTTTATTCAATTTAATTACTCTATAATTGGATTTATTTTGCAATCCGATATATATAAAAAAAGGTTTGGGGAAGATGAAAAATCTTAATCATAGAGGAGGTGTATTAAGAGTTTTTATTTGAATTCATTTTTTAAAATAATTTTTTTGAACAAATTGGCACAGATTCCATTGCGTACATCAGAACCATCAACAAACTAGTATTTATTTGTCATGCATATTTGTAGATTTTCCAGTCTTTGGAAGTTCTCATGAGAAGTTTTAATACTGAATGTGTTAAGTTAATTAAATAATAAGGGAAGTGTAAAACCAAAACAGACGGCCTGGCCTTATCTTTGCCCCACTGAAATGCGAAAACTGAAAGTAAGTTTGTTTTTTCTATTTATTTATTTACTTACAAGATTAACAGGGCATTTCCACACTTTTTATTATAGGGGTAACCTTGAATTCAAGAGATGTTTACTTTTATTGTTTGTTCAGAAAGCATGCAATGCAATCTTAAATTTCAGTGTTTGATATAGCTTTATTTTATTTAATAGGTTCTCATTTGGTGTGTGTGTGTGTTTTGGAGTTCTATAGAGACTATGGCTGTCATATTAAGCATACATTCCTGATTCAGAAGTGTAAATGAAAACAGCTGTTTTTTCTTTGTGTACATTTCTCAGACACGGCCAATTAATCACTCTTAAGGAGCACGTCAGTCTCTAAAGGTGCGTTCCTCACCTTATCTTTTCCCTGTAATGACCCACAGCATTTCAAAAAGCCATATTCATCTTCAGTCCCGCTGACACAGCTGTCAGACTGACTGATTGATATATGTGTTCACAGGTGGTAGAAATAAGAGACGGGTATAATTAGGTCCTTGTTTTTTGGGGTCTTCAATCTTAAAAAATATAAGTTCCAAAAGGAGGTTTTGCAGCGATGCCATAGAAGAACAATTTTGGTTTTCCAAAGAACCTTTCAGTTAAGAGCTATTTTTCTAAGTGTAAAGAACATTTTAAAATCTGAAGAACTATAAAGAAACTTTTCCGCAATGAAATGGTTCCATGGATGTTAAAGTTTCTAATAGAAGCATAGATGCAAATAAAGAACCTTTATTTTTAAGAGTGTGGAAGTAGTCTTTCTATCCTCTTTTCACAGTCCTTAAACAAGTTGCCCTGAAACCTCCTAGACACAAGTCCATTAATGAAAAAGGTTGTTGGAAAACTACTTGACAGATCCTGACCAGAAGGTGTCTGGTATGTTTTGAGTTTATCTCCTTGTTTAAAATTGATAACCTCATCCAATCCTCTCAGAGCCAAATAAGGAGGGATATTGAGTGTCCTATCATTCCAGGGAGGAGTTCTTAAGCTTTGCCAAAGACAAGGTTCATTCCTATTAAAAGCTGTTTGGCTTGGCCCTGTTTTAAGTTTAGTCACTCAAGCCAACAAGTACATCTGCGCACCGCACCTCCCTGTACCTGTCGAAAACATCTCGTACAATCCATTATAGAGCGTTGTCACAAATCGCAGAATTTGAATACACATCTGAAGATGAATAAATTCTCAAAAGTCTTTCTACGTTTTCTTTTTATTTATATTTATATTTCTTTTCAGACCAGTGTTGGAGAAGCTGTTTTGAGCCTGTGGTTTGTTAAAAGACAAGCTGCTCATATTTTAAAGTAGTTAAAGTACTGTTAAGTTAATCTAACTCAAAAGTAGTTAGTTAGGTACCCAGACAGCAACATATGGCGCTTTTCCACTTCATGGTACGGCTCAGTACGGTTCGGCTCGGCGCGGCACGGTTCAGCTCGCTTCGCTTTTCCACTGTGTTGTACGACTCGGCATGGCACGGTTCGCTTTAGCTTGGTTTGCTTTTCCACTGCAGTTAGTACTGCTTCAAAGTAGGTGGGATTATAGACTGATCGTTATAGTTTATCCGCTCCTCTGCAACCAACGAGAGGCGTTTAACCTGAGCCGTTTGCCCACACAAAGACCATGGAGCAACTGATCCGGGAGCTGGCTATGCAAGCAAATCATGTCCTGTTTCGCAAAAACTGCTCAGATCTTCAGCCTTGGAGTCAGCTTGAAGAAGACTGAAGTTCTGCATCAGCCCGCACCACAAGAAGAGTACCATCCACAAAGCATCTCCATTGAATAAAAAGAACTGAAGGTTGTCCACCATTTCAGCAACTTGAGGTGCGTGATCTTGCCTGACGCCAAGATTGAAAAAGAAAAGACACAAAAAAGATACAAAGGTCAGTGTATACAATGCTGTTGTGCTGACCACTCACCTGTATGGCGATTAGTCCTGAGTCACGTACCGTCATCACCTGAGACTCCTCGAGCGTTTCCATCACATTCGTTGGAGTGACTTCGTTGCCAACACTGAAGTCCTCGAGTCAGCAGAAGTTACTAAGCAGGGCTTACTTGCATCGAGGCCATGGTCCTCAAGGTACAACTTCGCTGGGCAGGGCACGTCTCCAGGATGGAGAACCACCGCCTACCTAAGATTGTGCTGTACGGGGAACTGTCCTCTGGCTACCGCAACATCGGGGCATCGCGAAAGCGGTACAAAGACTCCCTGAAGAAGTCCCTAACTGCTTTCTGCATCGATCAGCGTCGGTGGGCTGCACAAGCAGCTGATCGCGACTCCTGGCGGCGCACAGTCCATCAGGCCACCTCCTTCTTTGAAGATACCTGCAGGGCCAGTAAAAAGGACAAAAGGAGAAGAAGGAAGAACAGTGTCCCCTCAGCACCCATCCTGGACCAGACCTTTACCTGCAGTCGTTGTGGCAGAACCTGCCTGTCCTGCATAGGCCTCGTCTGCCACCAGCGTGCCTGTAGTAAACTTGGATGTCATTCCTAAATCTTTGTTCGAGAAGCCAAGCCTTGATGATGATGATGATGATGAGATATATATATATATATATATATATATATATATATATATATATATATATATATATATATATATATATATCATAATTCAGCTCAATAACTCCAGGAGCATGTATTACAAGTCAATAGTGTTTTTATTTCATGTTAATATACTATTTAAGAAAAAGAATGTCGTCAATCACAACCAAAATTCAACGAATTCATACATTCAAGATGGAATATAATGTATGGGTCAAATTTGTGAAAGGTCGCACAGAGTTTCTTTCCTCAATGGAAAATAAATCAAAACGTCTCTTGCAAGAGTAATTTATGTGTCCCTACTGGCGAATAAAGCGATGCTCCCTTTTGCATCCATAACATTACCAGCTGGAGTTGCCTTCTTAGGAAGAAATGGTGCCAGAACAACATCAAGTATTAATCACACCATGTCCTTTCCCTGACACCATTCCAAATGCCTTGTTGTTCACTTAGCGCAAAACACTCGAGCCATCCATCCTTTTGAGAGGGAAAGTAATCTGACTTATGTTTGTATAGCATTTGATGGGGTCTGAGCAAAAGCAGCCTGGCATTTATGTCCTCTTTTCCTCCTAAACAAGGATGAAAAGCAATTTATACTGTGAAATCTAAACTACGCCCATAATGTCTGCACATTCCACTACTCAGAGAAAGGTTACCTTGTAAAGAGGTACATCTATACAGCCATGAGAATGACTGCGTCTTTTCATGCGGTGAAAGATAGCTATCTAGTACTCTACACAAGTTAGAGCCGGAACAATTTATGTGTTGTGCTACGAAGAGGTTTCAACCATTGGAATACCAAAGCACATTATTCACTCACAGCACCAATAATAATAATAATATGGCAGCTTCCAGATATTTGAAAATATAAAAGCAGGCTGATGTCAAAAAGAACTTTTGAGTTCCTCGAACTTTAAGATAGTTAAGATAATTATCACTTGCAGGGGCTTGAAAGTCAGCATGAAACGTTTGCAACCCATTTTACTTCTGTAATCTAATGTAACCTTATCCATAAGGAATTGATCGGATGGTGAAAAGCGATGAATAATTTTAAGTATTGATATTGTCTCTGCTTGGTGAGTGTTTGTGAAAACAGTTTTTATAGACTCCAGAAAGAGTACTGCATCTCTGTATTTTATTATAGCGATATAGAAGTTGTATCTCAACTCAAACTTTATCTAAATAATAATTTAAAAAATCAATATGGAAAAACAAAGAGGCCCAAGCTATCTGAGATAGTTGTAAATGAGTCTGGTGTTGTCCAGCAGTGAGATGTTTTCATTTGAGATGAATGTCTGTAGATTATGGAGGTGAACTGCCTGTTCTAGGATGGTGAACCGTCACCCGTGGTTCCTTTCATCAGAACATCTTCTCCAGAACTCAGACTTGTTTATATGATTCAAGGTGATATGAAACATATACCTGCATTACTGCATTGCGTCTGTTTCAGATTAATATCAGCCCACACTTCTCTGTTTCTTTCTGTATGGACAGTAAATGTCACACACAGTGTGATGTTTTCTCATGATAAGATATGCAGGCAAGATGTCTGATTTCCATGTTTCAATAGAAATTGCTTGAAATGTTTAATCCTGTGGACATATTTCCCTTTTTATATATTTGGTTTCACAGAGTCTGTAAGAAACTCCATACAGAAATAATTTAACATAAAAAAATAATAATAAAAAAATAGTTTTAGAAGCAATTTCATTTACATTATAAAAGAGAATAAAAGACTATCACATCTTCTGTTGCATGCTGACTTTAAACACTCCTATGTTTTTTTGTCAAAATACATTCTCTTAACCTTTATCATCCTTTGACTATTATTAGACTATTAAACGTGGGTTTATGTGTTCCCCCAAAAGTGTAAACATTGAGCACTCCAGGCACCAGCTAAACAGTGAGAGCGGTCCTCTCAGATCCGTCAATCTCTTTCCAGCTCAACCAATAGCTAGAGTTTGTGGGCGTGGCTACTGTAGCAGGCGGAGCCAGAGGGTGTTAGGAGGATGTGGGACCATGGCTGACATGTTACATGGGAAAATAGATTCAGCTTTGGGTACAGGAATGCAAGCCAAAATTCACTGCATTAAGACCTTCAAAGATTAAACACATCATGAAGCAACCAGGTATTAAGATGCAATAATAATAATTCATTACATTTATATAGCGCTTTTCTGGGTACTCAAAGCGCTTTACATGGAATGGGGAATGTCCTCAACCACCACCAATGTGCAGCATCCATCTGGATGATGCGACGGCAGCCATATTGCGCCAGAACGCCCACCACACACCAGCTTACTAGAGGAGAGGAGATAGTGATGAAGCCAATCAGGACATGGGGATGATTAAGAGGCCATGATGGACAGAGGCCAAGGTGCAAATTTTGGCCAGGATGCCGGGGTTACACCCCTACTCTTTTTCGAAAGACATCCTGGGATTTTTAATGACCACAGAGAGTCAGGACCTCGGTTTAACGTCTCATCCGAAGGACGGCGGTCTTTGACAGTATAGTGTCCCCGTCACTATACTGGGACGTTAGGGCCCACACAGACCACAGGGTGAGCGCCTCCTGCTGGCCTCACTAACACCTCTTCCAGCAGCAACCTGGTTTTCTCAGGAGGTCTCCCATCCAAGTACTAACCAGGCTCAGCCCTGCTTAGCTACAGTCTTGAGCTACAATGGACGCTTCACAAACATCATCATGCACCGTTCAGAAAGCCAAATATTTCAGTTTATATTGTTTACTTTGATGTGTCCAGTGTAACAGCCTCAAACTGTTGTGGCACGTCCCATGATGGCACACGTATATCACGGACACATCTATTTGATGTCTGCATTTACATCTGCAAGATGTAAATCTGTAATTTGCCTTTTTGGACCTGTTTACACCTGGTATTAAGATGCATTTTGGTTGATCGGATCACAAGTAGACAAAGGGAGACACATTCTCTTTTACACCTGGTGTTTTAATCCGTCTCTTTAGTCCACGTTCAACCACTTCTGTCCTGATTTCTTCAAGGGGAGAGTCTATGGGCAGGTAAATATATGTTTTTTTTAGATCTTTTGATCTAATGGACAAAATAAGCTCACGCAATTTACATATGAACACGCCTGGAGGCGACTGAAAAACATTCAGAAAAACGTACGGAGAACATGAGCTTTCATTTCTGCTCTGACAGCCGCAAGACCAGCCGAACGCTGTGAGTGTGTGTTAGAAATCAGCAATGGAGAGAGAACATTGTGCTTGGTACGTTTTTCATCTTCAAGCCAAACTTGGGTCTCCTTCCGACAATGTTTAAATACCGTCTGGCTAGCGCTCTTGCCATAATGTTTATGCATTAGGTCAGTAGACGGAGATTAGATGATCTTTAGGTGCTGTTTAAACGCATGAGCGTTTACACTATGTAACCAATCCGGTCTAATGTGTTTCCAACTACCTCTGGAAGTGGTCAAAAGCGGACAAGCTCAAATATTTTAGACCCCGTTTACACCTGTATTTAGTGGCGTTCCACTTGTGATCCGATCGACCATAACTTAGTTTCCTATCACATGTTCAATGGACATTTAGAAAATGCCATTGAGATATTTAAGATTTAGAGTGTATGTAAAACTACGTGCATCAGATGTTTGTACACAACAGATGTTTTCCAGATTAAGTGCTCTTTAGCAGACATCTCGGAGATGTACATGTGCTATCTGAGTCATGTCAAAATGCCTCTGGTGCAGATATACATTATCTAGACAGGATGTTAGTCTACTCAATTGCTTACTCATTATGACACATAGCAACACAGCTAAAACTATTCCTAATATGTTTGACTCTTTATTGAAATTAGCCTAGTTTTACCTGTTGAGACATGCCTTCACAAGTCCCTGTAAGAGATGTTTGTGATATTCCTGTTTGCCAAATATGCGGTGTTTGCCAAATATGCAAATATGCATTATGTTTGTAGTTCCACTAGTATAGTGTCGCAGAAATGACATACTCCACCTTTAAGAATGAAAGAATGTGGCAGTTTCATCCGGTTGTCTAGTGAATCTTTAATCTCATAACATTTATGGAATACTCCTCAAACAGATATAACCCAAATCTATTTTTAGGATGTTAGTGTCTTTGCTAAATATGTTACTGTCATAGCCGCCAAACTCATACAATTGCTGTTATGATGATGACAAAAGCTGCTTGCATAATAATAGAGACAGACAAAGTAATAAGTAAAGAATTACAAGCATGTTAGGTGAGCGAACTGATCAAATATTAACTCTGGGACTTTATGTGCGTGACTGCGCACTCCAGACCAGAAATAAACTTGAAAGCGTGTCAGTCAAACAGACAGGTGACGAGATGAAAGGAACTGTTAAAGAAAGACAGGAATGGCCAGAGAGAGAGAGAGAGAGAGAAGGGAAGAATGAGTAAATTTGCTGTTGTACAGCCTAAAGCAATACATCTCCCTCGAGACCCGTCTCTCCTGTTAGACTGACAACAGAAAAGACGAGGAAAAATGTGGTTGGGAAAAGTTCAAAAGTAATCACATACCGGAAAGGTCTAGACTTCCGAGCAAAAAAAAAAACATGTCGTTGTACTGTATTGTAACTTATTGAAAGATGCATGGGTGAATCATGGATTTGCTGTATCCGGTATCATATAGAAATGGTTAGTTCTTTGAAATGCCGGCCTGTCCAGGAAGTTATTTGCATTGTAACAGGAATACAAAGCAAATGACCATTGTAGGATGAATCATTGGTCGTTTGGTTTTCAGAAGAACAGCTCTGTGGTGATTCACCTCTCAGCTGAGTGACTCCATTAACTGAAACCTGGTCACTGATAAACTACACCTGGATGCCTGTGACTAAATCTGATCACACAGTAAGTGTGTCATTTTATTTCATGGAACTACAGTGAAGACCTTTGAGGATGTGAGGTGACGGAGAATGATAGTCACGCTGAAAACAGTCTGTAGACGTCAACTTAGTGCGCTTATGACCTGAAAAGGAATAGAAATTAAAGTTCTTTCATCTTTTACTCGCCCTCAAGTAGTTCCAAACCTGTATGACTTTCTTTCTTGTGGAAGACAAAAAGAGTCATTTCACAGATTGTTCACGCTGGGTTTTTTTCCAAAGGTGAAGTGAATGGAGACAAATGCAGTCGAGCTCTTAAATATACCAAAAATGTTCTTGCGCAGTTTCACTGTGTTCTGAGGCAGACCGAAATTGATTCAAATATTCAAGTATGGCCCATCAAGATATTTGATGTAAATTATCCTGAACATCACTGGCTTTTGAGACGTTTTGTTTGATTGGAACGTTTTCACAAGAAGTTGTTCTAACAACTAATATATTATAGTTTATATTGCGTAGATCAGGGGTCGGCAAGTAAGTTTGGCATCGGGCCAATCGGGCTAAATGGTGCCAGAACATAGTCAAAGGATTATTTAAAAATTTAATAGATGAAAAATGCAACTAGAATTGCCCGTGACAGACTGTTACAGTGTCATTTGTAACTGGCAGTGAGACGTTACTCTGTGTTAAATCCTGTAGTAGGACAGGCATTAACAAAAAGCCACATTTGTGTGGCGGTGTCCGGGTTTTACACTGGATAAATGAATAAAGCAGTGGTGACACGTAACCTGGCAGGTATTTTCCTTTACCAACTTGCAACACTGATCGCCTTGCAAAAACACACCTATGTGGGAGATGCGGAATGGATAAAAATAACTCAAAAAACAAAAGAGGACTTGAATAAGCCCATAAACGGCATGTTTGAGTCATGCTCTTAACAAACTATGTTTCCTTATTGAGAAAAATATAAATGTGTATAATTGTAATTAGCTTTTTACACAATGGAGCCTAACTTAATAATCATTTGACATGGCCTACTTTTACACTCATAATTATTCCCTGGCATCCTCGCATACTACTAAATTCTATTTTTTTATTGTTTGCGTGCTGGAGGTACGCTAGTACGTCGTGTGCAGAGAAAATGGCACTATCAAACAGTCTAAAGAGGAAAGTTGACAGCAAAAATACTGCATACAAAGAAGAATGGAAAGACAGATGCATTCATCCTACCTTTGTGTCTGACAGATCGCTGTGTCGCCTCAGTTAAAGCTGCTCGTGAACCGATCATCTCTTCCTTCTAGTTCATTTATAGCATCAAATAAACATGAATGAACATCAGAAGGAATGTTGTTTTAACCGCGGAAAGGCGTCAGTACACTCCGTTTCTCAAGTTCAAATCCTCCCATGTTAATCTTCTAACTCTCCTGACTGCTTTGTCGGACAAAATGGCGGATGGCGAAGTATGATTGGTCAGATCACGTGTCAATCAAGCTCCCTTCGAATGGTCAATTCATCTCAATCATTGAAATGTACTAACATAATGAAAAAAGGACATTTATTTTGATATTTGTTAACGATTACATTTACTTATGACAGGCAGCAAACGTGAACAAAATGTAAAAATAGGGCAAATGAGCATTAGAATAAATTACTGTACATCAAAATTGACCATCTTATATCAATTATATATATATATATATATATATATATAGAGAGAGAGAGAGAGAGAGAGAGAGAGAGAGAGAGAGAGAGAGAGAGAGAGAGAGAGATTGGTGACAAAAAAATACTCTAGTAGTGTAATGAGACTGATATATAAATCCCTAGTAAATTGCATTTTACTCAAAGTTAATACACATCCTTGATTAAAATTCCAATAGCTATGTTTCCATCTACATTTTTTTTGTGTAAATTTTGGTATATCATATAACGCTGGATGGATACGCCAAGATGCACATAGATTTGAAAAAATGCGCATGAAAAATGTATGCGCTAAATTGAGGCAGGTCATTTTTAATCCGATATATAGAGACATGCACATACAATGAAAAACACTTTTACAGAATAAATTACTCAATGCGCATCAAAAAAAGTCATGTGACTTTGGATGTGGTTGGATAATATTGCAAAATTGGGTTTTTGCTTAAAACAAGCAAAATGATCTGCCAATGGGCTAAGAAAATAATTTCAATTCAAAGGGAACCAAGATCATTTTTCTTACCCCATTGGCAGATAATGGGATGTATTAAGTAAAGCATTTTTTGCAGTGTTATTTGGAAATATTCCATCCCAGAAACGATTGCATACCCAAACACCATCCACCTCCAAACACAAGATAACATAACTGCATTTTTTGCCTTTCATTTGCGTCATTTATGATGTATGAAAAATCCCAGATTCCAGCAACTTCCATTTTTATTACAGATATTTTGCACCAGTTTTCCAGGAAGTGTTGACTTTGTTCTCTTGAACACATGGGATAGAAACGGTGGTTTATTCGCAAACGTTTTATGCGATAGTCCAACTTTGGAAGGAAACACTGTAGCTAATGAGAATGCTGCCTGAAATAGGTAAGGTAATAACAGGTAACCACTTATGATCATATCTCACGAGAATGTGAACAGAGCCAATGACCTCAGCTTTTGAGAGTTCATTTCCTGTTGTGGCTGACTGTTCACAACCGGTCATAGTCTTGTATTAACAGACCCGAAACCCGCTTGATGTTTAATGTCGTTATTTGAGTGGGTCTGGTGATTACCCATACTGTCATAACCTGAGCCAGATGAGTGAATAATGGCAGGTTATGATAGCGCTCTTGACAGATCAAGCTCGACTGACAGCTTCAGGAAGGCGTAGCCACTGAGACTCAAGCCAAAGCAATCAGGTATGGCACGCAAACACATAGATGCAATCTGTCAAGAGCCACCATTCTCAGACTTAACACACAACCAGAGTCTGGAAGAATAGAGGTCAATGTGAAACAACAGGTTAATACGCAGGCTTTCACCTTTCCTATATTTATTATATATAGTAGTCAACATTTGAAGTTGATCAAGAAAGTTGATCAATGTTGTCCTTAGACAAGAACGGGTATTGTTCAAAATTCATGTATAACTTTGATGAAAGGTTTTGGATCCACTTCAAATGTTGACTACTGTGTATATATTAATCACGATTAATACTATTATATATATATATATATATATATATATATATATATATATATATATATATTATATATATATTCATTCTAGTTCTTGATTCTGATTGGCTGAGAGCCTTTTTCCAGCCACGTGATATTATCCCAGTTTCACCATTTGTTCACCGTTTGTATCACTCCGCGTCACAGCGAGTGTAATGGCGGACGAGCAAACTCACCATCATTTTACAAATACTACTGTTGTTGTGTAGTTTTCAGATTTTTTTAGTCGAGAATTTAGACCCCAAATATGCAACTTATTTATAAACATAGCGCCTATTTGACCATTTGTTTAAACGTTTTGGGAGATTGAGCTCCAGGCCGTCAGCCGCCGCTCAGCGCTCATGTTCCCGCGGAGAACAGCTTCATCTCGGACAGTCCTTCGGGAATTTGCCGCTGGCTCTTATGTAGATAGTGTTTAAACATGATGTATAATTAATTTTTGGTATATCAAACTGGCAATCTTTGGTCTTATTAATCTATTACTTGTTCCAGAGCAAATATATTTGGGTAAGGGCAAAGTTAAGTTTCATAACTTTATATTTGGTTTCCCTTTATTTAGATGGTCCCTTTAACACACTCGGTTGACTAGAAGTAACGTTGCTCCTACATGTCGACTAACTCTCATTAGAGTATTAGTTTTTAACTGAAATCCTGTACTATAACTAGCACTGCTTTTGTACTTTTTACTTCCTGGCTATTGTAGAGAGAGAGAGAGAGAGAGACAAGCACACACACACACTTGGTTTTAGATAACATAATGTAGTGAATATTTACTCTATAAGATTACAATTACCCTGAAATATGAATTCAGGTGTGCTAATGATCATTGTTTACTGAACATTTTTTTACTCCAGGCATTTGAAAGCTTTGAGACTAATTGGTGTCAACAAAGTATTCCACTGTTTACTTTTAAATCCCTGGTGCTCAGGTAAACCGAAAATAATGAAGGCTACTCGCTAAGCTTTTCCATTCTCTCCAACTTCTGTCTGGATTTGGACAGCAAACCACAAAGCACCTCTCAGCTGACAGCTAGTTAGCCGCCC
Source organism: Phoxinus phoxinus (assembly GCF_949152265.1). NCBI lineage: Eukaryota > Metazoa > Chordata > Actinopteri > Cypriniformes > Leuciscidae > Phoxinus > Phoxinus phoxinus. The sequence continues at coordinate 6,667,523 of NC_136895.1, forward strand.
TGCAACACTCAGAGCTCATTTATGGCTCACTGTGTTTTGTAAGTTTTCTCTCCCGCAAACTATAACTTTTCTTTTCTTTCCATTTGTATTAGAGTTCGCACCTTTCATATTAAAGTAAAGAGAAAAACGACTTTCCCCCGCTTTTAGTCACATGCTACTGTAGGCATTTTAAGTTCAGTTGAACTTTGAAGTTTTAGAATTCGCCGTACAATTTAGAGTTCAAGTTTTAGAATTCTGCGGAGATTAGAATGTAATCCTTTTTCTCTTCAGATCTTTCCACAGAGCTGCCTCCTGTAGTTAAACTCTTAATTACGTCTTCCATGGCTAATTACAAGTTGTTAAAAGCAGAGGAGATAATTAGTAATTAGTAAAAGATCTGAGAACTGGTTTAGTGGGCAGATTTTCTCAGTCGTATTTAGATGTTTGATGTCCTTTCTAGTCATTTGTCTTAACAGTCCACGTTACAGGATAAAAAGTACTATAATTTGAGAGAGATCACAAAATAATTATTTTTAAATATTACTTACAGTATATTAACTATTATAATAATTATGTCTGAGGGCATTTAGGAAGGCAAGGACCTAACTCTGAATTTAAAAAAAAAAAAAATTACCAGAGGAAAATTAAGTATTTTTTAAAGTTTATTTTTTCAAGTTTGTCTTGTTTTCCAGTACAGATGTTTTATGGTACTAAATTATATTTATTGAGTACTTAATCCATTTATTCACTTTTTGAGGATATACCTGAAAATAAAATTTCCAACTTGAATGCTTTAGTCCACAGACTTTAGTTTGTTCTCTTTTTAAAGACGACACTTAGATTTTTGCTGAAGTGAATAAAAAAATAAATAAAATTTACTTAAAAAGTTATAAAATGTTACATTTATTGTTATGAAAAATGCACAAAAAGTATATGTTTATATAAAATATACTAAACACTCTATAAAATTAGTTGCCTATTTATTTCCAATGCAATAATTTTGTAACGCAAATTATACAAGTGGGACTATATTTTTCAGGACCATCTAACCTTTTCGAATCATGTCAATTTTTTTTCTGTGTTCACACTCCAAATGCCAAAACCTTTGCCAACTTTCATACCATTCCGATGAAATAATAATTAAAACAAACAAACAAACAAACAAACAAACAAACAAACAAACAAACAAACAAACGTAAAACAGCAACAGTGGGTAAAATCATGATACTGTATGTTTACTTGAGATGCAAAACACTTAAATCTAAAAATATCTAAATTAAATAAGTTTAAGATTAAAACAATAAAAGAAATATGAGATTAGAAACAAAATATTTTTTTCTGACCCCACTGGCAGATTATTATAATTTTTTTTTTTTTTGTAGGCAAAAATATCTTTAGTTGTTTTTCGTCTCAAGTAAATGTATCCTTGATTTAGGAATGTTTAGATATTTGTACTAGAAAACAAGAACATAGTAACATAGAACAACTTAGTTGCACATTAAACATTGTTTTTTTTTATGTTATAATATAATGTTGTAATCATATAAACTTAATGTTATAACATAATGTAATATATTTGAGTATGTTTCACAAGAAACTACTATTTCAGTTGTTACTTCAAAATCGTTTGGAATTAAACCAGTTTTAACTCGCTACACAGTTCCAGATATGGACAAAAAAGAAAACAAGAGAGATGTGCTACAAGCAAATTTAGCCAATACAGCTTCTTAGGATGTTGCGCATTAGGAGAAATGGCTTCCTCGGAGAGTTAGCTCCTGAAAATGTCCCTCTCTCCACATGAACAATGTCTTTACTCAACAGAATGGAGCTGTCGTTTACTAAGGGTCAGACCTGCAAAGAAATGACCTGTCACCGTTGTTCAGTGTCTACCTACCTTCTCTCTTCTTTCCTTGCCGTTTCTATGACTACCGCCTTCTCAGATCCGAGGTGCCTTTACTTTAGTGCCTGCTTGCAAGTGTTTGCAAAAAAAACTTGCTTTACAATCATCATAAATGTACAGCATGTGCACAGAGTTTTAGGATCTAGCATTTAGCATGCTAATCCAGTCGAATGCTAATGATCACCTTTAGGATGATATGTTGTCCCTTTAAGGCTAGTAAGTTTACTCAGCACCCACATAGCAATGCCTCTGGTCAGCTATTTCTGAAAATGGCCAACGTTTGCTGCATAAACTCTTGCAGAAGTGCATTTGCTGCAGCTAAGACTGATGGTGTTAGCCTAAATTGCTAAAATCGCTCCTGAACATAGCTGGTACCGTTTAGAATTCACCTTTTTCTCGGCTGAAATCGTGAGTGAGGAGCAGATTTTGTGTGTGAACATGATGGTTATTGTAGTTCTACACTAAATGTGATTCATCTCACATCAAACAGATTCAGTATTCCTCATAATGAATAAAAACTGTGAAATGCAAACTCAATTACGCAAAACTGCAATAATTAAATATGTTAAATAACACAAATATACTTTATGTACTTAATCTCACTTTATTATTTGATTACACCGTATGAATAATGACTTTAGATGAACCACATTAGTGTTTATCTTTTTGTATTGCTAAAGTTAGTGTTGAACTTTCTTCTCGCACATCTGACATGTTTGTTTGAGCTGTGCCCTCTACTGAACTTTTGCATTTCCTTCAGCCTGAGGCTTATTCATTTCACGTTTGGTGTGAAAGAGCCTTTACATTAGCAAAAAATAAAACATTTTTGTTACTAAAATCAACAAGTAAGTCCAGACCAATTGAGAAAATGTAATGCAAAAGTCATGCAACACATTACTTTTCATACAAAGTAACTAAGTAACACAATTATTTACTTTTTTAGGGAGTAACGCAATATTGTAAAGCTTTACTTTTAAAAGTAACCTTCCCCTACAGTTTCATTAATATTATCTATTAATATTATTTTGTAATAAGTATTTTCTTCTTCTTTTTTGTACGATTTGATTTACACTAAGTAAACCTTTTTCACAAGGGAGTGAAATGAGTCAATGAGTCTGAGTCCGAGCATTGAACAGCTCAGTACACTGTTCGACATTTCTGTAATTTGTACAGTTAAAAGTGTGTAATTTCTACTTTTTCAGGGAACTTTTTCATTTCTCTCTGTAACAAAGTGTGGTGAGCAAAGTAGGCGTGCATTTTGGAGCAGCACATGGGTGTTGCAGGGGCTTATATGTTGTTTTTGGCTGCTTATATTTTTCCCAATCACTTCCTGTTCCCTAAAGTTTCCAGAGGATACAACATAATGCACCACAAGTCGTAACACAAGAGGAATGGTGAAGATCCACTGTCCCAGCATTGGCATACTGTTTATTTTGTGTTATATGTGCAATGTTTTATGTCAGTAGTACTTGCGTTAAAAGTAAAATTCATAAAAGTAATTCATTCTATATCGAAATAATAAAATCAAATCTATATTTAGTACAATTAAAATAATTACAGTAGTGTACTGATTACCTGTTTTTTTTACAGTAATTGCACTGTATTATGCAATTGCAGTACCATGTAGTTACAGTAAAACTGAAATACAGTTATAGTACTGTACATGTAAATCTTAATTACAGTAACTCACTGAAATACGGTTATAGTACTGTACATGTAAATCTTAATTACAGTAACTTACTGAAATACAGTTATAGTACTGTAAATCTTACAGTAACTTACTAACTTGCCAGTAAGTTACTGTAAAAAAACCTTTGAAATGTCTAACAGTGTAGAACGGCAGGAGTTATTATCTAGTAATTACTGTAAATACGACATGCGAGGACACAGCATAAAACTATAATTTTCATCTACACATTTTCGAATGCAAAGCAACATGCTGAAGACCACATTCGCAGGATAACACCACTCTTGCAACCACCCACAACATCATATTTGTAGTTTCTTCAGAATATGAAAAAAAAATGGATGTAGTTAAAAAAAAAAAAAAATCGAAACAAACATCCAAAATAAATCTAGCCGACAACTTCGGCCGAAATAATGATTGATGTTTCATTGAAATAACCAATGAAAACATTTTTTTTTTTTTCACAGGTTTGGGTAAGAAAGTGTCTGCCACGAAAAAACATATACAGCATTACGTAAACATACGCAGCAAAGATTCTCACTGTAAAAGCCTCTGAGATGTGAGCCAGTGAATGAGGGCAGAGATGAGAAAGACTGCCTGATACTGATCAAAGCCGAGGAAGGGAGAGAGAGATGGAGAGAAAGACAGAGGATGTCTCCTAGAAAAGGGGCAGTGATCAAAGCTCAAGATGAAGGCAATGCAGCAAACTGGGAAATGAAGGAAGAGGAAGTGAAGGGAAACTCCAGCACCTTTCAGATTCGCTGAACTTGACTGTTGTGTGCATTCTGGCTTCATTATTTCCTGTTCATAATTTTACAGAGGTTGGCTGAAAGAGGGATGATAAAAGAGAACGGGGAGCTGCCTATGTCTGTCCCTGCCTGGTTTGTTGCCAAGACCATGAAGATAATGATGAAGATAATGTTGAGGAACTGTCATGTGATCAAACAGTCACGCGCATGGCACTGCGACCTTATCTGCGCTTCGGATTCGCTAATGAGCTGAGCAACTTTCGGGGAACAACCGGGAAGTTTACCTTTCGATGTGTTCATGGAAAATTTCACAAGCCCTTATTTCTCTAGGTTGGGACTTGAGGGATCCAGAGTAGTCCAGGTGAACTTTTTCACCTGTGGATATTTCTTCAGCTATGTGGACTTTTGGTAATGTGGACTTTTAGAAAAAATAACAATGTCTAGAAGTGGATATACTGTAAATTCATCACAGGATAATTATGTCAGTTTTTTTAACCATTTCCACCATTATGAATTGCATTTGTACGGAGCCCCTAAATGTACATGGTGGGAAAAATTTGGGATAAAAAAAAAAAAAGGCAGATGGTCCTTTCGGACTTGTCTCTCTGCCGCCTGCTCACAGAGGTCAATTTATATTTTAAAGCATGTTTTGAGGAAAATTGGGTTGTAGCGCCTTGTCTACGTCACTGTAATTTGAAATTGGTGTAATTTGTGTTTTAACAAATGTTAATATATTACCAAATTGACTGAAGTCCTTGAACTAAGCACTAACCGCATTTCTTTATATTTGAGTCCAAGGTCAAACACTTTGAACCGCTCCATTGTTGGCGTACGGAGCTCTGAAACGCTGCCATCGGGTCAGTTAAAGCAGGGCTATGCAGTTTCCGGAATTTCTTCGCTGTATTCTCGCAGGTTTCTCTATAGAGCTCCCCCTACAGATTCGGAATAGATATTTGACAACGCTGTCGAAAAACTTGTTGGCGACTCTCAGATACCAGAGGCTAGTAGATCAACGACATCACAGCAGACGGGACATTCTTTACAATGTTGTCTTCATCCGGGTTGGAACAGCGCAATAATGACAGAATTTTAGCAGATTTTTTTGCTGTAAAGCAATTCGTTACATCGCGGCCCGCCGGCCCAAAGTTGCAAGGGTGTTTTTTCCGCTCACATGTGATAAGGGGGTGCGAGACCACCAAAAAAAAGTAATATAACCATTCCAATGACTCCGAAGCTGTGTATATATATATATATATATATATATATATATATATATATATATATATATATATATATATTTATATACTGCAAAATGCAAAACCAAACTAACGTTCTCATAATAAATAGTTGTTATTGTATTATTTCACTCATAGTAATTTATTTTAATATTGATGTGCCTCTAAAATTTAAAGTACATTTTAAACAAGTGTATTTTAAAGTACATTTTTAAGCTGGTGTATGGTGGGCGTTCTGGCGCAATATGGCTGCCGTCGCATCATTCAGGTGGTTGAGGAGATTCTCCCCTTCTATGTAAAGTGCTTTGGGTGTCCAGAAAAGCGCTATATAAATGTAATGAATTATTATTATTATTATTATTAAGTGTAAACCGATGTATTCTTCTAATGAAAAAATGTGTCTGTAGTTGAAGAAACACCTAAATTCTACTGGATAATTCAAATTGTACATTGTTCCAGATTTAGCTCAAACCAGGGATGTGTTTCTCAAACACCATAAGCCTAAGTAGACCATAGAACCGCTGGCACCAATGCTCCCTACGATCGACTGCCGACTACTGTCTCGGCTGAATCGTCCTAAACCAGCGTGGACCACCTGCTTTGACTAGCTTGAAACCATATAAAACCAACCACTTAGCTGGATTTTCCAGCAGAGAGACTACACTGATGACTTGGGCAGTGGGACAAACTCATTATTCCCGAACCTAAAGCGGAGTTGTAGCATTGCTACATGGATTTCATTTTATTTTGATGGTCTCTTGATTATAAGTAATGTTACATTTCTACAAACTTTCATTAGAATATTAGTTGAGTAGTAGTAGACTGTTAGGGTTAGTAGAATAGGGGGTTAGCGTTAGTAAAATAAGTTAACATTTAGTTGCAAAGTTACCTATTGTTTGTTGTGGGAACATCACAATAAAGTGTTATTAGATATTAAACAGTCAGTCTGCTTATACTCTAATTTGAGTTGAGTTGAGTTGAGTCAGTTGAAAAAGTTACAAAGTAGTTGCAAAGTTACTTATAGTCAACAAAAGGGGACCATCAAAATAAAGTGTAACCACACACAAACTGAAAAGACCTCTTTGGGTGATCAAGCTATAAAAGTATATTAGAATAAATCTTCTGAAGTGACAATCACATGATGAACAAATGAAAATGAATGTGTTTATTCACTCTCACACACATGCAGACTACATTAAATATGGTGATGTGAACCTCTAAAGTCAACTAACAACAAACCTCTTTAGGTCTCGCACATCATGTGAACAAACGTCATGACCAATGAGGTTTGATGCTGGAATATACCAGTCAAGACGTATTCTTACTCTACCTTTTTTGTCCTTTTGGACCTCATCGACTTAAATTGCTAACATTTCAAGAGTGAAATGTTCAAGATTGTGCATGTTTTCTATCTGCTTTTACTCAATGTCTAGTTGTCGTTGGGTGATCCATCAATCTGTCACTCCCAAAGCCTTTGTTTCACCTTCCTCTTCAACCAAAACTTCCTTTCATCCTTCTTTAAGTGATTCTCTTTTATCTTCTTTGCCTTTCTCTCTTTGTCACCTTTCATACCCTAACTTCATCCGAGTTTTGCTTCCTGGCCGTCCAACATCCCTCGAATACATCCGGCCCATTTCATTACATTTTCCAAGCTAGAAATGAACTAAGATCGGGAAAAGTTCAGAGCACTTGATGTCAATGTTTATTTGCTTCAAGAAACTTCTTCCTCAGCCAAATTCCAACTAGTCCATACATCATTCATTAGAGATCAAAAAGGGGTTCCTTGGCCCCCTCCGCACCCTTCAACTCGTTCACTGTCCCTCAACATTACTGCTTGGCTTGCACTTTTAGCACTTCCACAACTCAAGGCTGTTTGTTAATGCACTGCAAATGAGCAAGAGCCCCATGTGACTGAAGCTCTGTGATGCTTGTATCGACTGTTAAACATTGGTCATCAGAAGCTTGCTCAAGTAAGTGGAATACTAATGAATGCTTGAAAGTACAAGACCATTTCGTGTTAGGAATAAGATCCGAAATTAACACTTGCCAGAGCCAAATACAAGTAAAAATTGGCGGTAACACTTTATTTAAATGTCCTTGTTACACGTTACATGTAGTTACTGTAACTATAAATTATACATACATGCAACTAAACCTAACCCTAACCCTAACCCCATGGAACATACAGTTAATTAATCTTAGTCAGTACTTAAATGCATAATTATACTTCAACACAGACACCTTAATATAAAGTGTAATCAAATTGTCTTTCGCGAGTAAATGAAATGGAATGACTTGAATTTGTCTAAAACGTTAGGGTGGTACAACTGTCCTTTTATATCATAATAAAGAATCTAAAAAGATGAAATCCTTTTAAATTCAACAATATTTATAATATCTTATTGTGAAGTATTTGTGTCATATAGTGTGACCAATAAAGTTGTTATTTTAAACCAATAAAATGTGAAAAAAATTAACAGGTCATTAAGACGGTAAGCCATAACAGACCTTTGTGAAAAGAAGTGTGCTTAATTCTATTGAATGTTGACTTGTAGTGTACTTCAAATTAGAAAGCTGTACATAAGATAATAACATTAATGAAATAAAAGGCCACTTAAGAGTACTTCCACTTTAATAATGTTTCTTAACGCACTTGAGAAGAGTTTTAAATCATGTTTTAGTAATATTTTGTCACAGAAGTACAATTATTTTGCTTATTTAACTGACATACATGTAAAGTACTTATTACTTAGTACTTAAGTATATAATTACACAGTAACAATGACATCTTAAAAAAGGCATACAACTTAATTTTTACAAATGTGTTATAAATACAAGACATGCTTCAAGTTCCAAATAACATTATTAGTTTACTATAAATGATTGTCAATACTTTTGGCGATGTAACTATGAAATTACATATAAATATGTCAACAAAAGAGAACTCTAAAGGTTATTTAAATGCATTTACTATTAATTTAAACTACAATACATTTTTATTTAATTGTAAATAACATGCATTTAAGTGTCCGAAAAAAAATATATTCAGTTCACACTTAAGTATGTTTTTTTAAAGTATACTCTGCTTAATGTGGCTGAGAGTAATATATCTTTAGTTGTGAGCTGAAGGAATAATCAGTTGAACCGGAACATTTACCAAAAAACACTCAAGGTGTTGATTGTGATTGACAGATGGATTTATGACAGGCATCCTAACTTTGCGGATAGAAAACACTCTTTTAGTACATTAATATGATTTCTAATATGATTAAAGTACATAATTTTACACTTTTAAGATTTGAAGTACATTACAAGTGCACTTTCAATATAATTAATCACATTTTTGTTCACAAGTAGCCACTCAGGGCATCTCTGCAATTCCATTCATGCTTCTTTAATATGATCTCTCTAGTAATAATTATTATTTCGTGGCATTAATAAAACCTTCTTTGATCTAACCACTCACTCCTCAGTGCTACACTCGGCTTGAGACGACTAAATAATATCCACTCCTACATCGGTTTATGGATCCTACTGCAATATTCTGCAATGCGAAACTATTTTTAGCTCCGGGAACATGGAGGGGGGAGTCCAGGACAACACAATGCTGTTTAACCAATAAAGCTGGGATGCTTGCATCTGTTGTGTGTTGTTCTGAGTTCCTGGCTGAGAGCAGACTGTACAGCACTGGGACTGCTGACTGCTCGCCTCTGCCAGGAAGCCCTGTTGGTCGCAAAACAAATATCTCTATAAAAAGATCTGCGCACGTTTGATATTGGCTTCACAGCAGCACTGCAAGCGATCGGGAGAACGGTGAACTGCACGTTTGTTCCTGGAGAGCTTTGCACTTCTCCATGAGATCTGGCAGGTGTGCAGGTGTCGAGAAGCACACACTCGACAGTTCTCACCGATTGTCTGGCAAGATACTTTCTTTGTGTGTGTGTGTGTGTGTGTGTGTGTGCGTGTGTGTGTGTGCGTGTGTATCTAGATAGAAGGTGCACTCCTCTTTTAGAAAGGGAAAAAAAAATATTTCTCCAAGAGTTTTTGTAGTGACTCATTAAAGTGTTAATACTCTTATCTGTTTAGTAACTAATTTTACTTTTTGAAATTAATTAAGATAGGAAGTTTGTGCAGTACAGCCCCTGGTTTGCAAATCAAATCTTACTTTCTTCATTCTGGTTTGGCCTTTAAAGAGGACCTATTGTGCTTTTTAACATGCTCAACTTTCTTTAGTGTGTAATGTTGCTGTTTGAGTGTGAAAAAGCTCTGCAAAGTTACAAAGTCCCTCCAGCGGGAGTTCTTCTCTATATCACTGTCACTGTTTCTGAACTCACTGAAACGCCTCCATTGTAGTCTTAAGTTTCTTCCGGGAACAAACACGTCACAATATTCCTCATTTAAATCACTCATACGCAGAATAAAGGGGCGGGGCCTGGTTGAGTTAGTTAGTAGTGTGTTGAAACTGCTGGTTATGGTGAGGGGCGGGACTTTTCCCAAACACACTCAAAGCGCTTGACCAATCACAACTGACTGCTCCAACTGACCAATCAGAGCACAGTGTGATTTTTCAGAAGGAGGGGCTTCATAGAGACAGGAACTAAACAGAGCGTTACTGACAGACTGGGAAGAGAGGAGCTGCAACAATAGAGAATATGGGGGAAATAATGTTTGTTGAACATTCAAGCATAAAAACGGATCTAGTAGAGCCCAAAACAAAATCAAGACTTAAAAAAAATATAAAAAAAGGGCATAATTGGTCCTTTTTAATGTTATCCTTACATTACACAATATAGAAAAAAAGCCTTGTTAAAAGAATGAAGAGAACCTATAGCGTAATCTTTTATAATTTCTTACACAGAAATGTGTCAGTTTTTTAATATTTGAACAAGAAAATAAGATATTATTTGTCTATCAATTTCATCAAATGTGGTGCAACCAACAGAAAGAAAAACAAAACAGGAAATGATATCATAGAGAGGCCCTTGTAGATAATTTAACATCTTTTTTGACAAGATAAGGATGTAAAATGACATATGGTGCGACTCCTTAAAAGTCAATGTTATTCATGAATTTCTATGTCAAGATATTTTTTTTAAACATTTGTATTACCTTAAAAATATATATTTAAAATATTTTGAAAATAATTATTCAGATGCAAGGAAAATAACTTTTTGGTTGATGATGGTTGGAACATGATGGTTACACCACATGACTTTGAATCATTATGTGAACCTTTCTTGAAAATGGTATAAAAGTATTAATTAATTACTTACTTTATTTATATAAATCTACATGATACAATGTGAATACAGTGAGAGCATACGTAGATGTGCCATTCATTAATTTGGCACATTTATACATATATAATATATTTGTATTATTCATTTGTTGAAACAAGGATAGATGGCTAAATTACTAAATGGCAAATTATTATAGATTTCTTAGATTTTTTTTTTTTTTTTTTACAATATCACAATAATTATAGCAGAAATGAAACTAAACAAAAGAGTCCGGCTTGAATTTCTGAACCGCAGTAGAAGTAGCATTTATTGTTGGTTTAAAATGAAACATAAAAGATGGTCTACATTCATGTGTTTACGCACCTCGATAAATGGCGTTACTCTTGGGAATGAATGCATTCTTAATATGTTGTTTATTGTTAAGAGTGTCATTACGGCCCATTCCCAACGAGTCTTTGAGAATTGTCTGAATTAATTGGCTCCTTTAGCTTGATGTATGAAACAGAGGAACAAAATATAATATATCTTCACACAGCCAGAATGGTGTTAACAAAAAACAGCTGTGCTAAATTCCACCGCTGTATCTCTCCCATTGTGTGCATTTTCATTTCTTTCATTCCAAACAGAGCTTTTCATCAAATTTTGCTTTTTATTAAATTTGCTTTGGTTTTTTGGCACAGATATGGACAGACAGGCCGCTGTCATTCTCTTTAGTGAATTACAAGTCCTGGCTCTTGAAATAAACACTGATAATGCAATGAGTTAGGAGAGATTGATGTGGCAAAATAATGCGGATCCATGTAAAATCACTTTTCCACAGACATCCGAAGCAATATTCGAGCAATCCGCCAATCATTGTCTTAAATGGCAGTATTTACTCTTGCTTTATCTTATCAGGAGTTCACTAAAGGAAAGAAACTATATGCGGCCTTCAGTTGCAGTCACAATGGTCATGTTTTTGAGATGAGCGCACATTGGATTTTCTTTGAGGACCAGTTTTCTATGGGAGCCTGTCAGTTAAAAAATGCTGGTATTGGCCATAATTAAGTTTTAATATCCGTTATGTAGATTGTAAATGGAAAAATTATTTCCCCAATTCATAAACGCATGGCTCAACGTTTCTCATTCGTAATTATGACTTTATTTGCATGCAAATCCACATGACTTGAACTTTAATTAAAACTTTCGAAGTAGTAACTTCCCAGGAGGATTTAAGGCAGAAATAGAGGTAAAGCTTGTACATATTGAAAATGGGGTTAAAATCCCCTAATGGCTTCTGTCTGTTTGCTTGGTAACATTTTAGGGGATTTTATTCCTAGTTCTGCCTTTTAGTTCCTGCTGTGATGAATCCCAACAGGGGATGATTTGCGTCGAGATCTTCCCCTGACATTTAAGTGCGACGCGCTCTATAAGTTACGCAGAACACTGAGTGTGTGTGCGCGTGCGGTAAAGAGACATTTCAAGAGTGGTAGGAGTGAGGGAAGTAATTGTGTGGGAATCTGCGATAGTCCCCTTGCGTTTGAGAGATAAGTCGGTCTCTCTGGGAGTCGAGAAGCTGCTGTTAAGGCCACATTAGCCACCTGTGGAGTCCAAAACACAGAGTAAACAAACAGCCTGAGGAGCCTGTTGCTGCTCAGCTGCAGGGCACTACAATAAAGAGAGCGTAACCAGAATGTGGCTCCAAAGAATTTCCTCATTATGGCTTGGGAGAAAGCTTGCGCCCAAAGATTCTTGGCTGAAACTGAAAAAATAAAATTTGCGTTCTCACTGTCACGCCCACTTTTCATGCAGGAGACGCCGGTTCGAAGCGGGTCGAGTAGGAACGGTTACATTAGGTGCCGTGGCCCGGATTTCGGATTTGCCGGATTTGAGTGAGGTTTAGAGGGGTGAATGTAACTGAGGCCAGCTAGTGAGAGTAGTGCATGTGAACTTCACTCCCCAGGCCTCCCCAGGCCTTACATTTGGTGTCGTGACCCAGATGGGAGTGAGGTTTAGGGGGGGGGGGGAGGAGTGTAACTGAGGCCAGCTAGTAAGAGCTGTGTTAGTAAACCAGGGGTTACATTGGTGCCGTGACCCGGGTGGGAGTGAGGTTTAGGGGGGTGAGTGTAACTGAGGCCAGCTAGTAAGAGCTGTGTGAGTAAACCAGGGGTTACATGGGAGTGAGGTTTAGGGGAGTGAGTGTAACAGAGGTAAGCTAGTGAGAGCAGTGCATGTAAACCTCACTCCCCTTAGGTGAAATGAAAATATGAGATCTTTGACATTAGTATTTTTATTGTTGAGATATGTTCTGAAACTCAAGAGAGCACATATATGTATCAGAACCATTTAAGACATTAAGGAAATCCCTCCATCAGGGAAAACACATTTCAGGGTGATTCATAATTATTTTCATTACAATTTAACACATTTCCACCCACACAAAAATTCTCATTATAAATAGTCCCTTTTATAAAAATAATTAATTAATCATTATTCTTAAAGCTGGTTCTCAAAATTATTGTTACACATTTTTAATCTGCAAATAAATAAATGTTTAACCAGTGTTATTTTTGATATTATTTATATACGATTACAGTATTTATTAATATTTTGAATTAGCTTCTATTTTTATGTTTCAATCTTTCTTCAACCTGAACTTATTTCAGCATTTTTTAGTTATGTTTAGTTAAGTTTAATACTACTACTACAATAACTACTTATAATAAGAATAAAAATAGTTTTAAATTAACTGCAAATAATATAGTATCATGATATAAAAATATTTTAGAATTTATAAATTTTTCTTATAATAATTGTTTTTTCTTCTTGTGTTACAGTAATTGGATTTGGGAGGGCAATGTGCTTAATTGTCATGAAAAATTATGTCACAATGAACACAATTTTTTCTTAAATTAAGCTTTGTGAGATTACTTTTTGTAAACAGAACAAAGAAGGCCCAGTAACGCTTCTCAAGATCATATTGCATATGCATGAATATGCAAGGACGGGGAAATAAATATTGAAAGTAACTAAATCAAGAGCTTGTTCGGCTATACTGTTCCTCGCACTATAATGCTGGTTGTTAATAATTGAACAGACGGTGTAATGTTCAATCTGAGCACACTTTTCTATTTATATGATATACAGCACAGAAGCAGACTGTAGGCCGTGGACGGAAATCGCAGAGTTTGCAGTTTCATTTGCAATCAATTGTAAAATATTTACCTCAGGCAAAGACTCTTTATTTGAGAAGCTTGTTGCTGGCCAATTTAACATTGCACTTTGAAAATTTCTTGACTGTGTTCACAGCTGAGTTAAACTGGAGCGTTGGCAATTAATTAAACGAGACGGCATCCGCTAATGGCCAGTCCAGAAGATCTTCTCCAGCACTGATCCACCTCACAGCAAAGGCAGCCTAATCAGCCTGTGCAAACCACACTTAGTCTATTGGCAAATTTACAAGCCAAGCAAACTAATGAGAAGAAAACTAGAAGTTGCCAAAGGCCTCATTTGAGTCCCGCGCACAAACGTTGCTTGATGAAAATCAGGCTGAGAGGATTAGTGGAGACGGAGTGAGATTCCGCTCAAAAAACAACACCCAAGTGCTTCTGCGGATCCTTTACGGGTCATTGCTTCCGCGCAGAACATTTTCAGATCCCCATCATACATTCTTCAACTGTAACAGCAAGGTTTTCTGAGGAAATTTACTCCAAATTTCTAAAAATGTCACATGGTGTAACCATCAAGTAACGTATTTTCCTTACGCCTTGAAAACAAGTAAGTGTACGCATTATATATATATATATATATATATATATATATATATATATATATATATATATATATATATATATATATATATATACTGTATATATATATATATATGCTAAGGGAAAAACAATAATTTTTAATTTCATAAATATCGTAACGTTTTTGTGGAGTCGCACCACATGACATTACACATACACTGCACACTACACTGGTACCGGTAGGTTAGCCAATCATAACAGAGGTAATTTACATATAAAAGTATTCAAGGTACAGTGCCGAAACGTGTCAGTTTAACACCAAGAGTCGTTAACATGAAACACTAAATTGGTAAACGATTCAGTCAGTGAAATATGACTGAGCATATATATGTTTTCAGATGAATTGTAATTCTTCCAGCATTCATTTTTAGAATAAAAACAGGACACGGATATGACCTGTTTTTCCTCTTGCAACATCCACTGAAGAAGAAAATGGTTTTGCCATCATTTCATCCATCACAATTATGCTTCCGATATTGAGTGAGCGCAGCCTCGAGACCGACGCTTGGGTCTAAACTTTGTTTCCGTACAGTGTTAATTGACTGCAAAATGCTTAAATGAGCTCAGTCATTATCTAACTCGTTTAAGTTAACGAGCCAAATTCTGGTGGAATCTGTATTGAATGGTTGGAGTATAGGACTTGACATTCGGCACATTATGTGGGTGTCAGGAAATGGATTCAGATGGAGGAATTTATTTTTAGATTAGCTACGGTGAGAATGCGTATTAGGCGGTTTTTCCTTCAAACCGACTGGTAGAGCGAGACCCTTATATTACTAAATGTTTTAATATATATTGTGTTTTTGCAGCCATTAGAGACTATAAAACTCAAGCCTAAAAACAGCTGAGTTCCCTAGTGTTTGATTTGTGTGTTGGAATGAATTGGTTTTGAAGTGAACCGCTGAGTTTTGGCTGCCAGTACAGTGTCCCATCAATGGGGGGGTGGGTTGGGGGTTGGAATAAGGGCCGGACGGGTCACTTTTGCCAGCACACCCTCTCTCCATTCATCCCCTGTGGGCCTGCTTCTGTGCAAACAGTCGCCGATGAATCCTAAGCCTGTTAATCGCAACAGCACACCGAACCCCACAGATGGTTAATCTGCCCTTTGTCTCCCCTCACTCCTCAAACTCCGATCCCCTCCGTCCCCCTCGCCATTCACAGAGACGGTGTTTATTTCATTCTGTAAATTCCTAATCCTGTTTAGCAACACTCTTCGAACCCTGAATGGCCTTTTCCACCCCTTTCCCTCCTTCTCTTTTGTTTTTGTCCCCCCAGCTAAAAGGGAGAAGGATCGAGGCCTGAAAGGAAAAATGCTTTATCCTTTATTCGCGACTGCTGATTGGTGGAAAGAAGACGCTTCACTAAGTTTTGAGTTATTTTGCTTTATCTATTCATTTTTTGAAAGTTCATGCCCCTGCTAATTGATGATTATGCAAACTATAAGTTTTTGCACTGCAGTTTTTTCTTCTAAATCATTTTTAGTTTTGACCCATATTAATTTAAATATCCATTAAGGAAAATCAACTAATTTCTAAATGTTTAAATATATTGCATGCATTATTATTATTATTTATATTATTATTATTAATTTAATAATTTTAAACAATGGCAATATGGGTGGATAACAATAATAATAATAATTTATTTGTCACCTATTTGCAAATTAAAAGGTAAATACATTTATTTATTTTGAATTAATTTGTTTATTTACAACAACTTGCCAAAAGGGATGAAAAATAAATTCAAGACATAGTTACAACATTATTATTATTATTGATAATTTTTGCCAATATGGACTAATGCATTAATAATACTAATACTAATAATACTAATACTAATAATAATAACATATTTATTATTTATGTATTATCCCTATTTGCTAATTATAAGTAAATATACATATTAAATCATTTATTTATTTAAATTATTTAATTTATTTACAACAACTTACCAAAAGGGATGAAACATAAATGTAAGACATAGTTACATATTATTATTATTATTATTATTATTATTATTATTATTATTATTATTAGTCCCTATTGACAAATAGTTTACAATTACAATTTTTTTTTAATTAAAATAATAAATAAGTATTTATTTTCAAACAATTAGCAATACGGATGAAAAATAATTTTAAGATATATTATCTAGCTTTATTTTTGGTGATAAAGCTAGATAAAGCCCCCTACACTTTATTTGAAGGTGACGTAATTACATTGTACTTACTCATATAAGTGCTGAGTAATATTAACCAACAACAAACTTATATAGAGTTATGGTTTGGTTTAGGGTTAGTTGGTTGTAATTATGCATAATTTACTGTTATTACTTTATGTAGTAAAGTGTAACTACGTCACCTTAAAATAAAGTGTTACCTCGTTTCTATCTAGTTTAAAGGCTGTCAAAAGAAAAGAGCTGATGTTTTCAGATTCTTCGAGGTATCTGTTTCTGCTTCCCTTCCAAGATCCACTGTCACTATTTTCCCACAAGCACTCGGCGGCTGTCAGAAAACAGAGTCGTCTGCTAAGCATCTGCTTTGAGCCGCAGCCGAGCGACACACACTCACACGGAGTCCAGATCCAGCACAACACGCTCTCCGAGGAATGTTAAAGCGGGATCATTCGGCTGCCGGCGCTTTCACACACTGTCTTTGTTCCTCATATTGTTCCCACAATCAAAGTTCCCCCACATTTGTTGTATCAGAAATGACACATTGGCATTTCTGCCTCTGCGAACGATAAGGCGCACGAAGCGACCGAGGACTTTGTTTTCATGAGAATGTTGCAAACTAATGTTGGGAAAACTACATTTAAACCGGCAGTTAAATGGGTCAAGTTATATACACATGCATAATGTACACTGTATAAAAAATTATTTGATCATTCAATACGTTATAACAATCTCTTTTGATATTGCTTTAACTCATCAAAATAGGTTAAGCAACTATCAATTTTTTTTAAGTTATACAACATTTAACAAATTTTTTTAAGTTTTAACGATTTAAGTTGAAATGATTTAAACGTCCAAGTTGATTGCACTCAAAAATTTAAGTCAGCAACTTTTTTTACAGTATATATTGGAATAATCGCAATAGTTATTCGTTTTAATCCAAGTCACATGTATAATTGCATAAAAGCTAATATTTAGTGTTTTCTCACACTACAAAGCAACTTAGATCCTGCAGCTATTTTGAAAACAACTACTATTGCGCTTTGTAGTGAATAGCGCTACAACTTTTAGCTAATTAGCTATTTTTTTCAACACTGCAACGCAACTCCACATCAAATGGTTTTGTTTAGTCTGCTAGCTTGAAAGATTACAAACAATGAAAGAATCCACCTTACACGTTTTGCACCTGCTCTTTTTTGCTTTTTTTCTCGTTTTGAACAAACACCGTAAACATTTGAACATGTAGCATAAGCTTCACACACATCAAAGGCTGGTCATGGACTTTGAAGTAAGACACAAGACGAGACACCCGCTTTTCAGACGTAATAATTGTCCAACTCGGTACACATTTAAAACCCAGGTGAATTTTGGAATGAAGGCGTTGTGTCTGCAAGTCGACTATACACTTCGTTCGGCTGATATCGGGCTAGGTTTAGTGACTCACCATCAAAGCAAAGCAAACTGCTGTTACACACACAGATATTTATTCTTCAGTCAGGAACTATTATGTCTTTTCAAACCTGCTTTTTGGAGTTGGGCTTTAGCAATACAAATATGCTCAGTCATTCAACGAGTGCTCAAAACGAAGAGCTGGCAGTTAAGACAATAACAAAGCCTTTGCTTAAAAGCACAAGGAGTAACAAAGGTAGTCCGTCAATAACAAAAATGAGAAACACTCATTCTTTGAGAAACGACAGAACAGATGAAAGCAGTTCGTTGCAAAAAACCGGGAGAGAAATGTGAAAATGAAGCGCTAAGAAAATGCGTTATTCGCAAGTGAATCATATTTATGTGGGGAGTAAAGTTTTGATGGACTTTGTGAAATAGACAAGCTTGTGAAAGCTGACAACAAACTTAACTTTAAAATTCTTTAACCGTGAAGTATATTTTGTTTAAAGAAAACAAAGACTGTTTGCTTTTCTGACATTTTTTTCATGACAATTACGCAAATTTTCCAGGCCAAAATTCTCTTACTGTTATGCAAAACATATTATGAAGTATTATTCACATTGTGAGAGTAATTGTTGTACTGCCTTTTATATAAGAATTATTAAACTATTACAGTAATTTTCACTGTAATAGAAATCTGTATAATAATAACAATTACTATGTATAAGTAAAACAATTTAATTATGGTAACAATAAAGATCTTTTTTTTGAAAATCTGAAATTGATAACATTTAGTGTTCAGATTTGTTTTATTGTTTTACATTGTGTTTAAACTAAATAATTTAAAGTAACCAGAATAGTTACTTATTTATGTTTTTTATATAATTTGTTGGGAAAATATTACTTAAAATATATTTATTTGTCCTGAAAATAATGTTACATTGAAAAATAAACAATAAAAGCTTTGATAAATGCTTCCTAAAGAAAATGGCCGCATATATATTTTGAGCCAATTTCATTTAAAAACACAAACACTTAATTACATCTTGTACTGTACATTAAATATGTTGCAGGGATGATTTTATTGTTATTATATTAATTTACTGTGAAATAAATAAGAGTCTGACAGATGTATTTTCCCCATCTAGGCCCATATAACCCAACTATTGCATCTCTGTATCTCCTCTGAGCCCAGAAGTTTCAGAAGTCTGAGAATGCCTTAGGACTGCAGAGGTGTGTGTGTGTGTGTGTGTGTGTGTGTGTGTGTGTGTGTGTGTGTGTGTGTGTGTGTGTGTGTGTGTGTGTGTGTGTGTGTGTGTGTGTGTGTGTGTGTGTGTGTGTGTGTGTGTGTGTGTGTGTGTGTGTGTGTGTGTGTGTGTGTGTGTGTGTGTGTGTGTGTGTGTGTGGGCTGCACAGACAGCACAAAAAGCATCCAGATACAGGCCGAGATCTGCACTTTCTCTCAGATGAGTTTGTACGGTCAGCTCGGCAGCCCTGAGTCATTGCCTTTATAAAGTCATAGAAAATCGAGGATTTCACAACCATAGGCCAGTAAATGTGAGCAGGGCTGCCGTAATCAAAGTCTTTATTCATATGTTATTCCAGGCAGCCGCCTCAGCAAGTCTTCTTTGTTTGGGTCAATGTGGAGATTCACCAAACGCTGAGGTCTGTGGGTCATATTACATATTATGATTGAATTCATCATATTGAATTTTTTTGCACTTAATCAGTCATATTTATGTATAGAGCACATTTAAAAACAACATCTGTTGGCCAAAGTCTAAACAGGTATCCTAATGAGTAAATATAATAATGAGTAAATATAAAACACACAAATGAACAATAGACTGCAATGTATAGCACTAGGCCCACTTATGACCATAAGCAACAGTAAATAAGTGGGTTTTAAGCAAAGATTTAAAATCAATGAATGTTGGCACGATCTCCTTTCAGTTTTAACGTGTCCTTGGAACGGTCAGCTGTAGACTACTGGTTGACCTAAGTTTTCTAAAAGCATTATGGTGGGATGAAAGGAAATCAGAGATGTATGGAGGAGCCAGTGCGTGCAATCCCTTATAAGCAAACAATAGTGAACTCAATATGATGTTTAACTTGGAAGCCATTGGAGAGAGAACAATTCTGGCGAAATATGTTCACTTTTCCTTGTTCCTGTTAACAATCTTGCAGCAGCATTTTGAACTAGTTGAAGACGTGAAAATAGGGACTGTGAGACACCCAAGTACATTACAGTATCTAATCTTGATGAAATAAAAGCATGTATCACAGACTCCATGTCTCTGGGTGATAAAAATACCTTAATTTTCACAATATTCTTTAACTGATAAAAGCAACTTCTGACCACAAATCTGTTTGTCGAAAGTCAGAGCAGAGTTAAAAGTAACGCCCAGGTTTTGAACATGAGCCAAAAATTAAGATTTCCGCCTTGGAATAATTTAACTGAAGGAAGTTGGCAGATGTCCACTGTTTAACGTTTCTCAAACAATCAAACAAACACTGCAAACTAGAGTCATCCTTTGTATGTAAAGGAACATAACACTGAGTATCATCTGTGTAACAGTGGTATGATACATTATGCTTGCTAAAAATAGTATACAACGGGAGCATGTATAAGGAAAATAAAACAGGACCCAGGATCGAGCCCTGTGGAACCCCATACAAAACCAGTGCATGAGATGATAAGTAATTGCCCGTCTCTACTGAGAAGGTTTGATCCTTTAAATAAGAAGCAAACCAATTCAAAACACAACCTTGGATCCCAATTTGCTGTAAACGATTTAAAAGAATGCCATGATCGAGAGTGTCGAATGCCACGCTAAGATCCATCAGAATTAAAACAGCACATTTACCAGAATCAACTATCAGAAATAACTAATTGAATACTTTAAGCAGTGCAGACTCTGTACAGTGCTGTGATCTGAAAGCAGACTGATATTTATCCAAAATACCATTTTCCTATAAGAAGGAAGAAAGCGGATTAAACACAACCTTCTCCAAAACTTTTGATAAAATGGAAATTTAGAGATGGGACGATAGTTATTCAAAACTGTTGGATCAAGATTTGACTTTTTGAGCAGCGGCTGCATGTTTAAAATGAGATGGAAGTATCCCACTAACTAAACTACTATTGATTATTGACAATAATCTTGGACTGATGGTATCAAGTATATCTGATAACAGGCGAGGATAAACAACATCCAGTGAGCAAAAAGTGAACTTCATTTGTCGGAAAATTTGTTTCAGATGACTATGAGACACATAGTCATAGATACGTTTGTTAACATCTGTGACGATATTGACTGAGGTCCAAAGAAAAGGCTAAAAAAACATGATCTTATAACATCAGTTTTGTCACAAAAAAACTTAAGGAAGTTTTCACAGGCCATAGGAGGAGAGGGATCAGGATATAAACTCGATTTAGCACATTATTTATGGTGTCAGTAACATGATACTATACACCATTCACTATATATGTATATAGTTGCACTTAACAGCACCATATTTGCTTCCCTCATTAATATTTATTTATCAAAACAATTATTTTAGCAATTGGTTTTTCATTGCATTGAACATTTAAAAATTAGGACACTTCAACATGTATTTAATATTTTATTTATTAAACATATTTTATTTTATTTAATAACATTTATTATTATTATTATCATCAATATTGTTATTAAAACATAGTTTAACATTTAAATAATGTATTTAACTATACAATTTAGACTATGGAGTGGATATATTATTTGTGCAACATATTTATTTATGTTAGTCCTTATAATTAATAATGAAAATAATAAATTTAAAACAAATGGTCATTATTATACTATAAAATAAAAGGACATTTTTAGAGTTATATACAAAATAAATAGATTTTGTATTGAGTTTTTTTACAGTACTTTGTCATGTATTTAGTCATTTTCATTCTCAATAAAGTGTCATACTAAAATAAAAAATTTAGTTTATTTATTTTTTCTTTGTGTAAAATTTGTTTTATACCTTTGAAAAAAAATGTAGATGGCAATTATTAGACTTTATAAAATAAATACACTACTACTTTCTTTCTGATAATTTTTCGACTTCATACAATAAATAGACTTTGTCTCTTTAAGCAAAATGAATTAAAACTAATCAGCTTATTTATTTAATCATTTTGAGCGTTGTTCAAAATACACAGCTGTCGAACCAGAAACTGAAAGTTTTGAGAGACTTTCAATATTTTCTTTTTTTAATCCTCCTCATTACCTCATCGTGACTTGTCAGGCAAGTTTCCGAACACTCAATAGATGTCGGCAGCGTGTAAACGTGGACGAGCATCTGACGTCAGAGCGTTGAAGTTAAAAGAAACAAAAGATTTTTTTTTAAAGCACATTCATAAGTTATTTAAACAGTCCATTTTCAATACAATTCAGTACAATAAAAGCAAACCTTCGAGATATCCTGAGTCACACACACCTGCGGTTTATTGCATCACAACATAATGAAGTTTGTGAGTGTGTTTATTTCATTTCCAATACAATGAACAGCTGTGGGCTGACAGCAAGTCTTGTCTGGACACGCACCGGGAGCCGTGTTAAGCAGGGTGTTAGTGCATGTCAGCAGAGGTTGTGTCGGGCCACAGCAGGGCTCGGCTGTTGGCGAGAGCGAGAACACGACGTCCCGCGGAGAGATAGCACATTCAGGCGGTGGAGGTTGAAGGGTCGTCCTCTGGAGGGTGACCCACCGACACCTCTTCTGCTGGGCTCTGACCTCTCCTGTCCGCCTGCTGCTTTCAGCCGGATGAACCAGCTCTCTGTGGATCAGTGCGACAAGTCAAGCCAAAATACGTTAAAAACGTAACATTTGGATATTTTCGGAAAGTGTGACCCATGAATGACCCTTCCGCCACTGCTGACGTCAATAACGAAACGACTTTGATTTAAATTCCCAGACTCTGCAAGAAATTAACCTGGCGTGCGTTTCCCATACTACAACGTAACTTGCTCATTAACTACACTGTAAAAAAAATTATCGTTATTTAAACGCTAGACGACTGTAAAAATGCTAAGGTGAAAAACTGTTAATTCGCCTTTGGCTAAGCCACACCCTAGAATGTAGATTGACCAATCACAGCGCAGCCAAGAACGAGCTCCCACAGAGAGGTCCGACACTTTTTCACAGCGCTCCATTGACTTTGACTTTAACAACGGCGTCTCATATTTTTGGTCTCGGCAGGCTATTACCGTCGTAGTTTTATCAAAAATATGGTTAAACGTTGTGCCTGGGGCATTTATTACACAGATACACGTTTCCCAGAGAGGTTGGAGGGGGTGTCCGTTTTTTTCCCTTTCCCAAAACCGAAGTCAAATCCTGACAAGTGTCGTTTTTGGATTAAACTGTGTGGACGTCCTCAGTCAGCGAAACCCCTCAAGATCAACAACACACTTTTGTGTCTCTAAGATACATTTAGCTTTTAACCTTACTGTGAAGTTATACTAGTTAGACAGTTTTATGCTGGTTTAGATTATGATTTCGGTTCTCTGCCCTAATTGTTGATACGCTAGCACACGCTGCTAATAAATACAGCGTTATACTCGCGTAGTCCGTTTGCTTTGTAATAACGATTATAGAAGTGAATAGAGACCTAACATTACCCAGCTCTGCATGAACAGTGTTGCTCTTGATATTGTGAGTCCCAGTCTCCGTCTCCATTAGGATATGCGGTGGTTCATTTTTTGACTGTGACCATTATGCTTTTGCCTCTATTTGGATGCCTTGTTGTTGCTTGCGTTTCACCGGTATGTCTTGAATATAGCATTCGAACGCAGACTGAGCCCCTTTTGCCTACTTCTATCGGACACTTTATTTTCTGCTTTATAAAAGTTTGATAAAATTCCAGCAGGAAGAGTCGTCACAGCATAAGCCATGTTGATACCAAACCAGAGCCCAGATGAAGTTGACGGACGTAGCAACAGTAACTAAGGGGGGCGGGGCTTAGCCAAAGGTGAATTGGTTAACAGAACGTTTCTGTACTATATATGATAGTGAACTGTGATAGATCTAACCGTACATTTAATTATGTGAAAAATGTGAAAAAATAACAAGTGGTTGTATACTGTAATTTACAGTGAAAATACGGAATTTGTCATTCCTACAATTCCATGAGTGACACTTCACATTTGATGTATTGATGTCAAAATAACTATGTTTCTTCTTAGTTTTTCTTTGTTTTGTTTTTTCTAAACAAGACATTAAGGGTTTTATGTTACATTTAATGTTGTTACATTAATGTTTATTGATTTTTTTTTCCCCGTGTGTTACCATGATGGTGTTTAGTGCTTGTGTGAATCAGACTGTGCAGCTTCTATACACTACATTAGTATTAGCTTTCTCTACTTGTAGAAAAGCAGCTTGTGATGAGCTTTGATTCATCATGTGACTCTCATCACCACAGTGATTGGTGGTTGTCAGTGTATTACAATTGTACAAAACAGATTCCTGTAGTACTTCAATAGGTGTGCAAATTGACATTATATTTGATAATGAAATGTGTTTTTATTGTAAATTTAAGTTAAGTTTGTGAAACCTAAAATGTTGCAACCGTATTTTTGGACTGTATTTCTGGCAACCACAGCTACCATTTACCGTTTTTTTTTCTTTTCGTAAATTTTACAATTTTTTTTTTTTTACAGTGTACCATAGTATTATGCATGTTAATGACGTCATGTGCGAGTGATGGAGTAATAACTTATGCTAATGAATCTATTTGAGATGCTGCTTATATGGCACCTGAAGCCTACTTTACTGTTTCTTCATGTCGTTTTTGCTGTATTTGATGTTTTGATTCATCACGGGTTCACTCTTACGTCATGAGTTCCCTCACTCTTCAGAAACAGCGCTCATTGTTGACATGCTGACATATACAGATTAAATTGTCTATATTTTTTTCATTTAATTAAATATATAGATTGTACTGATTGTTAGCTTGCTTATTGTGCCCAATAGCATGATATATGTAATTTCACATGTCATTTTTACAAGAAAATGTGCTTATGTGGGCATAACAGCCAGAATTTGATGACTGACCAAACTGTGTGGGTTTTCGGTTCTCTTCAAATCTGTTTACAGTGTCGACTGGTCAAG